>NC_084796.1:90879874-91195290 GCF_963169125.1 Humulus lupulus | reverse complement strand
AGGGAAATGAGCCCTAGGGTGAGTCTATAGTCACTTATCTAGATTTAATGAATGCATGAGTAGGGTTATTACTTCTAGGAATGCTAATTACGAATCTGTAAGATGTTATTAACTTCTTATGGACATGTTTAATTTTTCTTGTTGAGCCTTGGCTCACGGGTGTCATGCGGTGCAGGTAAAGGAAAGGGGAAGCTAGACCAGCCATGAGTTGGAAAGCTTCAGTGGCGGCGTGTACATATGCAGCTTGCTTGATCACCACGGTCGAGGATTTACAAAGGAACAAGGTTAAACCCTAATTTTTTCGCTTAGGCCGGCTTGTATTGTAAGCACCCTTTTTGGATTGTAAATGACTTTTAAAATGTTTATTTTGGGATCCCATGTATGAACTTAAACTTTTAATGAAAGTAAATATCCTTTGACCAAAAATTTTAACCCTAATCCGTTAATTACTTCTAGTTACACGTTTATATCCAAATGACTTGAATAGCAAGTCCATCACTATTTAAAATACATAGTGTAATGGTCTTGGCTATCCACGACATTACAAACAAGGTGGACTCTCTTGTTTGGAGGCTCATAGAGGATTGATGTAGGGGAATTAAACATGATTTGCATGTTCCTCTATAAAAGTAATGGTTTGTTTATCAATTTTCTTTTATTTAGATGGCCTTTATTTGGGAACCAATAGAGTATTTTCTCTACTATTTCGTTCCCATACATATTTTAACACCCCGATTACTCAAAGCATTACATTAGTGATTTTATATAATAGAATAATAAATAAATAAATAAATGAAATTATAATTTTTATAGATAAATAAATAAACCATAAATACTTATTTAAAGTAAAAACACATTCCAGAATCCTATGAAATTTTAAGAAAAATAAAACAAATTTAACTAGAAATGTAACAAATGTCATAACTTCTTAAAAAACCCCTAAATAATTAATGAAATATCTTTCATAAAAAAATGCGCCAAATAAATGTGAGGCCTGACCGCTAAGGTCATTGAATCCTAACATGTTCACACGCCAACGTATCTCTCCAACTCATTCTCGTGCAACTATTTCCTTGTCCTTACATGCATACAGAGTACCCTTGAGCCAAACCCAGCAAGAAGAGTTGTATCAGACAGAACCCAAAAATCCCCAAACATGGCAAAACATAAACATAAAGATAAAACCAATACAATCATGATTTACGTATACATTAAATCAATAAATCTATATTATAACAAAAATGTACGCCATCACAATGACCCACTGCCCTTGTGACAGCTCTTTGAGGATGACCACATACCCAAGTTAATGAATATGCCTCATTCATAAATTTGTAACCAATAACATAGTCATTATACATAAACAAAAACATGTTATCACAAAAATTATGTACGTTAAGTGTACACCCTGCATGCAGGTGTCCACTCTTCTTACCTCAACCACATTCAGGTGTCCACTCTTCTTACCTCAACCACCACAGTGATCAACACAGAGAAATATTCGTGGCGAGCCTTAAGCCAAATAACATCATAAATTCATTGAAGAAAACACCATCAAAATTAATATCTCGCCTACTACGATCAAACTAACCCTACAAATATGTTTATAGTAGTTCGAAAGCATCAAAACAGAAACCCCAAAACCTAAAACTCCCAACGGAAAGATTTCCTAAAAATTTACCCTTCTATATAATAAGCTGGTTGACTAGGTGATGCAGGCCAATAGATCGGGTGTGCTTAAAATTTTAACATGTGATTTAATCGCAGGTTGGTCGACTGGTGTAACCCATTTCGACAATAGCTTAAAAGTTCGACTTAATTCACAAACTTAAGCATCCTTAACATGTTTTTAAAATTTATAGGGTTGCCAAACAACCGCCAAGGAAAATATGTCCAACCTTTTTGCTGTGTTGGTTGGTAATAAGTGATTTACTCATGCAATCGTGTTTGTGCGTATAGGCCTTACAAGATCCACAACCTTGGAAAACACTCCCAGGCACCCTGCAAGGTCCCAACCTCATTGAGGGAAAGGAAAAAGGGCTCACGACACTCCTAGTTGCAACACAAGACCCTACCTCGCTGGAGGATCGATTTCCTTAAGCTGAAGCACTGCGCACCTGGAGGTCTGAGCACCTCATGCAAAGGCACCAAACACCCATGAGCCTCGCGAGACCCATCGTCTCACGCGCTATGCACCAATGCACCTCGCGAGACCCATTGTCTCATACTTGCCTCCACTCGGCACATCCAGTGAGGCCATATCTCGCGCAAGAGCCCCTCGCGAGGCCATCATCTCACACCTGCCTCCTCTCGACGCACCCAGCGAGGCTGGACCTCGTTGGACCTTCACCTTATGCCTCATGCACCAGGTAGCGCCTCTCACAAGGGAGATCCAGGTTGAATAACTACCCACAAACTTCCAAGAGCCTCGCATGACTCCGTATCACTTAGATGCCTTCAACAACTTGATAAAGTTAAGGGGGGTCAATAGTAGGGCAAGGTGCCATTGCTTCGTCATTACACTCAAAGGAGCTTCGTACAAGTGGTTCAAGAGGTTAAGGCCAGGAACGATCAAGTCATGGCAGCAATTCTCCAATGAATTTCTTCCGCAATACAATGTGGTCTATGATTAAGTTATGCCAAGTACCAGCCTTAGTAACATAAAACATGGAGAAAGTGAAAGTCTGAAGAGATACATCCATAGATTCAATATGGAACCAACTGAGCTAGGAAGTTCAACTAAAGCAGAGCTTAAGGTGGCTATCACAGGCGGAGTTCATTCAGGAAGAAAGATATGGGATAACATGCTCAAGATGGCTATCACAGATGGAGTATATACGTGTCGAAGAGGGCCATGAGAACTTGCATGTTGGGGGGTGAAAACCTTCCTCCAATCCCCCTTTTACCAATACGTCTGAAGACTCTGCATAGAAGAGATCATTGTGATAGAGAAGTCACAGATCAAGTTGAAGGTTGGAAGAGGTCTACAAGAAGACTTCAAGGAGAAGCTAGTGGGATTCATCAATCATAACCTCTGATAAGACTTCCTTTATGTGTGTCACTTAGGAACTAAAGAAGTCAGCCCAATTGGCCTCCACAAAGTAGTAGTAGTTGTTTTTCTTTATTTGAGTTTACCTCGTAGGGAATTAAGAGTTTCACCATAGTTGGCCTCCCATAGATGTAATTTGTCTTGGTAGGATCCAAATAGGTCACCTAGCTGAATCAAGGATGCAATATGACAATGATATTGTGCTTACCCTTGCACATTGCCTACACTTATAATGTCAAGCACCTATCTTATACTGCCATTTTCAATTGGAATCGTCAAAGCATATCGGAAAGAACAAAAAAAACAAAGTGCTTGGCAAGAGAGATCCCATCAACCACTTGGGAGGTATTATACTGTAATGCCCCGAATTTTCCGGTATGGTTTAATGGCGAGATTAGTGGGCCGGGAGGGCCATACTTGTTTAATTATGCCATTAAATGATATTATGCATGTATATGTGAATTATATTATGATATGATGTTATATGCGTGCATGTGGGTCCACATTTGAATATTATGCTGTTTTGATAACTTGGCCCATTGAGGGTGAATATGTGTATTTGGGTGCATAATGTGATTTGTGAATGAGATTCCATTATTATGGAGATATATTCGAGTTATTCGGCATGAGATGGTCATATATAATGGATTATCGGTTTCGTCATAACGGGGTCAATTTTGGGGTAATAGAAAAGTTTATTTGATGATAAATTGGGAATATTTGAGATCAGGGTGAAATTTCGGAGGTTTTGACTAGGGATTTTCGGGACCCCGAGCATTAGGTTTTATTTGAGGTTACTTAAGCTTGAAGTAGATGTCAGATTGAACGTACGATTAGAAAACCTCTCGTTCTCCCTTTCGATAGTACGTTTTACTGTTTGAGCCTTTTTGAAGGAATCTCGAGTTCTAGTAGTCGGAATCAAGCGAGGATCGAGGCATAGTGATCCTAGGAAAGATTAGAAGCTTCTTAACCGAATGATTTGACAGAAAACAACCCAATCAAAGGTAATCTATGTTTAATGTTTTGAGTTTTTAGAGTTTCTAAGCTTTGAATTGGACTTTGTGAATTGTTGAGTTTTTGGTTAGTTTGAACCTTGGGTTTTGGGAAGCTTGGGAACTTTGTTTTGGTGATTAGGGATGATTAGGTATGATTTTGGAAGTTTGGAGAAGTTGAAAACACGTTTGGGAATGGCCGAGGGTTGGGGACCGCGGCCCTGTTCTTGGGCGCCACGGCCCTGGCTCGAAGAGGAAGATGAGGGGGTTCTATTTTGGCTGGGCGCCGTGACCCTTGGTGTTGGGCACCATGGCGCTTGCTTCAGGTATTTCTGGGGGGCACGACCCATGGTTCCAGGGCCGCAGCCCTTGCCCTGTTTTTACCACGTTTGTTCGTTTTGACCCCGGGAACTTAGCTATAGGCCTCAGGAGTGTTCCTACTACTTGGATTACTTTGGATTGATCTCCCGGAGGCTAGATATTGGTGTGGAAATCTATGTTGATCATTATTATTGATGATGTTCCATGTTTGGTTATGATTAGGTGACCGCTAAGGGACTAAAGGTTGATCGTTCTCACAGGTCGTTCTTTTAATCTTTCTAGCTCGAATCTGAGGTAAGAAAACTGCACCCTCTGTATATGTGACATGAGTGATTATTATTGAGGCATGTTGAGTGATAAATGTGGACATGGATTGCCTATTGAATGCTAGCAAATGTTGAATACTTGTATATGTACTGACTAGTCAAGGACACTGACCTAAAGAGTCAAAAATGGCATAGCGTCATGAACGCCGAGCCAAATGAAGATTAGATCTAATCGATATCAATGGTGAATGGCTCTAAGGCATTAACGCTGGACCAACCCTAAGGTCGATGAACTTATAAGCGCTTGTCTGGTCTAAGTCCAGTTATTCAAAGCCAGGGCATATGGCCTCGGTGACTGTTTGTCACATGGCTAGGGAACATTGTTCCAGGGTTATGACTTTAAGTCATGATGAGGGTTATGTTGGTGACCAGTCACCATACACCTATCCTGATCAATATAATGAGAGGTTCTCTTATCAATTAAGCCCGAGTGACCCTAACGTCACATGGCTAGAGGGGGGGTAGGGGCTGTACCCACTTTTGTGACTGTTGCGACTGTCACCTATTTGTTTGGACTGATGGTCCTGAATGATTATTATGATCACTGTTGATATTATATCATGCTTTATTGAGTTTTCTTGCTGGGCCTTGGTTCATGGGTGCTATGTGGTGCAGGTAAAGGGAAAGAAAAGCTCACCCAGCCTTGAGTGGAGAGCTTAGGTGGTGATGTGTACATATGCAGCCGCTTGACCACCACGGCCAAGGCGTTCTCAGAGGAACTAGGGGGTTTACACTATTTTGCTGCTTAGGTCGATGGGATTGTAAATTTGAAACAGTAATGACCATTTTTTACTGAGAACAACTTGTAAATGTTTTGATTAGCTCTGCAGAGCAGTTTGTAATGAAAATATCCATTTCCTTTTTAGTAGTTTTTCACCTTAACCTGTTAATTACACTTAGAGCACATTTTTGACCAAAGGACTCGGGTAGCGGGTCAAATTTTTGGTCCACCGTTCACCGTAACTATTCTGGGGTAACCAGGGCGTTACATATACCCAACCTCACTAGGCGATTGGCCATGTGAAAAATAGGTGCCTAGCCTCACGAGCTTCAATAGGCACCTAGCCATGTGCAAAATAGGTGCCCAATCTCGCGAGCCTCAACAGGCACCTAACCATGTGAAAAATAGGTGCCTTGCCTCACATGCCTCAAATACGTGCATGGCCATGAGAAAAATAGGTGCTTGGCATCATGAGATGTATAAAAAAAATACTTATATATGTATATATATATGTAGGAGGGGTGAACCTTATAGGACAGCCTTTGAATATATAAGGACTAACTACCCATATAGAATCTAAGAAAGTCGAAAGGTCCCTCAAAAATGTCCTCCTAAAAAACACATCCACTCTACAAGGGGACCACGTCGTTGAAGACAAAAGGGGATCCCAAAGAGATCCCTAAGTCTAGATCGACCAAGTAGCCTTACCAAGGGAAAAAGAGCCTTAAAGGAGATCTTTGCAAAAAAATCCCTTGCAATCAATAAAAGGGCCTTGAAAATAGGCGCTTGCGAGGCTTCATGAGTACCATCTCCCTATAAGGGTCCTTACCCAAGGGGAGATCACCTAAAGGAATGAAAGGAGTCCTCATAATAATTGTAGGCTAACCAAAGTCACCTAGCCCAAAAAGGGTCTCAAGGTAGACGTTTGCAAAAAAGGTGTTGAAGAAGACGCTTGCACAAATAGTATTATGCATAATGACGAGAAGGACGTTTCTCACATAAAATAACAAGCGTGCGCAAAAATATATAAAAGGATAGCAAGAACCCAATAGGTAAACATATCCTTACAAGTATTCAATGTGCACCATCAGACACGAATCAAACGTAGTAAAGAGGTCCCAAAGGGAACTCTTTCAAAATAAAGCGGTGCTAATAAAAAGCACACATGCATGAAAGGACGGGATAATGTTCCATCACAAAATAAGAATAGGACATATCAGGACTTGTTAAAGTTCCTCTTGA
This sequence comes from Humulus lupulus, assembly GCF_963169125.1. Lineage (NCBI taxonomy): Eukaryota > Viridiplantae > Streptophyta > Magnoliopsida > Rosales > Cannabaceae > Humulus > Humulus lupulus. The sequence goes on along the minus strand of NC_084796.1, from coordinate 91,188,639 downwards.
AGAAAACAAGATACCTAGAGAAACATCCCAGGCAAAATAAGTCAAGTAGCATTACAGCCAAATCGAAGTAGAATGAAAGATGTTGCCGACACATAGGAGCAAAAGATCAGGCATGAAAAAACTTCATGGTTTCCTGTCGCAAGCATACCATTCATGAACCTTAGAGACAATCCAGTCACTGAATTAGGAGAAGTCAAAGCCAGGATTCTGTTTCCCCACACCATATAAGGTGTGTTCCACCGACTTGTACTCGGCCTCTGCTAGTTCTGTCTCGAGAGAACTAATCTTCTTGTGCAATGCCAGAACTTTAGTTTCCTCCCTTTTCTTACTCTTAGATGAAGAGGAAACCTTCACTATTACTACTTCTATCTTATGTGTAGCCTCAATAAGCTGCTTCTTAAGTCCCTGAATATTGACAGTAAGCCAATCATTCTCATTCCTGCCCAAAGATAGGTCATTTGGCGAGGCTATTAAGTATAGGGCCACAAGAGAAGTCTGTAAAAAAAAAGAATACATATATATGTAAGAGGTCCAGTAACACACGCGATTTGTAGGCACTGCATAAAAATTCTACCAGAGCGCCTTAAACCCTCTCATAGACTGGGGGACAAGTATGGATGCCAAAAATCCACCAAGGAAAAAATTTCCAATCCCTTTCCTGTGTTGTTTTGAAATAAGTGACTCATTTGTGCAATCGGGTTCGTGCATATTGGCCTTACACTATCCTTAGCCTTGGAAAACACTCTCAGGTGCCCCGTAAGGTCCCAACATCGTTGAGGGAAAGGTAAAGGGGCTCATGACACTCCTAGTTATAACGCAAGACCCCACTACGCTAGATGTTCGAGTGCCTCATGGTGAAGCACTATGCACCTAGAGGTCTGAGCGCCTCACGAGACTCATCGTCTTGCACGCTATGAATTCATGCGCCTCGCGAGACCCATCGTCTCTTGCCTTCCTCCTCTCGGTGCTCCTAGTGAGGCCACGTCTCACGCAGGAGCCCTTCGGGATAACATCATCTCGCGCCTGACTCTTCTCGGCACACCTAATGAGGTCGCACCTTGCGAGACCATCGTCTCATGCCTCACATACCAGGAAGCGCCCCACGTCTCGCTCAAGAGCCCCTTGCGAGGCCAACATATCATGCCTGCCTCCTTACGATGCTAAAAGTGAGGCCACATCTCACGATACCATCCTCTTGTGGCTCGCACAGCAAGCATTGCCCCACATCTGGCACAAGAGCCCCTTGCGAGGCGATCATCTCGCGCCTGTTCCATCTCGGCTCACCCAACGAAGTCGGACCTTGCTCCTTCATGCCTTGGATGTGATGGGTTACATAGGGCCCCATATCTCATCATATGCGATTCAAGCCCCATTAAAAAGGCCTTATCTTCCTCTCTTGGTCAAGTGCCACCAGAAGGGCCCATCATCATTAGCGGGTCTAACACGGGATGATGTGGAGGACCTTGTGAGCATTTGTGTGAGGAGAACTAGAAAATATTCCACAGTGGAAACTACTAAGCAAGCCAAGCATGATAACCATTAAAGTTTTCGGTACTTAGAACTTGTAAGAACAAGGAATATTGGAAGGGTGAAAACGTCCATATGGCTTAGAGATGCTCGTATAAGTACGGAAGGCACCTGCAAACTAAGACGTAGTGGCAATACAAGGAGGGTACACGTAGTGGCAGGACAAGGAGGGTACATGATAACTCATAGTACGGACACACTATCACAGTAGACAAGTATTGGCAGTAAAAGAAGGGTACATGGAAGAGCCTCCTCCAGGATGTATTTGACATTGTACAAGACAAGTGGTGGAGGTATGGCATGGTACTTTATATGTTCCTTGACAAAGGCTATTCTAGTCTGAGGAATCTTGTTGTTCAACATGGGCTTGTGGTTACTGGTTTACGTCCTTGGGAACTCCAATTGTCATGGGACTCGCGTATGGTTTAGTTTTGACCTAAGCCAATCATTGGTTATTTTGGATATTCAATTTTCGTGTGGACTTTCTTGAGCTAGTTCTAGCTAGAAGTATTTCTTGGAGCGTTAAGGTGTTGGCATATGAATGGCAAGCAAATTCTCCCCCCATATTCAAATTATCCCTTAGGACACCTGACCATTTAACCTAGAGACGTATTATCTCTATGCACAGTATGCTAGCATTGGTCGCATTATGAACCTCTTTGGTCGTAATTCGGACAAATTTTTTTCCTACTTATGTGAGGCCTTCCTCAACTCTCAGTTTGCTAGGAAGCAATTGTCAATTGTTGAGTATTCTACTCAGTCACGAGTGGTAACCAAGCAATGATTTTGTCAATCCTCCTATTTTCTACAGGAAGTTCATTCCTCAGTTGTCGACCAGTGGAACATAATGAGTCAGGTCATAGCCTCGTCCCCCAGCTTTGAGAATGTTTTTCTTGTTGTCACGATGTGCCCTTTCTAGTACATGTTGTTGCAACGTATTCCTCCTCTTAAATGATAGGAAATTCTATTCCCCATCATGGTGCAATCATCTCTTGTTAACCATATTTTCTAAAGAAGTATTTGAGGAAGAAAAAATTGAAATACCAAAAAGCCTAATGTTCTGAATGAAAGCACTAAACTATTGATACCAAATTTTGGGTCAACGAGATCTAAGAAGTTTATTAGGTTTATATTATGATAAACATAAAGAAGACAACAAATTTATGTGGTAGATTGATTATTTCTACCTAGTCCGCATGTCAGATATTGTTTTTTCATCATGCGATTGACTGTAACAATTATATGCAATAATAACAACTATTAAGGAATAAGAATAATCGGCCTAGGAACTATAACTAGAATGGGATATTTTTCATGCGATAAGAATATGAATATGAATAAAATAGAAATTATAAATACATTTTCAAAATGTAGAACACGTGTTGATCAAATAACGTCTTCTCCTCCTAACCAACTATCTTCCCTGTTATTGCTCACACAAAGAGAATGAGACAAATGGATGTCTATGATATTTGGTAAGTATTTACCCCAAAAAAGATTTACCTGATGATGTGGCAAAATTAGTATGCACATGGGTTGCACGTGACTATTTTCGTGAGTATGTTGTAAAGCCCTAGATAGCCAAGACTGTTACACTGTGTATTTATAAAGGTGTAGGCGTGCTAATCAAGTCAACTAGTTAAAAATGTGTTTGCTAAAGTCATTAATGTGCTAGGGTTAAAAGGTTTTGGTCTCAAAAGATACTTTTCATATAATTAAACATTTTATACATGGGATCCCAAAAGAGATAGCATTCAAAAGTTTGTTTACAAAATTTCCTGTGTACAAACAACCATTAGCCATTCTAAAGGCAAAACAAATGTTTATGGTTCTCTTGTCCCTGTCTCCCCAAAGGCAAAATGGTAAAATTCCCCAGTATTCCCACCTAGACTTCCTAACCTCAAATATATCTCCAATTATTTATTTCCATAACCCGATAGCCTAAATAACCATCCAATACCTAGAATACCCCTTGACTTGCCCAAAGTCAAGTATTAAGCCCTGTTGTGACTTTCCCGCTAACTAGCTCCCTAGGATCGCCTCATGTCGCATGCTGCAGACCTACCCACATAATAATGTGGTTCTCACAATTATAGCATATAATCACATTTACATTCATATAACCATACAAGCATGCTTTATCATATACTCATGCATTAAATCAATAAACACACTCATAAGCCACTTATGCCCTCCCGGCACACTAATCAAGGCCCTTAACCCTTAATAGAGATTTTGGGTCGTCACAACTATTCCCTCCTACTGAGAATTTCATCCTCAAAATTTACCTGAATAGCTCAGGATACTGATCCCGCATCACCGTCTCTAGCTCCCAGGTTGCTTCCTCGACCTTGCTAGTTCTCCACAACACTTTAACTAACGTAATCATCTTATTCCGTAGAACTTTATCCTTCCATTCCAAAATCTGAACCGGTCGCTTCTCATAGGACAAATCTGCATCTAACTCTAAGTCCTCATACTTCAATACATGCGTCGAAATCTCAAAAGGTCATGGAATACATCATGAACTCTCGACAATGATGGTGGCAAGGCCAACTTGTAAGCCACCTGTCCAATCCTTTCTAAAATCTCGAAAGGTCCGACAAACTAAGGGCTCAGCTTGCCCTTTACTCCAAATCTTCTCACCCCTCGTAGTGGTGAAACTCGCAGAAAACACGTGGTCCCCAACCTGAAACTCCAAGTCTCTACGCCTAGGATCAGCGTAGCTTTTCTTCCTACTCTGTGAAGCAAGCATCCTGGCCCGAATCTTCTCAATAGCTTCACTCGCCTTTTGAACCATGTCTGGCCCCAAATACTTTCTCTCACCCATCTCGTCCCAATGAATGGGCGACCTACACTTCCTTCCATATAAAAACTCATAAGGAGCCATTCCAATCATGGACTAATAACTGTTGTTATACGAAAATTCAATCAACGGGAGATACTTACTCCAAGATCCTTCGAAATCAATCATACACGCCTTAAGCATATCCTCCAACACCTAAAACGTTCTCTCAGACTGTCCATTAGTCTGAGGATGGAAGGTTTTGCTAAACTTCAACTGAGTCCCCATAGCTCTCTGCACAGCTCCCCAAAACTTGGAGGTAAAGATAGGGTCTCGATCAGATACAATGGACTTAGGAGCTCTATGGAGATGAACTATCTCCCTCATATACAACTCAGCATATTGTTCCACTGTGTAAGTTGACTTCATTGGTAGAAAATTAGCTGACTTGGTGTATCTGTCCACTATTACCCACACCGAGTCACAAAGCCCCACTGTCCTGGGTAGACCTCCCACAAAATCCATCATAATGTCTTCTTACTTCCACTCAGGAATACCCAAAGGCTGAAGCAACCCTGCTGGTCGCTGATGCTCAGCCTTCACCTGTTGACATGTCAAACATCTGGTCACATACTCAGTCTTGATACATCTTTGTTCATCCTGGGCCACCAATATAATGTCCATAGATCTTGATACAAATTCGTGGTACCCGGATGAAGCAAGTATGGCATAGTGTGAGACTCATCTAGTATCTGTCGTCTGATCTCCTCATCTACTGGAACACAAATTCGCCCGTGATACCGAAGCATACCAGCCTCAGAAATGGAATAATCCTTAACTACCCCAACTAAGACATTCTGTCGAACTTCCTGTAGATATGCGTCTACCATTTGACCCTCCTTGATCCGCTCTAGCAGGGTCGACTGCAAGGTAATATTGGCTAACCGGCCTACCACCAACTGTATTCTCGCCCTGGTCATTTCATCAGCTAACTCTCTGGAGATTTGAACTAAACTAAATAACTACCCTGAGCCCGTCTGGCTCAATGCATATGCCACAACATTGGCTTTCCCTGGGTGGTAAAGAATGTCACAATCATAATCCTTAACTAACTCAAACCAACGTCTTTGCCTCGTGTTCAGATCCTTCTGGGTGAAGATATACTTCAAACTCTTATTGTCAGTGTATATCTCACACTTCTCTCCATACAAATAATACCGCCAAAACTTCAATGTGAATACCACTGCCGCTAGCTCCAAATCATGGGTAGGATACCACTGTTCATACTCCTTCAGCTGTCGCGATGCATAAGCTATACCCTTCTCATATTCTGCATCAACACACAGCCCAAACCCATCCTCGATGCATCACAATATACTACAAATGTTCCTTCTTTCGAAGGAAGATTCAGAACAAGTGCAGTAACAAGTCGTCGCTTCAATTCTTGGAAGCTGTGCTCACACTTCTCTGACCAAACGAACTTCTGGTTCTTCCATGTCAAATCTGTCATCGGTGAAGCAATCTTCGAGAATCCTTCTACAAACCGCCTGTAATAACCTGCTAACCCGAGGAAACTCTGCACCTCTGAGGTGTTCCTTGGCCTCGGCCAATCTCTCACCGCTTCCACCTTAATCCCTTCTGCGCCAACTATATGCCCAAGAAAAGTCACCTCAACCAAAACTCATACTTCTTAAATTTGGCATATAACCAATGCTCCCTCAATCTCTGTAAGACCTGTCGAAGTTGTCTCTCGTGCTCTGCCTCAGAACTGGAGTACAATAAGATGTCGTCGATGAAGACAATGATGAATTGATCCAAGAAGTCCTTGAACACCCTGTTCATTAGATCCATGAAAGTTGCTGGAGCATTGGTCAAACCAAAAGACATGACCAAGAACTCATAGTGCCCATACTGCATTCAGAAGGCCGTCTTCGGTATGTCCTCGTCCTTGATCATCAGCTGGTGATAACTAGGTCGAAGATCAATCTTTGAGAACACTGTCTTTCCCTGCAGCTGATCGAACAAGTCATCAATCCTTGGTAGAGGGTACTTATTCTAGATAGTCAACTTGTTCAATTCCCTGTGGTCTATACACATCCTCACAGTCCCATCCTTCTTCTTAATAGACAAAACTGGAGCACCCCATGGGGAGTAACTATGCCTAATGAATCCCAAATCCAGAAGTTCTTCCAGCTGTATCTTCAACTCTTTCCACTCTGTTGGTGCCATCCTATATGGTGCTCTTGATACTGGTTCTGTCCCCGGTGCTAACTTAATAACAAACTGAATCTCCCTGTGTGGCGGCACCCCCGGTAGCTCCTCAGGAAATACAACCAAAAACTCACAAACCACCCTGGTCTCACCCGGCCCCACTGGCAACATCCTACACTACTACAAAAAAGGATTTTTAGGACTAGCATTGCGAGTCCTAAAAAAGTTTTTAGGACTCGCAGGGAGCGAGTCCTCTATTTGAGAGCCTTAAAAACTAAGGTTTTGCGAGTCCAAAAAAATCTGGTTGAGTGACTTTAATTAAGTTTTTAGGACTCGCATCACGAGTCCTAAAAGAACATTTTGCGAGTCCTAAAAAAATTGGTTGAGTGCCTTTAATTAAGTTTTTAGGACTCGCAACGCGAGTCCTAAAAAATCTGGTGCGAATCCTAAAAAATCTGGTTGAGTGCTTTTAATTAAGTTTTTAGGACACCCATTGCGGGTCCTAAAAGAATGTTTTTAGGACTCGTAACGCGAGTCCTAAAAAATCTGATTGAGTGCTTTAAGTAATTTTTTAGGACTCGCTTTGCATGCCCTTAAAAGTAATTTTTTTTTTTTAAAATGCAGCTACAATTTTCATTTTGATTTCTAAAATTTCAAAAGAAAATACAACAAAATAATTTTTTATTAATTACTCAAAAATATCATTTCAGTATCTAGTCTACTCGGCTTACAAAATCATATTACATGATAGTTTATACTACAATAAAATTATATAATCACCAAATATTAAACAAGAAATGTATATAAAGTTATTGAAATATATTCTTTATTCTAAAAACTTCAACTGCCAATGTTGTCTAGTATTACGCCAAAGAAATGCATCTCAATATAGCCCTGCATATTATAAAAAAGTTATTTAATTATAAATATGTTATAATTCAAACTTATAAATAAGTAGACACACAATTTCTTGTTAGATAGTACTATTTCATAAAATGTTATTCATCCAGTACATAGAGGTATTTCAAAACAGTAGCAAACTACACCAAAATCATCACATCATCATCATCATTTTGCTTTTAACAATCAAATCAAAGTGAAAATGCATAATTAAGCTACGCAAATTGCATTCAAATCAAATATATACACACAACATCATGTAAGTGCTTTAAGAAACTAATATTTGTGCAATTAGTTTCATTGTATTTGATGGTGATCAATTACATCATGATGCTTATTACAATATATACACACACAACATCATATGATAAGTTGTACTGAATAGAACACATAATTGTTTTGCACAAATATACCAATGGCACTCCAAGGGCATGTTAAAATCATATAGAAATTGTTTCTCTTCTAAACTAACTATAAAATAGCTCAAAGCTTAATACCATATATATGAGATGGTGAGGGACTATATTTTAGTCACATAATATAAACTCTTTTGAATGAAATCGTGAATCCAACAATAACTCCAAGAAAACTTCATAGAAAATCGGACAGCATATCCCCTAATTTACTAGCCTAGCTATCTGTCACATTAAACACCAACATGTCAAACAAATCAAACAGCACACAGGTTTTTATCCATATATCACCGCAGCACACAAAATTCTCAGAACCTACTTCACTAAGACATGCAAGTTCTCAATCTTCCGTTATCACCGCAGCATACAGAATTCTCAGAACCTACTTCACTACAGATGAATATGTAAGATATTCAAACTCCACTAATGTAATACAATTATCATTCAAAATTGTAAAATATTGAAAATTAAAAAAAAAATCATATACAACATACCTCTTGCAATTAGATACCGATCCAATGCTTTAAGACCAATCAAAATATTAACCTAAATATTATTATTAACATTATAAAAACAAAAAAAGTTAGATGTATGTTCCATATCATGTTATTACCCCAAGTCATGTTATTTAAAATTCTATAATCAACTTAATTAGGCCACATGCTAGAAAGCTTGTTAAATAGGCCACTAAATCATATTATAAAAATCATATCTACCAATGAAATTGTATACATTTAATACAAGGAAAAAAATCGTTTGGAAATATATAAAACGACAAGTCAATCTATATATATGAACTAAGCAGTTATACTATGGTCAGTCTCAGTAGTGATCGAGATACATACTAATTCATTAGCTACACAATTTTTAATACTTACACATATATACATAATCTACTTGAATATATCTTAGTCTTGCTACTACTATATAATCTAGAGCAGCAAACATTAAACAACTAGCAAAGCAATTATATATTACATTTTATTATACTACTAAAAAAAAAGGAGGTTATGAATGTGAGTCTTTATTAAGCCACTTTAGTAGTACCTGTATAGGTAGTGAAAAGCAAAAAGTTAGGGAATCATTTTTTTTATTTTTCAAAAAGATTATATAAAAGTAATTTTTAACATATATTATATATATATTTAATTTTTGGGTGATGCTTTGTCCTCCTGTAACCAAATGATTTGTCTCAGAAATTTGACATTACCATTAACACATAAATAAAAGAATAAGATATTCCAAAATTTGAAGCCAATATATTATATCATTCGGGTCATTTCTGGAAACTTATTGCAATGTATAGAAAGATAGGTTCAATTTTAGAACTCCAGATTCCTCTTATGTCAAAAATTGACAGTTTTTCAAATTGGGAAAGTTGAAGCTCACCTTCACAGCAATTGGAACAAACTCAGATCATTCAACTGGTATAGCTTAAGCCAAACTCCTTTGTCTCATTGAAGACTTTTATCAAACATATGGCAGCCACTCTCAATTTTTTCTTTATATGTATAAATATACACAAGTGTGAGAAAGAGTGTATAATAAACACTTTGTTATACCAGACCCGAGCCGTTGAGCCCAGACCCGAGACCCGCCCCCCCCACAGTCGAGCCCATGAGCCAAATTGGAGATTCAATGGAATCACTGATAAAATATATATACATAAGTACTTTACTAGCATTTGTAGAGTACAAACTTGGTTTACTGTGAGAATTTACATTAATGTAATATCTTTAGCTTGTTAATAGTTGCATATTGCACTGCAGCTTTTTTTCAAAAGAGGCAAGCCTATTTGGGACAAGGTAATTCAGTTCTTAAATAAAAATCATAATATATATTAAAAATTTCATGAAATGACCGAGGTATGAAGAAGTGAACTGAAGTTTTAAAAAGAAGAGAATACAATTGAAGATTTATCTTAAGAACTGCTTTCAAAAACATAACGGGTAAAAAGAAACAGCCATGAAATTTATTACATATTATCCAAGCAAAATAAATGTATATATCATTATATATATATGCAAGTAATGTAACTCTTAACATTTATCTAAGAAACATTCAACAAGTGCAAAACTCTTGACCGAAGAAAAGTTAAATACCATCTGCTGTATATATAGATAAACCAGATCTGTAACCATTCAATAGTAGATATTGTTTGACCAAGTTAGATCTGTACATGCTAATCATTTCAAAACTCAAATCAAATATCAATCCATTTTTTTCTTTCTTTCTGTGGTTAGTTGTATCATGACACGATATGCCCTGAATAATTCAGATACACTTGCTAGTTAATTATTTCTTTGTTTGAAAATACAATTTTTGTTGACAAATTTGGGATGGTTGTTACCCAAGACTTTAGTATATAACTAAGGGCAGCTTCTATAGCCCAAGTTAATTGGCCTTATCTCGTAGATAGATTGGATTGTACGTATCTATTCCACTTGTTTTTATCTTCTAGATTTTAGTTAATTATGGTCAAATATTAATCTTATATGTACATGCTTCTATTGTATGTAGTATTCAAGTTAAAGAATTTGTAGTGTTATCTTGTTCTTTCTCCAATACTAATTCTTCCATGTTTTCATTCTATGAGATAGTTTTAGATTGGAATAATAGATGTATTTAGCAAGTGATAATAGTTTTGTTTAAATGATGTTTAGAAACATGAAGAATACTGTGTAATTTGAAGTCTCTTAACTTTTTCTTTCTCTTTTTTGTCTGACCATGGTGTACTTTCAGGTCCTGTTACTTTTTTTTTTTGTCTCTATGCATTTATATCTTGTTATTTGGTGACATAATTTTGATATGCCTTACTTAGCCTAGATGGGAGGGTCACATGAAATGTAATCACAATACACATCAAAAAATTAAATCAAACTCTAAAACTTGCTCAACAAATAGTTGGAATGAAGATCAGTCATAAACTCAACCTTATAAGCTTATAACACAAATATATGAATTAATGAACCCATTCTGTCAAAACCTGCACCGCCCAACCCAAAACACACATACGTACATACCTGATATGAGAGAGATAGAGCATCTGAGAGAGAAGCTATTTTCACCAAAAACTTTCCCCTTTCACATAAGAAAAATAGAGAACAAATTAATACAAAAAAAATATAGATATAGTTAAGAAATGCAAAAAAGAGATGAGTGAGAGATAGAGAGAGAGGGAGCCGTGAGAGACAAAGAGAGAAGAAATAAAAATGTTCAATAAAAATACAAACTTGAAAATGGAATAGATCTTGAGCTGAAATGGGTTTGTGTTCATGGAGAGATAGGAGAGCCCAGCTCTCTGCCCAGCCCTTGCGCCGTCGAGCCCAGACCCGAGAACCCCCACCCGCCATTGAGCCCAGCCCCCAGCCACCAGTCGTTGTCGAGCCCAGCCCCGAACCCCCTGCCGCCGAACAGCCCGACCCCGACCCGCCTCCCGCCGTCGACCACCATTCCCCAAGCCCCTGCCGCCATCGTCCCAGCCTAGCAGAGAGCATGCGAGAGAGAGGGAGAAAGGAAAGTAAGGATCGGGTAAGGAGGGAGGGAGAAAGGGATTTGGGAATTATATTTATTTTATTTTATTTTATAAATAAAAATCAGATTATATTATTTTGATAAAAAAAAAATTATTTAGATAAAAAAAATGCTCTTTTACTTAACAATTTTAAGGACTTGCTTTGAGAGTCCTTAATACTCTTTTAGGACTCGCAAAGCGAGTCCTTAAAAGTCATCATTCCAAATTTTTCAACCCAGGTGTTTTTAGGACTCGCAAAGCTAGTCCTAAAAGAGTATTAAGGACTCCCAAAGCAAGTCCTTAAAATTGTTAAGTAAAACACTCATTTTTTAGCCCAGATTTTTTTAGGACTCGCTTATTAATTTAGGACAATCATTGTGTGTCCTAAATTGTGTTTTTTCGGGACTCTCAATGAGTGTCCTAAAAACTCCATAAATATTTTTAAGGACTTGCATTTATGTGCGTGTCCTAAAAAAGTGTCTCGTAAAGGGTATTTTGTTGTAGTGCTAGTAGTGTCCACAACACTAGCCAGAAAACCTATACATCCACCCTGTAACAAGTCTCTGGCTCACAATGCAGAAATCATGGGTACGCGGGGTCCACAAACCACACCCACGAAAACAAAAGGATCCTCACCCTCAGGCTCAAAAGTCACCATCTTCTTCCTGCAGTCAATAGTAGCCCCATACCTCACCAACCAATCCATCCCTAAGATCATGTCAAAATCCTTCATGTCTAACTTAATCAGATCCACTAAAAGCTCCCTACTATCAACTATCACTGGTAGTGCCATAATCCACCTCCACTACAAGAAGAAATGCTTTTAATAACACCGAAAATGTGTTATCAAAACATACGATAACACTTTCTGATGTGTTAAGACCGACTATGTTATCGTAGGTCAGGGTACTTTACATAACACTTTATCAGTGTTATACAGATGTGTTATTGTACTGTCAACGATAACACAATTTCTGTGTTATTTTAATATATAGATAAGTGTTGAATTATGTTATTTATAGTCGATTATATAACACTTTTTTTGTGTTATACTACACTTTAGCATAACCCCTTTTTTGTGTTATACTACACTTTAGCATAACCCTTTTTTTGTGTTATACTACACTTTAGTATAACACTTTTTTTGTGTTATACTATACTTTAGTATAACACATTTTTTGTATTATACTAGACTTTAATATAACACATTATTTGTGTTATACTACACTTTTTTTACTTAGCTTAGAGAAACATAATCTTTTTTTACTTACACAAAACTAGGAAAACAAATATGAAAGTTAAAGCCAAATAAGGTAACATAAATAGATTTTTATTAATTACTCAAAATGTAATTACAATATTTATTCTACTAGTCTAGGCTTAAGAAATCATATTACAACATAATTTATGCCCAATTTAGATTCCTTTATCACTAAATACAAAACAAGAAATGTACACAAAAATTAATGAAATACATTCTTCCATTCTAAAGGCATTAACTACAAATGTTGTCAAGAATTGCTCCAAAGAAATCATCTCAATATACCTGCACATTGTAAAAAAAAGTCCTTTTATTATTAATATGAAGAAACTATGTGGTAATTCATTTCAAGAGGGAAACTATAATATTTTATGAACATAAGAAAGGTCCAGCCAAATTCATTGCAAGTATAAAACAATAGCAAACAGGGGATAGGATACAGCAAAAAACACAAAATAACAAAGAAACCCAACAATAGCAACAAACAAGATTTCTAATGGAAATTCTCAATCCCCGGTCATTACAATGCAAGCTGGATTGATGATAAATTTATACATAGCTATTAGATATGAAGAGCATGAAGAAACAAAATATCACCAATATCAATCAAATCAACTATTACTGGTAAAAGATGTTGTGGGAAGTGGGTACTAGTCCAACAACCCTTATGGTTTAAAATTTTTTGCAATAAATAAGAAGAAACGTCGCTAAAGCTTTTTATATTCTAGAGAAAGCACAAAAATTACCCTCAAATTTTATTCTAGAGAAACTATAAATGAGAATTAAAATCACACAATACAACACTCAAATTTTATTAATCAAAATTATCCATCATAACATAACATACTCACAGCAAAAGAAAGGCCTTGCTTGAAGCACCATAAGGTGGGACCAAACAAGACACCAAATATCAAAGGTGGGTCATGATTTTTCTTCTCAAGAAATGAAAAGTTGCATTTCTACATGCAGCTTTTCTCCCATGGAATTCAAACAAAGAAGTTGGACTAGAAAGTCCCCAAAGTGATTGACCTAACTGAATCTCAAGTCTTCTTCAAGCACCTGTATGGGGAAACGAGTTTAGTCTACCCTTACCTAGTCTTCCATCAGGAAAAGAAACTCTATACCTAATAAACTTACAATAGAAACTTGAACAAAACTAAAAGAACAGCTCCCAACAGCAAAGAAACAGAGTCAAATGACTCTGTTTATTTAGTTAGCAAACTATGGAATTGATTTTTATTTTGTTTTTCTTTCTCATATCAGAAAAATAAAGTTACAATTATGCCTAGCATCTCTGATTTAACAAATAAGTAAAGCAAGAAAGAAGGAAATAAAAAAGAAAAGAATAGCAGAAAAACCACAAGGGTAAAAAAAAAATTGCCCAACATACACTACATCCAACAGAAAGAAGTTGTTAAGAAACCCAATAGTTTTTATAATTTGACCCTGAATAATGAGAGAAAGAAATTCAAGTTAAACCAAAGAGCTGCAAGTACCAACAGAAATTATGAACTAATAGCATCCTGGAAATCATTGAAACATGATGAAGACAATTGAAACAACACAATATAACAAACCTCAACAGCTCCTGCATTCTGAGGTTTATACACAATAAATTGTTGAAATTTGAGATCATTAGCGATATTTTGATGTTCCACAACTTCCCCCCTAAGTATTATTCTGAAACTTGCTAGTAGAAATAGTTAAGAAATGCAAAAAAGAGATGAGTGAGAGACAGAGAGAGAGGGAGCCAAGAGAGACAAAGAGAGCAGAAGTAAAAATGTAGAAAAAAAAATACAAACCTGAAAAATGGGACAAATCTTGAGTTGAAATGGTCCTGCTCACAACATTGTAAATATTTTCCTTTATGAGTTATTGAAAAAAAAATACTAAACTGAATTGACAATGTTTTGCACCAAGGGTACAATGTAGAAGAAGAATAAAATTTACCAGTCTTAGAATATCTCCATGTTTCTTATCCTCTGCTTCAACAGCTCTGTCTAGAATACCCCCTGATGTGGCACTAAATGTGGAGAAAAAGACAAATTTACAAAATTAATTAAGTGAAAATCTGTCAAAAGAACAACTGAGTTGAAGAAAAGATGAATTTTGCATAGGAGTTTCATTAAATTGCAGAGTGGGAGCTCAAAGGGCTGTCCACAAGGAAATAGAACAAATCCATATAAAGTCAGAACAGATCAAACTCATATGACTTTATTTGATTAGTTATTATAATACTTTTCTAATAGTCTAAACTTCTATGGTGTATAATTTTGATAAACTTCTTCATCAACAGAAGTTTAATGAAATTATACACCATAGAAGAATTCTACTATCATTACAACTGGTTCTTAAATAATCTGAATTAGAAATTTAGTACTATAGTTCTGAGAGATGGAAATTAAGAGCTAGAGAGACTAAAACCAAAATTCAGGAACATGTTAAAACTGGGGAATGCAATCTTCAATCTGAGAATCAATCCAATTTAAATTCAGTAGTTATCAAATGTTTTCACTGCCATAATCATAGCTGCCACTAAAGCAGAAGATCATATTGACATAAGTAAGTTCATACAACAGATATTTATGCTGAAAAATCTCCAACTCTCTCAAAGTTCAAGCATTACTTGGACAATGCAATTTTCAGCAGGAAGAATTAAATAAATCTTCTATTAATGGCATGATAAAGTAGCAACTGTGAAGATTGTTTAAAGAGAGTTCAAGAGTTAGTTATGTAAGCTAATTCAATGAGTGACAAAGAACTAGTGCAATAACAAAGTTTTATCGTGACACACAACTACTTATAACAAGACAGATGATAAGAATATTAGGCCTTCTTTGAGGTTTAATTATTCCATAAAAAATAAAAAGAACTAGTTACTAATTAGGCCTATTATTATTGGCTGAATATATGTCCAATAAGATTATAAGAAATGTACTAGGCATACTAAGTGATTATGATATATATTGCCTAGTGTTCTAAGGGAAGAGATACAAAAAAAAAAGTTGATTATAAACAAGAGATGCAAGAGAGTAACTTTAATAAAAAGAGAAAATCGTATACAAAGTAATAACAGGATATGCAAACTCCAACAAACAGTTATAAGAATTCAATATTTAGGTTTTCTCTAAGTGGATCAAAATTGAAAATAGCAGCTAAAAAATTCATCTTTTTCTTTTCCAAATAAATTTCATTAAAGTTACAGTTGAGAACTTTAAGTATTGATTTAATCCTGCATAAGACTCCCCATTTCGTATATAACAGTCAACATGACTAGAGTGCAAATATTTAATCAAATATACATTGTACTTTTCACACTTGTGTTTATTTAGACATCACACGAACAAAGACAGCCAGAAATTTATAGAACATACCAGCAACATGAAAATAATGGGTTCAGTGAGGTTTTCCTGCTTTTCAAGTTTTGACCCATGACCTCTCCGTGAGACCGAGCCATCCACGACCCTCCGCAAGCCCGTGCCCTCCAACCCGTCCATAGCCTATCTGTGAGCTGCATTTGGAGTCTTGATCAAGGTTCTAAAATATGCAAACATAGAAAGACAGTATATTCATGCATAATTTTTAATAGAAATGAAAGAATATATATTGTACAATTTTCAATAGAAAGGAAGGTCCAGAAATTTTCAATATATATTGTTAAAGCCTTAGATATGCAAGTCATATTTGCTAGTCACCATGAACATCATATGTAGACCACAATTCAACAAAACATATTATTGTAACACAACTCTTATTATTCACACTAACACATGAGTAATTCATCTAGATGCTAATGGCTATATCATCTTAAGGTAAAGGTAAAATCAATGGGACCTTGCTATTAATCTTCAGGGATAGATTCTCCAGATACTGTTTGTTGAGCTTCACTGCCCATTTAGGCTCACAGCATTGTGAAACAATTCCAAGCTCAGTTTCACAAATTCATTTAATCATCCCTGGAACAGGCATGTAACATTTTTTAGCTAAAACAAAATGTTATAATGGCATTTCAAACTTCATAGTTACAAGTCTTGGCCAAGTCGCTCACCATATGAACCACCAGAATCAGGCAAGATAACTATTAACAACTGCAGTTGTTTGTTGATAAGTATCTTCCTGCATTGCTCATGAATAGATCTCAAAGCCCTCTCAATTTGGTTAGCTGACCAAGCGCTGCAGGGAATTACTGGTCTAGTTTGGAAGGCCTTCCAAGTATCCAAAATGATAAAAAAATAACAATTATAAACAGTCAATGCAATGTCACAGTAAAAGAGATGAGACAAAAGGATCCGGTAACCATACCATTCCCCTATTGAGCCAAGTACTGACCAATTCTGAATCATGAATATCTGAATTGATACGCGAGAAGTTCACACATGTCCAAAACTCAACTTGGCCTCCATTGATCATTTTCTATCATAACCCAAAATAAAAAAAAATAAGTCAATGAATCATACCTCTTCACATACATCATAACAAAATGGAGTTATAAAGATCATTTACTTACTTTATTGGACATATTCCATTGCCCAAATCAAGGATGCTCAGTAGCCTCCCTCCCAGTACCTCTGTATAAAAACTTCATGAAGAAAAATAATAGAATTAGTTCCAATTGAAAGAGTAGAACTCACTCGTCAAACGCAAAAGCAAGCACATATTAGAAAAATACCACTGGTGGAGGCAAAACTCGAGCATCAACCATGGTCAAATTTTTTGCAACACTAATTCCAAAATCCTGGACAAGTTCCTGATCACTGTATTTGTTATGCTTAACAATTCGCCAAATGCTTTCTTCCCTGTCGTTTGGTCTTTGACAGGTTGCCCTCAATAGATTGGTTACTTGCCTTTCATTGAGTTTCTTAGAGTATCTTTGCCCCTCATACAATTGTACAAACCTATAACGAATACAACATTTAGAAATATAATCATGAAAATAGCTGCTGTCCAATAGAAGTTAGCACGCAAAAAAAAAAAAGTTATTGAAACTATGATGGGAACCTCCATGGGTAAGTAAATAGGCTTTGCTGCATTTTCTGCTTGCAGAGCAGGCCATGTCACATATCTGAGTTTGATTTTTTACTTGTCTTGAAAGTAAGCAGCAACTGAAATCTGTGTCATCTTATCATCAAGAGTAAACCTAAAATAAAATATAAACATGTTAGTAAAACAATTTGAAAGTACAGGTAGAGAAGTTTAAATACCACCAAGAAAAATCTTCCCAAATTATTAAAATCAAATAGCAGCACATAGCACATACCAACATGGAATAGTTAAGGTCATGACATATGCACACTCACATTAATTTGTTCAGTGGCTCTGTCGATATCCCAGTAATCTTATAAGTCCTTGTATTCTGCAAATGACTGCATGCTACTTTAACCCCTTTCAAATGTTTCTTTAGCTGCAGCAGTAAAAATAGATATAAATTTCTTTTAATAATGTTAATAATAGATAAGAAAATCACCGATATCCAACTTAGTAATATGCAAGAACCTGGAGCCGGACTTGATCATGCAATGGCCTTAGATCGTCTCTGACATTAAAGTTTTTGAAAACGAATTCAGATACCCTTATAGTTTCATAAAAAGCCCTTGCTGAAACATCTACAACAATTGGATAAGGTAGTTCAGAAAAAGAAACGTCAATCCACTTGGTAAAAACCATCTAGATAACAAAAATTATTGTAGGGCATCACATAACATCTTCCATATTAGATTTTAGCATCTTACTAGATTATGTGTGAACCGACATTAAATTGCACAAACGACGACCTTACGCCATCAGGTGGTGTACCATATGGTGCCTTGTAACAATATAGGCATAAAAGAGTAAACTGGCTAAAGGCAATACAAATGTTAAGAGAAAGTTCCAACTGAATTGGCCTCAAACTTTGATAATACCCTTTCCAATAGATTATGCCATCTACAAGCTCACCAGGACGCCCAAGTGTGAGGTGAAAAAACAACCTCCCAACAACAGTATACCTATAGTTAAAGATATACATACACTCAAGCCATCGACTAAAAAAAACTCAGCACTTTTAACAACATACAGAGTACATTATTATCAAGTTACATAACATATACAAACCAAAATAAACTACCAGGCACTAAATTTTCAGATGAAAAAAAATAGTAAAGCAGTAAGAAAATTTTATAAAGAATAGCATTTTGTTCTAAAGCCTGAAGGCAGTATTGAATTACTTATCTGATGGATCTCCTCTGAGAGCAACATCCAGTGCTTGAATTGTCTCTTGAGGAGCATCAAGTTGCCTGCTCTGTAAAAACTGTCGCAGATGATGTAATTCTGGCTTCGAAGCAAACTTGATGGTCACCTTAAATTCACGTTCCCTACGGCTAATTAAGGGAAAAAATATCTAATCAGAACAGAGTACATAAAAATGAAAATAGTATTACTCAAAATGTCAAACTTAATGTAGTATATAATACCTCATGGTACTAGAGCTTCCAGTTTCTCTATCATTGTCAGACAACTTTATAATAAATTCTTTGGAGGAAAATGGCAACTCCCGAGCAGTGTAGATAGACTTCCCACCATCATAAGCAACTCTCAGATTAGCCAAATGAGAGGCACGGTAGAGAGTATCCAGCTGTTTGATAATGTCACGGTTTACCTTCTTTGATGTTACTTCAGGACTTATCGATACCTGTAAATATATTTAGTAAATATAATTAGCTTTAAGGATTTGAAAACGACAATGTAATAAACGACAAGTTGCCTTCTTTGATGTTACTTCAGGACTTATCATTTTACTCATATATCTCACTGAAGCATTCCATCAAACAGTTATTATGCATAGGTTTAGCAAAGCTTGTTTTTATATAACAAGACCAATTTAAGCAGTCAAACTAAACAAAATTTACAGATAAATTGACACAAACATCAAATAACACAAATACACTCGATACATACAAGTTTAGCCTACATACAAACATTCATTTATATTCCAAAACACACCATATTTAAACATAGAAACAAAGATCACTATTATCATGGTTGCAATAATAAAATTAACAAAGAGAACATTAATGATGAATCATTGATCAGTCATGAAAAAATAGAAAGAGAAATTGAAAGAAAAATGGTACTTAAAGTGAGGATTAGGGTTATAGTTGTAGAAATAGATGAGTGAAGATGGATAAATAAAGATGAAGAAGTACATACCCATGCCGATGAGAGCTTGAAATTAAGATAGTGATTGCCAGAAATTGAGGAGCAATGGGAGAAATGTGAGAGAGAGAAGGAGATGTCGAGAAATGGGAGAGAGAGACCAAACGTAAGATTCTCAGATCTACCAACGCCATTGTTGACTGTGTACAGAGCTTTCTCTTACTCTTTCTCTTTTCTCTTCTTAATTGAGACTAAGTATGAGTAAAGTTGAGCTTTTGTCTCATATTTTCTCAGCAACCAAACAAATAGAGAAAGAAAGAGATAATTTACTTGAGATCATCGTACGGTCACGAGCGAAGCTGAGACAGGGGTCTTTCAAAAGGCTCATATTCTTGTATAGACTGTCAGCCTCATCTTCGACAAGGGTTTCGCTAAAGTAACCCTTGGTGGTCAATCGGTCGACGAGGGCCGTCCATTCGGGCCAGGGGTGACGAGAGTCTTCGGCGGTGACAGTATCAACGGCAAGGGAGGAACTGTAGCAAGGATTGGGATTTGGATTGTGAAGAAATAAAGGGTTTCGTCGAGTTGATAATGGAAGGGTGTAATAAGGACGGAGCTTTGTGTGAAAAAATATTTAGTGTGAAAAAAAATATAAGTGGAGGGCTCCCAAATAAGTTACCGCCCTTTTTTTCCCACACATATATATATAAATATACCATAACTCTTTTTAAATAGTATTATAATGATGTGTTATGGTAATGGGTGTTTGGTGTAGTGCTCCTAGAAACTACCAGTTCCCCAGTAAGCAATAAAGTCCCAAACCTCGCAATCCGATACTCACTAGGTCTACACAATCCATCAATCACTTTACTAGAAACAAAGGAATGTGTAGCACCAGAATCAATCAATACAGAAAAAGGAGAGCCAGCGATAAAGCTGACCTGTCACTACCGAGGGACTAGCCTCGGCCTATGCCTGCGTCAAGGTGAACATTCAAGCTGGAGTCAAGCTGTGCACCTTTCCTGCTTCCGCTTTCTTCACTGTTGGGCAATCCTTCTTGAGATGCCCCACTATCCCACATACATAGCAAGCCTTGGCCCGATATTCATCCTGATGGCGTCTTCTACACCTCGGGCACTCCGAATAACTCCTCCATGGTTCACTGCTGCCTTGATGGCCACCCTGACCACTCCGATCCCTCCTATTAGGACCAGCAGTGGTCGAAGAGTCAGGAGTCTTTCTCTTGAAATCACTGGGACCTCCGCCCCTACCTGACCCAGAATAAGGAGGTACCACCCTGCGACCCTCGCGCCTCACTGCACTTTCCTTCCAAATCTTGTTCTCCGCTTCCTCAGCGGTAAGAGCCTTCTCAACGGCCTGGGCATAAGTTATTCCTCCAAGTACCATTGTAATCCTAACATCCCGGGCTGTCATAGCATTAAGCCCTTGAATAAACCTGTCTTGCCTAGCTGAATCTGTAGGCACAAGGTGTGGTACGAACTTCGCGAGTCTGTCAAACTTCAGGGCATATTCTGTAACTGTCATGCTGCCCTGAACTAACCCTACAAACTCATTTACCTTCACTGCCCTGATGGCAACATTATAGTATTTCTGGCTGAACAAATCTTTAAATCCTTCCCAACTCAACACAGTGATGTCCCTGGTCTGTGAGGCCACTTCTCACCAGATGTGGGTGTCCTCTCTCAACATATATGTGGCACAAGCCACTCTGTCATGTCCCTCAATCCTCATGAAGTCCAGGATAGTAGTAATCATAGTCAGCCATTGCTCGACCTTCAGTGGATCAGGTCCTCCCTCAAAGATTGGGGGCTGCTGCTTCCTGAACCGCTCATATAACGGCTCCCACCTGTTCCCAACCTCTCCTAGCTGTACAACCAGTACCACTACAGGTGGTACAATAGGGGCTGCACTCCCTGATGGAGCCTGTTGTTGCAACAAATGAATCTATTCATCCTGACTTTGTAATCGCGCTTGCATATCTGCCATAAGTTGCTGCCATTTCTCAAGGACTGGTGGAGGAATCTGGCCCTGGTCATCACCCCTGGTCCTAGACCTAGTGCCGGCTAGTCGCGTAGATTTTCTTGGACGCATAGCTATCCAAGTCAATCTGCAATCAACGACTCGACAATCAGACCATGATGACAGGGTAAAAGCTTCTCCAAAATCCACCAAAGGAACATAACCAGTAACAAACAATCAAGATATATGCATTTATTCAGATGCACCGAAATTGCTAATAAGCATGCCCCATCATTACCACACAACAGCTAAAGTGAAAGCATTCACCCATACACAATATGTAGTTAATCATCCAAATATTCATTTACATGCATAGCGATGCTAATAAGCATTCCTTAATATTTTCACACATCAGTCAAGGGCCAGGCCCTATCAGTATCTCATGCTTCCTATTAATCCAACAAGTAACAACATTCATAAGTCATTTCAAGCATACAAGCATATAAACACAAATACACATTACCAAACCCTGAATTGAGCTTATCTCTAGCAGCGAATGTACATGTCTAGCCGATCTTCAGAAACCCTTAAACATAGGACACTCTGATACCAAGTTGTAACACCCATGATAGCCAAGACCATTACACTATGTATTTATAAAGGTGTTGGACTTGCTAATCAAGTTAACTAGTTAAAAACGTGTTTGCTAAAGTCATTAACGTGCTAGGGTTAAAAGGTTTTGGTCTCAAAAGATACTTTTCATATAATTAAACATTTTATACATGGGATCCCAAAAGAGACTACATTTAAAAGTCTGTTTACAAAATTTCCAGTGTACAGACAACTATTAGCCATTCTAAAGGCAAAATAGATGTTTGTGGGTCTCTTGTCCCTGATTCCCCTCAACCGTGGCTGCTGAGCAGCTGTTCATGTACATTCTGCTCCCAGAGCTCTCTAAATAAGGGTTGATCAAGCTTGGCCTTGCTTTTACATGCACCACGAAGCACCTGTGAGCCAAGGCCCAATATGAAAGCGCAATATCAAAACACAAGTACTGATAATAATCATAAACTCTTTAAGCATGTTTAAATATCTAGCAATTCCTAATAAACATATAGTTTATCGACATAAACAAGAATTCACAATCTAACAATTAGCCATTCAGCATATCATATTCAACAATCAACCACAATAACCAAATTACACAGTAAATAGGGTCGACACCCTTAGGTCGCACCCTCTGTTTACCCCAATGACTCCGGCCCGCTTAAACCGAGCTCAGTGCATATCAAGATGTCCTCAGATACCAGTGGCCGAGCCGCGCCCTGTGCGCTAATATAAACTCTGGCACTCTTAGGTCATTTGTCTACTATTTACATGGCATAATACCATCCTCTATAAAGCATACAAAGCAGGGAACCCTTAGTCCCGTTATGAGACCACAATCGGGTGCAGCTTTCTTACCTTTAATTTACAACCGCTTTGGTTATGTGAGATGCCCCTTGAGCACAATCCGTCTCCTAAGCCCTAGCTTTTACCTAGTCGCAACCAAGATAAGGGATTCCATTAATATTCGATTAAAGATTTTTGGATAAAGTTCTAGATCCTAGGACATTGAATTCCACCAAGCATGGTGGTGGAATTGATCCTGAACACCCTAGGTTAGGTTCCCATGCTTAAAACCTCCAAGTAACCAAAAATGCCCTTTAGGGCCGCAACCCCTAAGACCTGCGCCGCGGCCCGCCCCCTAAAATAGAGGCTCGGCCTCTTTGACCACAGACACGTGCCGCGACGCTTCCCCACTGCAGAGCGTCCTTGGCTCTTCTTTGCTTCGCAGGGCTGCGAAAATCCACCATTCCTAACATCCCAACCTTGCTCAAAACCACCCCAAAGCACCCTAATTCCAAAACCCATTGATCACAAAATTTCTAACATGATTCTAGCAACATAATCCAGCTAAAACCTAGCTTAAAAACTCATTAAAATCTCATTTTAATTTCTGAAACCTAGAAACTTAAGAACACAAAAACCAGCAATGAAACACCAGAATTCAACCATTAGATCATAGATCAAGCTTACTTCCACTGCAGAACCAACTCCCTTAACGATTTCTGAGCCAAAACCCAAGCTTTCTAGCTTCAATTCAGTCCTTAAATTTCAAAACCATAAACACTTTAAAACCCAGCCAAAACACAGAATTCTAAGGATCAAGAGTGTAATTCAGTTCTTACCTCAGTCCTGGTTAAAACTGAGCTATTCCCTCAAAACTTCAGCTCAAATCACAGAGTTCCAGCTAAATTTCCTTAGGTTTTCTGTGGTTTTTTTTCTTAGAGAGAAAAGGAGATAGGGGGAGGGTTGGTTCCTTATGTTCTACTATGTTCTTAGATTTTACTTAGTCTATCCTTAGGTGATTAAGTCAACCCCGAGGCTTGGGGTGCCAGAAACGTCCCCGAAGGAAAAATGGTAAAATTCCCTTGTATTTCCACCTAGACTTCCTAACCTCAAATATATCTCTAATTATTTCTTTCCATAACCTGATAGCCTAAATAACCATCCAATAACTGGAATACCCCTTGACTTGCCCAAAGTCAAGTATTAAGCCCTGATGTGACTTTCCCGCTAACTAGCTCCCTAGGATCGCCTCATGTCGCATGCTGTAGACCTACCCACATAATAATGTGGTTCTCACAATTATAGCATATAATCACATTTACATTCATATAACCATACAAGCATGCTTTATCCTATACTCATGCATTAAATTAATAAACACACTCATAAGCCACTTATGCCCTCCCGACAAACTAATCAAGACCCTTAACCCACAATAGAGATTTTGGGTCGTTACATATGTTCTGTTCGACCATCGACCTGATGAGAATTCACTCAGTAGAAGACATATTTTATAGGCGACCAGTCTGGTCGTAGTATTTCAGATATCTTCTACAGATATGTAATCTCGCATTTATGTAATGATTGCAATTTCCATTATTATTTAGTTACGCTTACATTAAATGTAATGAAGGCCCATCGGTCCATGAGGAACTCCTTGAGCCTATAAATAAGATTCAAAGGGCTCAAGAGAGAGGACTTTTGACTCTTGACTCTGAGACTTTTTGATCTTTAGAGAGAATTATAGTGTTTTTATCCGCCAAATTTGTATTCATCTCCAAGCTTGTGAAACTCGTGAACCCTAGTTAATTGATCACAGTTTTTGGAGTTATACATCAATAAGAACACTAAGTGGACGTAGGTCATTACCATTATTTGGCGCCGAACCACTCTAAATCTTTTTGGCTTGAATTCATCTTATTATTGTCGTTCTATCTAACTCTGTGTCGTTGGCCAAATCGAGGGTCAATATTTGGTGCTTTCATTGAGAGTTCATAAGACTCAAGACCTCTAAGAAGATTGAATGGCGAAAACAACTAGGAAAACTAGGCAAACCTCTGGGAATGTGCCAACCCAGCCTCCTCCGCAAAATGTGGCTGAGGATGAGCCGCAAATAGAATTGGAAGAGGAGGAGATGGATTCTGAAACTTTGAGGATGACTATGATTGTGTTGCAAGAGGAATTAGCCAATCTGAGGGCTAATCAAGAAAATGTGGCTAAAATAATGGCGCTACAGCAAAGGGAGATTGATAGGCAACACCAAGAATTGAATGAGCAGCAGGCCGACATGGACCGCCGGCAAAGAGATGCCACCGCCACGTTGGAGGCAACCATTCAGTTGGCCCGAGGACAGCCTGCACCTGCCTCCCCACCAGATCAACCACCTAGTATGCTCCCACGACAAGGTCCTCAATCATATCATCCCCAACATCACCATAATCCGCCTCAACTTGCAAACCGTCAGAGGTTGGACCATCCCCCTGCTGCTCAACAGGATAGTCCATTCCAAGATCCTGAGCAGCAACCACCCTCTCGTGCTGGTCGAGATAATCCCCAGTAGCAAAGGCAGACTAGGGATGCGCAGCATCCCTGGAGCCCTAGATGCCAGACTGTCGAGGAACTAGACCCGCCGAAAAGGGGACAACGTCCTTCTGCAAGCAGAAGGAAGGTTGAATCAGGCTCTGCGGTCAGGGGTCCCCCACGACATAATAATGCCTAGGGACCTACTGACTAACGCAGGCCTCCACCTATCAGTCGGGACTTGCCAGCAAGGGGAGGGGGAAGTAGTACGAACAGCAGGTCGCACCGTAGTGTGTCACAATTTAGAGATGGCCATGACTATAATGAGGCAGATTCTGGCAGAGGAAATGTTGGTCGGCTGCAAGGATAGAGGGGTGGAGAACAGAACCCTCCACCAAGAGAGAACCGACTAATGAGCAAGAATGATGGGGGGTAGCCTAGACAGCCCAACGTCTTTGATCAACTGGGCGCGAGCGAGCAAAGGCATAGGGAGGAAGAATTGGGGATCTTCTCAATGAAAAAAGAGAAAGACACGATGAGTATACCCCTCCAACAACAGTTGCTCCAATAGTACCAGACACAGTACAGGCCCAGCTCGATGCTTTGAATCAGGCCATCCAGCAACTAGTGGTGAGCCGGACATCCCATATTGAATTTGACCTGAGAAAGGCCACTCTGTTTGTGCAAAGAATCGCGATGACCGAGACTCCAAGAAGCCAGTCTTGCCCAACTTCACTGGATTAGAAGATCCTGTATCTCACGTGAACAAATTCAAGATATAGATGGACATCCAAAAGGTGTTAGATGACGCTCGGTGTAGAATCTTTCCAGCCACCTTGTCCGAAACTGCTCAGGAGTGGTTTTTCAAATTCCCTCCGGCCAGCATAGTGTCTTGGGAAATTTTCGTGAAGGAGTTTTACGAACAGTTTTATGCTGGTCGGGTACATCCGACCAAAGCCAATTAGCTGGTCGAGATACGCCGTAAGGAGGGAGAAACCTGAACGGGTATGTTCAACGATTCATTCGAGCCGCTGCTGGGGCTAAGATGGTTGGCGATGAAGGAAAGATGATGGCTTTTACTACTAAAGTTTGGTGCCATTCATCCCTTTGGAACAGTTTACGAAGAATGGGGTCAAGAGCACTCAAGAATTTCTAGACCGAGCAGACAGGTACATCACGCTCGAGGAGGCTATCGCCAATGAAGGAAAGTCTCCCACAGACGACTAGGGACCAAAAGAAGATCCCACCAAAGCCACCAATGGCTCTGGGAAACCCAATGGCAATGACAAAAATAATGTGAAAAACGGAGGAAAAAGGGCGAACCACGATCCATCAACGTCTGAGAATAAGCACCCAAAAAGTAACAAATACGAGTCGAGGTTCACTAATAATACAACTCTGGTCGATAGTTGAGCGAAGGTATATCAGGCCAATCACAATACAGTTCCCTTTAGGCACCTAACCCCAATAATGTAAGATATTTCCAAAAGCGATACTACAAAGTTCTGTGATTTTCATAACGATTATGGGCATGATACCAACGAATGAAACAAGCTTAAAGATGAGATTGTGTTCCTTATCAGACAAGGACACCTAATAAGATATGTGCAAGTCGCTGGAGGCTATCAGTGAGAGGCTCAAGGGGGCAATGAGCAGGGCACCTGTACGCCAACGCTCGCCTCCTTTACAGCCAGCTCCAGTTGTTGGCACATTGTTGACCATCTGTGGAGGACCACACATAGCAGGTGATTGTGGAAAGGCGAGAGAAAGATATGCTCAAACCTTACGCCATGACCAAGATATTGAAATGTTGAATGTAGAGGAGTGAACTCCCAAAAAGGCTCGAACAGAGGAAGAATCGATAACTTTCTATGAGCTTGACGCTTAGCATGTTCAATTCCCCCATTCAGATACTCTGGTCATGGACGTCCAGATTGCAAATATGATGGTCAAGTGGGTGTTGGTCGATACAGGAAGCTCATTCAACATTCTATATAAATCTTCACTGGAAAAGATGAAGTTGTCAGTGCAAGATTTGGAACCATGCAACCAAACCATTTATGGTTTTTTCGGCGAAAGGCTCGCCCCAACTGGGTCGACCAAACTTCTAGTCACAGCAGGCGTGGCACTTGCAAATAAGACATTACTCACTACTATTATAGTAGTCATTGTCCTTCTGCGTATAATGCTATGATTGGAAGGCCTATTCTTATCGACATGCGAGCCGTGACCTCAGTCTGGCACTTGGCAATGAAATTTATAGCCGATGTAGGAGTGGGATGCGTGTTGGGAAACCAGCGAGAATCATGGGAATGCTATAATTCCTCGATTACTAAGGCAAAAAGAAGCGGATTGGGGTAAAAAGTCGAGAAAAGGTTGATGTTTGGAAAATGAAGTACACGCCCAATCAGGCGAACAAGTCACCAAATAGGGTGTTGTGAAAAGTGAGGATAGAGACTTAGATCCTTGCTTTGCGGATTTTGAAGAAAAGACTCGAAGAAACAAAGGGGGCATGGCCAGAATAACTACTGGAAGTCCTTTGGTCGTATAGAACATCCCATCGAATAGCAACAGGCCAAACTCCATTTTCTTTGGCCTATGGGTATGAGGCCATGTTGCATGTTGAGCTAGACCCACCATCACATAGAAGGTTGGCATATGACCAAAGTACAAATGATCGATTATTGATGGAGTCCTTGGACTTGATCGATGAAAGGCGTGAGCAAGCTCAATTTCGAGTAGCATCTTACCAGCAAATGGTCGCTCGATATTTTAACTCTAAAGTATGAAAAAGAACGTTTAACATGGGAGATTTGGTACTTAGAAGAGTTTTATCAACACTCGCGATCAAGCTACCGGAGTGCTCGGACCAAACTAAGAGGCTCCGTATCAGATTGAAGAAGTTCTTCAATCAGGCACATATAAACTTACTCGCTTAAATAAATATCTCATTCCTCGTTATTAGAATGGAGAACACCTGCGCAAGTATTATCAATAAGAAATTCTTTTTAAAGAACTGGCTTGAATTAATTCTACATTTTACAAGTTTATGAATAAGGGCTAGTCAATTATATGATTGGTCGCTTACAAGTGTAAGATCCATTTTTGGTCACTCGTACAGACACAATTTTGTCCATTTATTATGATAAACAAAAGGAATTGTGCGCAACCACTTATTCTTGCCAATCATTGTATTTATTACAAGTATTTGCTCATTACGTGTGTCGTTTTTCTATACTATCATTTTTATTATAAGTGCGCGAGCAGGAATGTTCGAACAGGGCTTTGTCATGGCAAGTGACCGAGAACCTTAAGCTCCTTGATCACTTGGGGGGCATATAAGATACTAAGAAAGAAAAGCATATCAACATGCATATGTAAACACACGAGCAAAAAAAGGGAAAGCATACTACGTTACTTAGAGTATTTTTAAAAAAAATTAGTTTAAATTTTGTAAAATCAAAACAAAGTGATATGCTAAGTTCGGTCATGCGAGCAGATGTTATAATAAATAGAAAATATTATAATATCAAAATGAAATGTTTTACACCACGAGCAGTTGTTGCTTGGCTGTAATTAATGATTAAAAGGAAGCTGCCCTACGCAGGAAAAAAATGTCTTGACATTATGAACCGTAGTTCATATGTCTCAGTTACAAAAAAAATAAAAAATAAATGGATAAATCACTGAGCAGCAAGAGCAGCAGGAGGATATGGCTGGGATTGTTGATCGACTATGGTCCTTGCCTCCTCTTCAACACCCTCGATGCCTGTTTCCAAGGAGATTTCAGGAGATTCCCGAGCTTTCCCCTCTTCTAGACGAGCATTGCACCTTGCCAGTTCGAGTTGCCTTGCATGCTCAGGAAGGTAGTCAAAGTTCACCTCTAGATTGTTCTTCTAGAATAGATAGAAGCAGTTGAAAGTTTCTCCTTTAAACTTCTCCAGATTTTGAGCATTTGTTTCCTCGAGCAGCATTACTCGCCCCTCCAGCTCGGTGACTTCCTGTCGGCTGGCCACCAGCTCACCCTGATGTTTGGACACTTCTTTCAAGTTAATCTCTAAAGCTTGATTGAACTGGTTTTTGTTGGTAGTAAATTTGGCAATCGCTTCTTGGCTCTTCTTTAGCTCTTTGCTCAGACAGGCGACCTTTTCTTCGCATGCTTTAGCTCTCTCCTCACATGTTTTGATCTCCTCAGCATGCTTGGCATCAATCTCCTTAGAGCGATGCCAACCTCTACTCATGGTTAGAACACCCTGTGATCAGAGAGAAGGTAACACTATTAGTAACAGTGATAGGGCAAGTTAATCAGCTAAAACACAGCAAAGGTTGTAACTTACACTGAGTATATCGTTCAGCGCGCAACTGAGAATCTGGTTGGTCTTCATGGTGGGGATGTTGCTGAAAGCTTCTTGGCTACGACAGTGTCTTGATATTCTCTGCACCTTGTCGTTAGTCGAGCTATAAGCGGTGCTCAAGATAGCCTCGACCTAAGTTTTTCTTGACTACTTGGGAGGAGTTGTGTCGCGAGGAGCTGGAGGAGTCGTGTGGCAAGGAGTTGGAGGAGGGGTCGTGTCTTTGGAAGGTGTTTGTACTGGTGGGTCCTATGTTCGAGCCCTTTTCTTGGAGGGGTCGCTACTGCTTTCCCCAGGGTGTCGACTACTTCCTCTCTTCTTGCTTGCAGGAGCTTCGACGTCGATGTTAGTGTAGATGTCGAAGGCTTCTTCAGAAGGCATGACTACAAAACAGAAAGAAACGATCAGATAAGGAAGTTAAAGAAGCAATAAAATAATAGAAAGGGAAATTCTAAGTAGTATACTCGAGCTATTATTATTGGTCGCTATATTATCTATAGAACTATAGCTACACTCACTCTTTGCCTCGAAGAAGTTCGAGTTAAAATTAGTTGTAAAATAAAAATTTCCATCCTTATCGAATAGATGAAACGGGATAGGCAAGTTATCTAAAAGTGAGAGATCTATACCGTTCTCATCCGAGGATTCGGATATAATGTCGATGTATTTGGGAAATTTTTGTTTACCCCTCCCATGTTGGGCAGGGCCAGCAACAACTCGAGTGTTGCTGGATGGCTCTTGGATGGTCACTCCCATTGGTCGTCGCCTTTGAGATTGTGACACATCTTGCTGCTGCTCGGGGATTTCTGGTCCGGTACGCTCTCAGGTGGCACTCCCCGCGGTGGACTCCCTCACAACCTGGTGATGTGCCAAAAGGCCTACCAGCCTGAGGTTGCCTTCAGTAACCAGCTCCTTGACGCTCTTTTCGATGTTCCTCATGCTGTCCAGTGTTGCAGCCCTGATATTTGTCTCTGGAGTGGGGTCTAGTTGGTACCATGGGCCTAGATACAATGCCAATGTTCTAAGGACAGTGAAGGAAAAACCGATAAGAAAATATACGACCAGAGATTGAGAAATTTACCTCCTTGTGTGAAGGCCAGATTGTTGGCGACTAGGTCCATCACGAGGAAGTACTCCTTAAGTATTTTCCCACGTTGGATTTATAGGTGACGTCACTCAGGAACACACGACCAATTTCCTGGTGGCAGAAGTGGAAGAACCCCGTATTATTCTGGTTGGGGTTAGATTTGAGATCAAAATGGTAGTTGATCTCGTGGGGTGTTGGCATAGGCCATTTTTTATGGTTGTAGAGGATATAAGTGCTGATGGCACTGTATATCCGTTGGGTGTAATTTGAAAAGAGTCGACCTCGAAGTAGTTGGCCACCCCTCGAAAGTAGTCACGCAGAGGCATGCCCCTGCCTCAATGTGAAACCTCAACAAGGCGCTGAAGGCACCTCCAGGAATATTTGCCCTCTGGTCGGGTGTAGGTTAAACTAATGTAATCCCAGGAAGGTCGTACTTCTAGTGATATTTCGACACCATCCTTGCTGATATGACACTAGGAGGTACAAGATACCATTTGACTTCGTCTTCGACTCAGGGACCATTACGAGGCCTGGCTTTGGCTTGAATTTTAGGCGGTGCGAAGTTTACAGGCTAAGGGTTAGTTGAAGGGTCCTTGGCATGAGTGCCAGGTTGGTTAGAAGGCAAGTTGGTTGTTTTCTTCTTTCTACGAGCAGTGTATTTCACACGACCCATGTTAAGTTGAGTGGTTGGAGGGCTGGTCGAAGGGTTTTGCTATGAAGATGGGAATTCAGAGAACAAAAGTGACAGCTGTTCTTGGTCCTCGAATAGCAGCGCAAGAAGGTCATCTTATATTGGCCTCTCACCTCCCAAAGGATCGTGCATGAATATCTGAGAAGAATAAAGGGGGAAGTGAGAATCTACGACCAATAGATAGAAAAAGAGAAATTGAAAGGATAACGTTGCTCATGTATAAAAGTTAAGCTTTTATATGACCAGCATCATCCTAATATAAACATTCCAAACATGCGAATAGTTTGGAAAAATAGATTAAAAAGTGGAAGTGAAAAGTTTTTTCAGAAAAACTTTTCGACTCCGAAAACAGGCGGGAAAAACCTAGTTTTTCCAAAAGCATAAAAATCGAATTTTCACTTCGATTTCGGGCCTAAACATAGTACTCCTATTTCCCACATTAATTTCTAAGCCTCACCAAGTCTTTTTTACTACTTAAAATTCCTATCCTATCATGTTTCTGCATACAAACTCGATCACGCAGAATTTTTTCTCAAGAACGTCAAGAAACTCAAACCAGGAAACTTATGACATTTATTCTAAAATATATAGCAGAGAAGACGAGTTAAAAAAAACCAACTTGAGTTGTATATTGCAAAGGAGTCACGGATGTTGATGCTCGGGGCTAGTCAAACACGTCTCGAGTCACCGAATATTTTTGGGCAGCTCTTGAGATTTTTTCTTCTGAGTTCTTGAGAGAGAAGGATTTGGTAAAAGGTAAAAAGTGGGAAAAGTGACTTATTTATACTGATTGTGGTGCAGTTAAAGAGGTAATGATTGGGGTAAGTTTTCGATGCACGGGAAATCGTGTTAGCCGTCAAAATATTTTTGGAAAACTGTAATGGTCATGATTGTTTACTATTTCGAAAAAGGTGCTAACAGACGTGACAGGTCAGATGAAAGGCTAGTCGAATAAGTTTATTATATGCTGGTCGCAGTAAAATAAACTTGGGGGGCAAATGTTTACCCAAAAAAAAAGATTTACCTGATGACGTGGCAAAATTAGTCTTCACGTGGGTTGCACGTGAATATTTTCTTGAGTATGTTTTGTTCGACTATCGACCAGATTAGAATTAACTCAGCAGAAGGCATATTTTATGGGCAACCAGTCTGGTCGTAGTATTTTAGATATCTTCTATAGATATGTAATCTCACATTTATGTAATGATTGTAATTTCCATTATTATTTAGATATGCTTACATTAAATGTAATGAAGGCCCATCAGTTCATGAGGAACTCCTTGAGCCTATAAATAAGATTCAAAGGGCTCAAGAGAAAGGACTTTTGACTTTTGACTTTTTACTATGAGACTTTTTTATCTTTAGAGAGAATTATACTGTTTTTATCTGCCAAATTTGTATTCATCTCAAAGCTTGTGAAACTCGTGAACCCTAGTTCATTGATCACATTTTTTGGAGTTCTACATCAATAAGAACACTAAGTGGACGTAGGTCATTACAATTATTTGGGGCCGAACCACTCTAAATCTTTTTTTCATTTTATCTTTTTGGCTTGAATTCATTTTATTATTTTCGTTCTATCTGAATCTGTGTTGTTGGCCAAATCGAGGGTAAACAGTAGGTTAGACAAGAGCACACTTTAAATATCAACACATAAGAGATTGTTCGTCTCACAAAACAAGGAGAATGAAGTTCACTATTTTCTCTTTTGGCAAAATAACGTGAAATCAATTTTTCTAACCTGGGTGTTATGTTCTATTTAAAGAATAAGCAACTAATCTCATTGGGGCAAAGCGCAGGCCACAGTCCATTTGGAATGTGGTTGGCGCCAACTTCAGGGCTTTGAGCCCTATAGTATATTATCTTTAAAAGAAATAGTTTTTGGGCCTTTATCATATTATTTTATGTCGTATACAATTATACCACAAAATTAAATATGATTAAATTAATTTTTAAAAAATAATAATTTCATAACATTATCAATATAATTTTATTTTCCATTAAATAATATTAATTTGTGAGATTAAAAAATCATACTTTATTATTTTTTATTATTTCTTTTTATTACCAAAATCTTACATTTGTGTTTTCGAGCTAGTATGGGGACAATATGGACCCGTACTTCTTAGCTCCAATAATTTAATTACTTTCACTGACTCTAAGTTCCATTGATTAATTTATTAATTATAAATTATTCGACTAGAAATTCATAGTTGAACTCTCAAAACTAAATTCGTATATTATTAGAAGCTACAACAATAATATCATCCATTTATTTAGTCATTTAGTGAGTTATGACCCTCCGCTAGTTGTTCATAATTAGGGTCAGATCTTAATGTCTGTTAGCTTCTCTAATTATGTCTTTATCAATTAGTTTAATTGATCATCTAATGAACATTATTCTATAAATTGAAGTACAGAATGAAATTTATGTTCTTAAATAAAAATTGAGCGCTCTATGTTCAAGCCCGAATAAACACTGAGAGGAACTATTCTGCTTTCATTTAAGTAGGGATCAGATTCTATATCCATGAAGTATGTTCCCAGCCCCTTGCAATTCTATGACTCAAAGATATCAAGAATTTGGTTGTTGGAATATTGAACATTACCCAATAACTCAAAAGTTATAAAGGCACAAACAAGAGTCTTATTCATGTTAGGATTGAGGTCAACTCTCAAACGACCATCGATTGATGAATATTGAACTTTTATATTTTAACAGAGATTAACAGAAGCTCTCTCTTTCATTATGTCCAAGTCATATACAATCTATATTTTATACGGTACCTCTATATCTCTTTGTCGCTATACTTAACAGTCTGCATAAACTTCTCTATCTTAAATAGAAGAAAGACAGAGAATTTTAGCGATTAAATAATGATCTCACTTTATTTAGCGATTACAGACAATTTTATATTAACATTTTGAGTTAAATCATTTCTTATATATATATATCAATATACATCTACTTCTTGATAAATTGCATGTATAATTAAATATAAATGAGTGCAAAATATAACTTTATTTAGTTAACAATAATCGTTCATACAAAAAAATGTTTTAAGGGCACAAATCCCAACATTAGTGTTATTGAATTCTGAGTTCAAAGCCTCAAGAACAATTTTCTCAGAGATTTGGTGTAGTAAAGACAGCGTATCATTTACAATGAGCCAATCCCATGTATTTATAGTGATAATTGGCTTATAGGCTTTCCTCGAAAATAATGGGAAGTTTCCATTTTTAAGTGATATGAATTTAATACATTAAATACAAAATATTTTCCATTAAAGATGCCATATTCAGCCAAAGTATATGAAATAAGAATTATTCCCACATTTTTATGGATACTAAAGTTGTTTCAAGAATTTGTGCATCATTTAGATTGGTATCTCGACCTAAGTATTTGGACAATTCTGCCAATCAACTAGAAGAGCTCTGACTATTGTGCTGAGCCTGTAATCCTACAAGGTGAACCACTACAACAATTTTTAGTATATATTACATTAAAAATGACACATATTTACAAGCGTTATAAATAGATAATTAAAAAAACACGGAGAAGTCATTTTTTTAACACAGTGGCGCATAGTTATATTTCGTTTGGCGCCAAATGAAAAAATTCTAGGTCTATCATAAGAAGAAAAGAAAAAGGAAAATAATAAAGCACAAATTCTCTAATTTCTCTCAGCCTCCATTGAAATCCTAAACCTAAGATACCCAAACAATTTTCCATTGCCGCCTCTCTGCCTCTCTTTCATACGCTTAGTTGCAAAGCTTACTCTCCTCCACTCAATCTCTCTCACACACTTATCCTCTCGTCTCGTCTATCTCTGCCTCACGTGAGTCACTAGAGCACACGACGCCGATGGAGCACTCTCTCTCTCACGACTCACGCGAGCTTATGGAGCACATAATGGCGGTATCTCCCATGTTTGAGTCGATGGAGCATGCTGGTACATCACGCTAGTATCTCACTTTCCCTCACGTAAGTCACGACGGTTCTCCCCTGCTAGAAGCAAGAACATCTCTATGAGGTGATTTTATTTTTTTATACATATTACATATAATCAATATATAAATATATATTTATGTGTATATGTTTTTATAAAGTATTTGATTGTTTTATGTTGTCCCTCCCTGCATTTACTCTCTTCTACTCTCATTCACTCTTCGTTTTCTTTCTCTCTTTCTCATTCTGTCTTGCAAGTGATAGGCTTGGCGTCGACAGTAGTGTTCTGAGCTTGCAAAAGTTAGGCATTTTAATTTTTTTTTTCAGTTTTAAGGTTCATTTTAATTTGATTAGTATACTGAAATAGCTACTGGTTTGTGATGAGGGTTTAAATTCGACTACAAATATCAATCTTTTTTCTTTGTATTTGTTTCATTTGTGAAGGAGGTCTTCATCCGGGTCATTCTTTCTTCATCTATTCTCACCGTAACCTCCTTGTAAAACAATTACATTCATATATATATATATACTTGCATATATGAATGTATATATATATATTGTTGTTTTTAGGAAGAGATTCCAAACCCAGCTTCAAACTTTATGATGTTATTATGATATAGTTATGTAATGTTGATTTTGACAAAATTATTATTTCACTTTCTACTTTCTAGCATCAGGTATAGAAAGTTATGCATTAAGGGTCTTTTCACACATTGTGATATATATATCTATGTTTAGGGCTGTTCATTGGACCATATCCAATGTTTTTGGACCCATCGAGATCCAATCCAATTATACATTGGATGTTGGATTTCTCCAACCGATCCAATCCAATACTGTATGCTCAACCGAACCGAACCGATCCAATAAGTCATTGGATTGGATCGGTTCCATCCAATGGATATGAATCCCTGTATTGGATCGGATCCATCAAATATTTTTGATCCAATATTTATTAGGTTATTAGGGTTTAGGGATTTGCTTTTTTTTTTTCTTTTAGAATATAAATGCTTTTTAATATATGTAAACAGTAAATGTAATAAAATATAATATATTTTAACTTTTAAAAAAATATATAATATATTTTTTATCTGAATATTAATTGGATGGTATTGGATCATTATTGGATTGGATCGGTCGGTTGGATCCATTGGATTTACATGTCATCCAAGAACCGACCGATCCAATATTTGATTTTTAAAAATGTCATCCGATACAATCCAATCATGATTGGATATCCAATTTTTAGCGGTCGGTTGACATTGGATCGGTCGGTTTGTTATTGGATCAGATCGTTTCTGCATAACCCTATCTATGTTGGTTTGATTTATGTCTTTTTTCATGGGATATATATATAGTTTTGTGTTTATTTGGTTCTTTTTTTGTGATGCAAACAGGTGTTTGTGAAAATACCTCAATGGACTAAGATTATGATTTTTTTTGAGTAATTCCATTCAGATATATTTAACAATGATGGGTCTTTCTCTATTTTAATGTTTATATTTAGTGTGTTTTCGAATAAGAATGAATTAGGAATGAATGTTTGTATGTAGGCTAAACTACTAATATTATCAACTAATAATGCTTGACCATTCATTTTTGAAGAGGGAAAGGCAAAATTGTTAACAATATTTTCACTAGATTTTTTAATATTTTCTTTAGTTTAATATATATATATATCAACAAACAACACAATTTAACTATTTCGGGTTTCAAATATTATATATTTGGATTCTCCAAGTGGTGTTGGCTTTTCTTATGCCAAAGATCCAACCAAACACACAATTGGAGATTTACAAACTGCTTCTAATACATACACTTTCCTCTTCAAGGTAGTTAATTAGTTATTATAAAGACTAATAATTAAAATGTTTAATTTTATAGAGATAATGATAAATTAATGTATTTTTTTCTGCTACTTTTACTATTAATTGTTTAAGCAATTCCCAGAGTTCATTTCAAACCCATTTTACATTGTTGGAGACTCTTTTGCTGGAATATATGTTCCCACCCTTCAAGTTATTATATTCTTGAAACGAAAAATAGGCTAATAGGTATCAACTTGATGATGCTTCTGCTACTACTACTTCAAGTATCATCGTTCCCTGTTTTGTAAGTTTATTTACTTCTATTACTATTCTCTCTCTTCACATGAATGACTAGCTACTTGAGTCTTGACTAGCCAGGCTTGTATTTTTGTGGGCATATATAATACAATTATTATTTGTTAGTTGGGTTCTATGTCAGATTTGGTGCTGCTTGAGTGTATATTTTTGCTTTTAACAATAATTTTAGGCATAATAGCCAATATTTGTATTTCATTAAGGGTATGTAACAGTGTATTTGCTCCATGTGCGAGGTGCAAGATTGATGAAGTGGAAATAATTTATCCCATAATAAAAATTGTTGATGTCTTAGTACGCTTTTTTAGGAGAATGTTGATTGGCTTGGAAAAGAAAATCTGCCAGATAAAAAAGGCATGCCTCTTATCTTTAAATTAGTTATTTTTTTGAGACATAGTTTTAGAGTTTCAAATATTGTTGAAGAGTTTTCCCTAAAAGCCTTTCATTATTTAATAACAAAGTACTTGTTTAGTTTTTTGAAGTTAGTAATTTAATCATGCTTTGGCACAATTACATAAATCCAATTACTTCAATAATTTTCTTGTTTCCACGTAGTGCATAGAATAGAATAATACCCATTTTTCATCATAGTACTAAGTTGTTAGGAATTCAGTGGGAATATGCTTGCTCTTATAAACTCTAGTGAAGATTGAGTTGCATTGATTTGTATTTCCATGTTTGATTGTGTTGTGTGTACCAAGACATGAGCAATCAAGTACAGCAAAGGATAGCATATATACTTCAATCAGAAAGGAACTTCAGTAAGTTGTAATTCACTTAAATCAACCAATTATCTTTGCTTTGCTTTGCAGTATCAATAAGCTTTTAATTCCTAGTAGTTTGAAATTCTTTGTAATGCTTTGTCTTAGGTTTTGTTTTGTGGAGAAATTCTTAACTTAGATTGATTGATCAACAAAATTAGTCCTTAGTTCATTCAATTATTTTTGTTAGGTGGCCATACTCACATATTTGAATGTACATCAAAGCTCGCCATTTAAACTCAACTGTGCAATTTTCATTTCGAACTCCCATGTAAGTAATAGTCCAGGTCCTCTAAATAATACTCTATTGAATTATGTTCTCTATAGATTAGCTTGTGCACAAGAATGAAAGACAGCAGATTATGAAATATATTTAGGTGGAATTCCAGTAGGTTAATGAAAATTTTAATATATATTATGATTTTTAATTAAGAGCTAAATTACTTGTTCCAAATTGGCTTGCCTCTTTTGAAAAAAAGTTGCAGTGCAATA
The DNA here is from genome assembly GCF_963169125.1 of Humulus lupulus. Taxonomy (NCBI): domain Eukaryota; kingdom Viridiplantae; phylum Streptophyta; class Magnoliopsida; order Rosales; family Cannabaceae; genus Humulus; species Humulus lupulus. Next base: position 91,149,550 of record NC_084796.1, on the reverse strand, counting down.
TGTAACTATTAATAATCTAAAGTATATTACATTAATGTAAATTCCCACAGTAACATAAGTTTGTACTCTACAAATGCTAGTAATTTACTTATGTAAATTTAGGATTTAAGGGCTAGATTATTGGCAAAGAAATTTAATTGATTCATTCTATTTCTATTATGTTAGTATTTTTAATAGTCCTTTTTGTTTGGAAAAAGTAATTGATGAAATATATTAGTCATAAGTCAGACATAATTGCTTATGAACCTCCCTAAAAAAAGGTTAGAACAATGTTTGTTTTTCTATTATGTCAATTTACAATTCAAATTTTGTATGGTTAATATATTTGTATCGATTCTTAATTGTGTTATTGTTTCAAATCATAGCTATAATCTGATGAATCATGGCAGGGGAACCAGGAAATTAACAGAATTGACTGTACGTGATAAAATGATATCCATTCATGGTTCTATGTTTCTGAAATTATATAGAATTATTATAGAGGTACAAATGATGGTGATTTTTTTCTTTTTTTTCCACTCACTTTTTTTTAATATATATACTAAGAGTTATGGGAAACTTTTTTGCTTGTTTTATGCAGATGAAACTCTCTAATGAACGGGATTCATTGGCAATGACTACTAAGAAACTAAGTTGTGATAGTTAAACTTACTGAGAGGTAACACCTTTGTTCCCATATCTGATGGATTTTCTTCTGTTGGCACCTTCTCAAATCTTTATTTTCTCTTGAGTAACCTTTCTCTAATAAAGAGATACTTTATGTCTATATGCTTTCTACGAAAATGATACATTGCATTTTTTCATAAACGTACTGTACTTTGACTATCTAAATAGATTGAGTATTGATGAATCTTTTTGATGAGTTCCTCTTAATTTATTTTTGTGCATACCAATTGTTTGTTTAATTATTTTTCCTTAGTTTGAGTGCATAAGGGTTTATTATTGGTTATATATATCTATAGCTAGCTCTTAATAATGATCTCATGCTACTTAGTTCATAAAAGTATCTGATTTAATTAATTAATAAAGCAAACCTGATATGTCATTGATGAAGGGAGATATTTGCAATGACTTGAAGATTATATAGTAAGGTTAAAATCTGCAGTACCCAAGCTTTTTTGCATTTTCATTTTGTTATTTATTTTGGCTTTAGTTAATGGATTTGCTCTGCAACTTTGCCCATAATTTTGGGTTTCTTGTGTTGGCTGTGTTTTTTTTTCTTAATGAAGTGCTAATGCTTTCTTCTTGGATCCTGATCGGTTCATACCCAAAAAAACATATATGGACTACAAAGTACAATTGAACATCAAACTTTGAGCCATTTCAGTTTTTCTTTTTTAGACTAATTTTATTTGAGATAGTTTCCTGGTTGCAAGAGTTGTATTTCTTTCTTTTTTTTTTAAATTGGGACACCTAATTAAAGGCCCTTGATGTTGATAGTTTATTAATTGGTATGTAATTTTGCTTTCATTTTAGTGGCTTCATTGGATTTTAAATTGGAAGGAAACTTTATTTCCAATAGTTTGCAAGAGGTATCTTCTCTTACTTTTTTTGTTTTGTTATAATATTATGCAAATGTTAGAAGAGTTTGAATATGTTAGATATTCATTCATAGTGAAGTAGGTCCTAAGATTATTATTGTATGTTGCGGTGATAACGGAAGGTTGAGAACTTGTGTGTCTTAGTGAAGTAGGATCTGAGAAATTTGTGTGCTGCGGTGAGATAAGGAAGAAAACTTGTGTGTTGTTTGAATATTTTTAATTGATAATGATAGATGGTTGGTTGATAATATGGGAGGAATGCTTTCTGCTTTTATGTAGAATTATCTATTATTATCTTATAATTAACTTGTGTTTGGTTGATTGGTTTGATTATTGGTAGATTAATTAGATTGCTAAAAGCATACACTTGTATGTTTATTTATTTTGATTTTTCTTGTAATTTTTCATAGACACATAAGAAAAATTATGAATGTAATTCTACTTTCATTTTAGTGGCTCAATTAAATTTCAAATTGGAAGGAAACTTTATTTGAAATAGTTTGGAGTTTGAGTAATTTATTTTCATTTATGTTGATGGACTAATTTGATGATTCTTACTGTATACACTACAACAAAAAGATTTAATAATAGCATTGAATTTCTACATTCCATAGTGGGTATTTTCATAAAGGGTAGTAGCTCATTGGTTAGTTTTATTGATCAAACAAATACATAATACTGGTATGATTTTTAAGCAACTATTTAGGGCTAGCTGGACAAATGCGAGAGGACATTAGGATTATCGATGATGATTTATAATGTGTTTGAGATGCAATTATGGCTTTGAGTTTCTTTGATTTCTTCATTAAAATATGGGTAGGTAACCATTTGGTACCCTGTGCTTTTGTAAAGTATTATTTTGGTACCCTCTGTTTTCAATAATGCTCATATAGTACCCTGTATTTTAAAATCGTACATATTTGGTACCCTAAATTCAAATTTAATTAATAAAATTTTACCAATTTAATTAAACAACTGTCAATTATGTAAGCTCCAAATTTAAATTTAATTACTTAATTACATATAACTGATGACAGTTTGATCATATTGACAAAATTTTATCTATCAAATCTGAGTCTAGGGTATCAAATATGTATAATTTTAAAATACAGGGTACCATATGAGCATTATTGAAAACAGTGGGTAACAAAATGATACTTTGCAAAAACATAGGGTACCAAATGAGTAAATTCCCTTAAAATATTCAGGGATATTCCTTTTAATTCTAATTTTGTTGACATGAGTTAGAATACCATTATATTATTTTGGTATATTTCTTTGTTTGCCTAGGTATATTGTACATTTATTTATATAGATTTAGGGATATAATTGATTTATGTATTTCTTGAAGGTTTTTTGAAGACCTTTGGTCATATGTAAGAGCATCAACTTCGTCATCATATATAATGTATTTTAGTGATTAATCAATAAACTCTGTTTTCCTTTTCGTTTACTGTTAAGAATGTGTGATATTGGGTTTTCCATTTGTTAGTTCTACAAAACTGGTATTGGTACTTAATTTCGTATGACACTTCTGTTATGGTGGAGATTATTAAGAAACAATGTGTCTATAGACATATGATCATAATGTTTGCATTATTTAATATATTTTTGCAAATGTGGGTTATTGATACTAGTGGAATTCTGTGATAAGCTTTGGTAATTTGCCTTCAGATTCATCCTTGTAGTTTTGGCGTTTTCTTTCTATTTTTTATTTAATTGCTTGCAAAGTGTTTGATAAATTGCTTCATTCAATATTAAGTTATTTTTAAGAGTGACCATATCCCATATATAATTTGGAGTCTTTGCAAATTCGTGGGTTTGAGGAACTTAAAATGATTGCAAAGTGATTTGTTCCAACATGTCAAAGGAAACATATATATTCTATTAATTATATATAATACCAAATTACTTTCTAAATTTATTTTGAGTTTACTTGTCACTGACTTAAGTTACTACATTGGATTTTCATAGCCAAAGAATTTCTTTCAAACTTTTCTCACATTTTTGGCCCCTAAAGCTAGTGATCTTAACAGCTTTTGCTACTTTATTTCTATGATTGTTAATTTTAAATTAATTTTTTTTTGTCTTTGGTTTGAATGGGACGAATTGGAGTGCATTGATAAAAAGTACAATGTGTTGCACCACCTCAAATAAATGTTTCTTAATGGTTTTCAACACTGTTTTTGTTGTTTTTAGATGCCTAGAGGACTGCAATGATGTTGTAAGCCACTTTATTGAGTGGATATATGTTGACTTTTACAAAAGGGTTCGTATATTAGTCCAGAATTTTAATACTAATTATATTTACTCATGGTATATAATTATTCAAAATGACTTATTATTATTTGTAAGCGTTGGTGGCTTTATTTCAGATCACCGCTGTGAAATTGGGAGGAGGTACTATCTTTTCTCTGATTTTTGTAAGCATAGCTATGCTATATTTCTATTTCTATGTGTGGGTGTGTGTTTGTATAATTATAGATAATTCTTTTCTTGTATGCCAATTTCGTTTTTGAAGTTTATAGTGAGTACCTATAATTGAATATTTTCTTAGCTACCAGCCTTAGAATGAAACTAACAGTAGCTACGTGTAATGAAATTAAACAAATAACTCAGTAAAGAACAAGCCGAGTTGGCATGTTACAAGACTGGTACTAATAATTTCTTTTGTCTGAAATATATTTTCTTCATCTGCAGGTACTTAAGTAACGGAATCAGGGAATCTTAGGGGGTGAGGGAGTTCCTTCTATGTTAATAGGTAGGGTTTTAGTGCAAGCCATCTACTTTTGGTTCTTGTGTTTTATGCTCCTCATTTTTGTATTTCACCTCTGCCATTATTACACTTACACAGGAAGAAAACGAAAGCTTTTATTCCTCCAGAGTTAGCATATGATCCAAAGCCTGCATGATGCTTCTGAGGTGCTATTCTACTTACATTTCAAACTCTAAGTTCTATGTTTTTAATTTGTTGATTTGAACGCATAGCCCCATTATTGAGTCTCTAAACACCTTTTGCTTTTATGAGGCAAAGGAAAGTATGAATAATTTTCATATGGAACATGACTATAGCAAGAGAGACCACAAACTGGTTGCTAAGAAGTTCAGAATGAAAATTTATTTAACTTTTTGTGTGCATGTAGAGGAAATGCAATATAAGTGAAATGCATCATATGACATTAATTTTATTGTGTCATTTACTGGTTTAAATTTATCATGAATAATACTTATGAGTTATAACTCCCATTATGATTTCAAGCTGCCCTATAAGTGAACGCATAGCCCCATTATTGAGTCTCTAAACACCATTATGAATAATATGAACCAAGCTGCCCTGGTAGAGCATGTCAGAAGTAAGCTTTCTTTCTTCCACTGGGTTGATGCCCTTAATTTCTTAGATATTCAGATTTCAAATGTTTATGAGTTTTATTGAGTTAAATAAATAAAATCTTGGTAAATATAATATTCTGTGATCTGAATATTGTTGATTAGTAGCTACTAGCTAGAGAAGCTTTCTCTATTTATTTGTTTAATGATAACTGTGTTTAAACTTAAGAGACATCTGTACATGAGAATGGCCTCAAAATCGAATCAGTATAGGAATTGAAATGCTATGATTTTTTCACCAAATTAGAGTGTTGGAATGATTTTTTTCCTGAATTGGTGTTACTGCAAGATTATTAGGCTCAATTACTTCCTGCTGTCTTTTTGTTCATTTTCTATAGATTATTACCAAAAGTTTACACAAAACCAGAGGTTTTTTCTCTATTTTTATATATATATTTAAAAATCTAGTTGCATATGTGAATCTGATTGATATTTGTGTAATAACCTCTTGCTTTCTTTCTCTCTGTTTTTGTGAGTTATTGTGTGACAGTTTGTACTTTTGGGCTCCAAAAAGATATCTGATTTTGTTCATGAAGTTGGCAATGCTTTACTCAAGAGATTGCTTACTGGACATGAACTTTGTTTTATTTTCAAGATTGTCTCCAAGGTACAATCTTTCTAAATTTTATTATTGTTGTGGTTAATTGTTATTGTCATTATATTTAAACTATCATTTGTACATTTCTGCGGAGGCCTTCAGGAGTTATGTCTGCTATAGAGGATGCTATAGGTAGTATAATTGCATGGCCAGTTGATAAATTCATAACTAGGTAATTAACTTTTTTTTTTATGTACTCTTTTAGTTTACTATTAACTTTAAGTTTAAGCATTAATTATTTAATTTTTTATGTAGCTAAGCAAATCAACCCACAACAAAGACAAGTGCACAATTGAAGATGAATTGAAGGATGGAGCAAATTTCATGGTTTACTTTTTGTGTATCTTGCTATGTTTTTGTTTTTCATTTTTGAACTAAAAGATGGTCAAGATTATCGAACTTTATTATGTATGTTTTCAAACTTAAGTTAGAACTAAGATCTCATGAAGTAGCAAGAGTCATGGTTTGAATTAGTTATTGTTTAATGTAATACTTATGGTTTATCAATCTATTTAAAATTACATTTTGTGATTAATTTTGATATTTTTTTTATCCAAATAAATAAAAACCTTTTCATTTAAAAAAAAAAATTATAATTATCCATATGCAACAAAAAATGTGTTATTGAATACTTTAAGTTAACATCGAACATAACATTCAAAAATTGTTATAGAAAATAGGGGACTTTTAATAACAGGGGCTATGTTAGCATTTTGAGAAGTGTTATGAATACTTCCGGTCAACAATTTTTAAGTGTTATGAATATTGTTTTTTCTTGTAGTGAACTAGATATAATCTACACCCATACGCAATGATTCCTTTAGCTCGTTTTGCATCTCAATATGTTGAAAGACTAGCAATTTTCCTATTTCATACTTTCAAATAAATATATTTTTAGAAAATATGTACCCCGAGCTAAATGTATATTTTAGCTCGAATGTCACGGTACAACAATAGGTTCGACTTAATGACAATGCTCACACTATAAAATAGGACATTCAGAGTTGGGAAGCTTTGATCGCACATCTCAACTATTTCTCTATCTCCTTAAGAACCCTCATTTTTTCCAATAAACTCACCAAGAATTGCTTGACTTCTGTGAATCAAAGGCTTGTTTAATCTCACTTATAATTCTATTTTGTACATGCTTCAAATAACTTTGGGAAGACTTGGAATAGAGATTTTAGACAGCAATACTCCTCATGTATAAGCCTTGGTTCTACATTTTGTGATTTTGCGACATAAACGCATTTGACTTTTCATTTAATATTTTCCATTACTTTTTGTCATTTCTATTGTGATAGTTCTATTGTATTTTATGTGTAGCTTCTAATTATTCAATTAGTGTAATTTTATTCTCTATTTTATGTTAATTTATAAATTATGCTTTAATTTTTCAGTATTCTTGATTAGCTTCTAGTGTTTGTATCATCAAGTTAATTCTCACTACTAGAAATATAGGCTTTCACTTCATTTTTTACACATAGAATATAAAAAAAACTGAAGTAAAAGCCTTTCAATGGGTTTTTACTTCGCTTTTGGGAATGGTAGAACATAAAAATAGGCTATTACTTCGATTTCTTAAAAAAATGAACTTAAAATAGAAAATGAGCAAGGGTCATGTTTCGTTTGCACATTATATTGGGGCTTTTCACTTCGGTTTTTATGAAAAAACCGAAGTGAAAAGTGGAGCAAACCAAACGCAGCCTTGAAGGATTTTACTTCTGTTCTTATATAAAAACCAAAGTAGAAAGGGTACTTTCTACTTCGGTTCTCATATAAGAACCGAAGTAGAAAGTACCATTTCTACTTCGGTTTTTATATAAGAACCAAAGTAAAAGAGTTTTAATACCCTTAATATATAGCTCTCGCCTCATTCGTCTCTCTGAAGCAAAAATCACAAACGCCAAACCCAGAAAACCTCCATTATTGTCGTACTCCCATGAGTTTCACTAAATATACCATTTTTTATGTTTTTTTTACCATTTAAAACCATTTTTCTTACTTAAAAACATAAATATTAGTTCCATTTTTAATTTTTAGGGAGAAAATAAAGACTTTGGGTGTGGGTATTTTTAGTGTTCGAAAATGGGTATTGTTATTGGACTTTGACTGATTTTCTTACATTAAAATGTGTCTTGAGCTTCAAAAAATGTATGAATCACTAAATCTTTGTTTGTATGGTTTATTTTTTATTTTCTATATTATTTTCAGATTTTTTTTTTCTTATAGATATAATGTGTTTATTATATATAGGTTTTAGATTTGCTAATATTGACACTACTACAATTTGGACATCAGCCATCAAACATGAGAGGTCGGTTCTCCTTAAACCGACTTAACACATGTTCATAAGTCGGTTTACACAGAACCGACCTATCATGTATGTCAAAGGTAAGTAAGGGAGGTCGGTTGCGCGAGAACCAACCTACTATGTGGACATGGTAGGTCGGTTTTGTGTGAAACGACCTCCAATGCTTGTAGAATACATAATAGGTCGGTTCATGCAAAACCGAACTACCATGTTGTCAGTTCTGTGTGGACCAACCTACCATGTTCTACCTTGCTGACATGGTAGGTCGCTACTATGTGAACCGACTTATCATGTCACATTATAAGAATTTTAAAATATTTTAATTTATTTAAACTATAAATATATATAGCTATGTGTAAGCTATTAGTGTTTGAAATGATTGTAAGAAATTTATATTTATTAATATTACATTATAATGCTTTGAAGTATAAATGAATTAAAATTAAATTAATATATTTTAAAATTTTAATAATGTAAAAATTAGAGTATCTTTAATAATATATTTGTGTAATGACACATAATCGAACTAACATGCCCTTTAAAAAATTATTTAAGACACTATTTTTTATCAAATTTTTATTTCATTATTTTAAATTGTAAATATTATTAAAATAAATTTTGTTTTATTTATAAAATATAATTATAATGTAATATTAACAAATTTAAATTTTACATTATTTGAATTTTAAATATATTAATTTATTTAAAAAATACATATATATAATTTATTCGGGTATGAAACAAGTATAAAAGCATATATATTTATTAATAATACATATATTATAATTTTTGAAATATAAATAAATTAATATATTATTTGTAATTAAAAAAAATTATTTCATTTTATAAACAAGAAAATATTTTAATTTAATAATATTTATAATTTAAAATAAAAAACTTTATAACATAATTTAATGTATCTCTTTAATAATTTTTTAGATGACATGGTAGGTCGGTTGTGTGGGAAATGACTTCACATGTGACATGGTAGGTCGGTTGTGTAGAACCGACCTACCATGTCATTATAAAAGTACATTATTAAAGATACTCTTATTTAATTTATATTATTGAAATTTTAAAATATAATAATTTATTTCAACAATACATATATATATATATATAATTTATTTGGGTATGAAATAAGTATACAAAAATATATACTTTTTAATATTACATATATTATAATTTTTGAAATATTAATAAATCATTTGTAATTAAAAAAATTTATTTCATTTTTATAAACAAGAAAATATTTTAATTTAATAATATTTATAATTTAAAATAAAAAACTTTATAACATAATTTAGTGTATCTCTTTAATAATTTTTTAGATGACATGGTAGGTCGATTCTGTGGGAAATGACTTCTCATGTGACATGGTAGGTCGGTTGTGTAGAACCGACCTACCTTATCATTATAAAAATACATTATTAAAGATACTCTAATTTGTTTTATATTATTGAAATTTTAAAATATATTAATTTATTTAAACAATACATATATATATATAATTTATTTGGGTATGAAATAAGTATAAAAAATATAAATATAATTATTAATGTTACATATATTATAATTTTTTAAATATAAATAAATTAATAAATTATTTGTAATTAAAAAAATTAATTTCATTTTTATAAACAAGAAAATATTTTAATTTAATAATATTGATAATTTAAAATAAAAAAATTATAAAATGATTTAGAGTATTTATTTAATAATTTTTTAGAGAACACGGTAGGTCGGTTGTGTATGAAATGACTTCTCATGTGACATGGTAGGTCGGTTGTGTAGAATCGACCTACCATGTCATTATAAAAATACATTATTAAAGATACTTTAATTTATTTTATATTATTGAAATTTTAAAATATATTAACTTATTTAAACAATACATATATATAATTTATTTGGGTATGAAATAAGTATAAAAAAATATATAATTATTAATATTACATATATTATAATTTTTTAAATATAAATAATTAATAAATTATTTGTAATTAAAAAAATTAATTTCATTTTTATAAACAAGAAAATTTTAATTTAATAATGTTTATAATTTAAAATAAAAAAATTTATAAAATAATTTAGAGTATCTCTTTAATAATTTTTTAGAGAACATGGTAGGTCGGTTGTGTATGAAATGACTTCTCATGTGACATGGTAGGTCGGTTGTGTAGAACCGACGTACCATGTCATTATAAAAATATATTATTAAATATACTCTAATTTATTTTATATTATTGTAAATTTAAAATATATTAATTTATTTAAACAATACATATATATAATTTATTAGGTTATGAAATAAGTATTAAAAAAATATATACTTATTAACATTACATATATTATAATTTTTGAAATATAAATAAATTAATAAATTATTTGTAATTAAAAATAATTTAAATAAGTTGGAGATCTATAATTTTAAAATAAAATATCAATATATTAAAATTATATATGTTTAATTTTTACATCATAGGCCGGTTCTAGAGGAAACTTATCATGTTGCATCATAGGTCGGTTGCTAATGGACCGACTTACCATGTTAAAATTAGGGCATTGAAAATAAAAGCCCAAATATATTTTAAATATACAGCCTATTATTCTTCTTCTTCACTATACATCCTGCTTTTTTCTCTTCTTCTTCATTCCACCTGTGACCCAGCAGCTCTCCTTCCTCAACTCCAGTCACAACTCCGATCGGCAGCCTCCTTCGTCGTTCACCAGCAATCTTCGGTCAGGTTAGCCTCTTCTTCAATCACCCCATATTTATTCATATATATATATATATCGTATATAAGTTTAATTTCTATAACGTATATATATATGTATATATATATGAGATTATGATCAGGTATATATATTTATTTATATATATCTGTTAGGGAATTCACCTTCCTCACACCAGCTTCTTCTACAATCACAAAATCAACAAACCAGTAGACACAACATGCACAAATTCAATAGGAAAATCAATAAGAAAAAACACATTAAAATCAACACCAAGAATTATAGAGGTTCAGCCCAAGTAACTTGAGTCTACATCCTCTTTGAACTCCCCTTGGGATGTTCTTCTCTGCACTATGAAACAGCAATGAAGATTACAACTTGTCACCACTAGAGAGCTTCTACACTTGATGGATTACAATGCCTTGAACCCAAGCAAAACCCCAAGTACACTTGACCATGTACAAAGAAATCTATCACCCAAGACCCAAGTGTTTCTCTCTCAAGTACTCTCTCTGAAATAGCTCCTATTTTACAAAATGAAATATGTTCTCATCTCACCGCTAAACAACTGAGATAATAAGAATTATTTATAGGGGGTTTTACAACTGTCGTCTAACTTAAAAAATACCAGAAATAAATGCAGACTCATCTGGCGAAATGGTAGACAAGACTGGAAGAAAAAACGTAACTTTGCTGATGTGTATTGATGTTTAATGCAAACCAAATATTCTAAAAAATTTCCACCTTGGTCTTCATTAAACATGGATTGCAGAGATAAACATAACTTCCCAAGGATCCCAGTTCAGCCATCAACTATCATCCATGATCATTCCGAGCAAGCTTAGGCAGTAGTTAAACTTGCTCAATGGCAACATCTTAGTTCCAGCATCAGCGGGGTTCTCTTCTGTGGGGAATTTTTCGACATTGATTACACCTTCAGTGACCTTGTCATGAATAAAGTGATACTTGATCTCCACATGCTTAGTCCGGTCATGAAATACTGGATTCTTACACAAATGTATGGCACCTTGACTATCTGAAAAAATTGTAGCTTTTCCTTTGAACACTTGTAGCTCTTTTAGAAGACCTTGAATCCAAATACCTTCTTTGATTGCTTCAGTAGCAGCCATGTACTCAGCTTCAGTAGTTGAAAGTGCAACTACAGATTGTAGTTGAGACTTCCAACTCACACAATTCCCACTTACTAGAAAGTAATAGGCTGTAGTAGACTTTCTAGTGTGTCGATCTCCAGCATAATCCGAGTCTACAAACCCACTGATTTCCACCTGATTATGATGCCGCTTATACACCAACCCATGTCTAGTAGTATTAATCAAATAACGCAGCAACCACTTCATAGCATCCCAATGAATTCTTCTGGGATTTGCCATGAATCTACCTAGAGCACTAATAGAGTGTGATAAATCAGGCCTAGTGCAAATCATTAGATACATTATAGCTCCAACAGCATTAGAATAAGGTACCTTGGCTATATCTTCCCTTTCAAACTCAGTTTTAGGACAATCAGCATTTGTAAGCTGATATTGACTTGTCAATGGCTGTTTGACAGCTTTAGCACCCTTCATAGAAAACCTTTTTAGAACCTTTTCAACATAAGACTTTTGACTGATGAAGATGGTATGTTGATCCCTATTTCTCTTGATCTCCATAACTAAAATCTTTGTAGCCATGCCCAAATCCTTCATTTCAAATTTTGTTTAGAGAAGAGCCTTCAATTTATTCAGCTTGTCCCTTTTGTCACTAATCAGCAACATACCATCCACATACAACAATAGATACTCAATATCTTTGAATTGTTGTCCTTTGAAGTAGAGGCAAGGATCATAGTAGCTTCTTTGAAAACCATGCTTTATCATGAACCCATCAAAACGTTTATACCACTGCTGAGGTGATTGCTTGAGGCCATACAACAATCTCTTGAGCAAACAAACTTTATCTTGGCCTTTGAACATCTCAAACCTAATTGGTTGCTCCATGTAAATAGTCTCTTCTAAGTCACCATGTAAAAAAGTTGTTTTTACATCCATCTGGTCAAGTTCCAGATTGAACTGGCCAACCAAAGATAACATGATTCTTATGGTCTTATATTTAATGACTAGTGAGAAAATATCTGTAAAATCCACTCCTTCCTTTTGAGTGAAGCCCTTAGCAACCAGCCTTGTGTTTGTATCTCACTGGTTCTTGATCATTCATGCCTTCTTTTACTTTGAACAACCATCTACATGCTACTACATTCTTGTCTTTGGGTCTATTAACCAGCGTCCAAGTATCATTCTTTTACAAAGACCTCATTTCCTCCTTCATTACATCAATCCAATGCTTTGAATCTGAACCTTTTACCGCCTCTTCATATGAGTTGGGTTCTGAATTAGCTAACTTAAGTGCAGACATCAGTGCATAAGCTATCATGTCATCCCAAGCTGTAAGTGTAAGCTTCTGGGCTGGTTTTGGTTCTCTCCTGACTCTGGCTCTTGCAAGTTGATATGACGCAGTCGGATCTACATGTATTTAAGATGCATCTACACTTTGTTCTAGTTGCATTTCTGCTGGAGTTCGAGTTGGGGTCTGAATCTTATTTTCTTCCACCTGATTTGTGTTGGGTGCTCTTGTTTCCATATGGACTAAAGTCTCTACTGTACGTGCATAGTTAGTACTATTTTGTTCTTGACCTGCAGGAATGTTAGTTTGAGATAAACAAGGAAAAAAATCTTCTTTAAATATAACATCACGATTGATTATAAGTTTGTAACCTTTGTTTTCTTTAACCCATAATTTGTAACCTTTAGTTCCCTGTGGGTAACCCAAAAATACACACTTAACTGCTCTAGGATCTAATTTACCCTCTCTTTGATGTGCATAAGCAGCACACCCAAATACTCTTAAGTAAGACAAGTTTGGTGGTTTATTGGACCATTTTTCTTTAGGTGTCTTAAACTCTATAGTTGTATTAGGAAATCTATTTACTATATATGAAGCTGTCATTATAGCTTCCCCCCAAAAGCCCTTGGGTATACCTGAACTAATCATCATACATCTAGTTTTATCAAGAAGTGTTCGGTTCATTCTTTCAGCCACCCCATTTTGTTGAGGAATTAATCTCACAGTCCTATATCTTTGAATACCATTCTCTCTACAATATGAATCAAAAATCTCATTGCAAAATTCTAATCCATTATTAGTCCTCAATATTTTAATCTTCCTATTTGTTTGATTTTCCATAAGAATTTTCCAATTTTTAAAAGCCTCAAATGCATCATTTTTATGTTTTAATAAATGCACCCATACTTTTCTAGAAAAATCATCTACAATAGAAAGAAAGTAATTGTTATCTCCAATTGTTGGAGTCTTTTCTGGACCCCATAAGTCTGCATGTAGGTATTCAAGTATGCCCCTTGAATTGTGTTGCCCAACTTTGAAAGCCAATCTGTGATGTTTGCCCAAAACACAATTCTCACAAAAATCTACCTTGCTCACCTTATCCTTTCCAAGTAAGCTTTGTTGCTTTAACACTTGCAAGCCTTTATCACTTATGTGACCAAGTCTCCTATGCCATAGGATTGCCTTGTGATCTTCTGGTGCCTCAGCTAAAGTGTTGCTGCCAGTTATTATTTCACCAATTAGGTAGTATAGAGAGTCCTTCTTAATTCCCTTAAGAACTACCATTGAACCTCTACAAATCTTCATGGTTCCACGCTCTATTTTTACTGTATAATATGCATCATCAAGCATGCTTAGTGAAACCAAATTTCTAGATAGATTAGGAACATACCTGACATTCTTCAATGTTCGAATGACACCATCAAACATTTTGATGTTGATTGAGCCTATTCTAGTTAATTGGCAAGATTGATTATTCCCCATAATAACCTTACCACCATTCAACTCTCTGAAATCTTGAAGTCATTCCTTATTGAAAGTCATATGGTATGAACACCCAGAGTCCAAGATCCAATCTTTTTCATTTTCTCATGTTGCTGCAATTAAAGCTTCAACATCATTGCAAGCTTTTCCAATATTTGCTGAATCTGTATGTTCAGATTTTCCCTCGTGTTTTGCACAATCAAAACACGCCCTTGAATTGTTTGGACCTCTGGAACCAGATCGTCCTCTGCTCTTGCTGTGCCTTTTACCATGATAGCCATTTGAGTTTTTGTGTGGTGATCGACCCCTTGCGTAGCTTTCACCAAGGTTTGATGAAAAAGATTTCTCTGATTTTAATTCTAAATCCTTTGATTTCAATGCTGAAATTACTTCTTCTAAAGTAATTGACGTACGACCATACTTGATAGCACTTTTGACCTCCTTAAACGATTCAGGCAGAGAATTTAAAATGATAATTGCTTGGTTTTCATCACTTAAAGCTTCTCCTTCTCCTGAGTTAGCCAACTCAATGTTCATCCTTAGGAACTCATCCAAATTATGCTCCAAACTCTTGCTACTGCTCATCTTAAATCCAAAGATTCTTTCCTTAAGAAAGATTTTGTTGGTGAGAGTCTTTTCCTGAAATAACTCATCTAGTTTCTTCCAAATCTTGGATGGAGTGTCTTCTTTATCAACCATTCGAATGATGGAGTCCGACAAATGAAAAATCATAATCCCAATGGCTGATTCGAGCATTTCTTCTTTTTGATCTTTCGTAGTACCTTCAGCCATGAAATGGGATCTTCAAGAACACACAATAACTTTTGAGAAGCCAACATTCCTTTAATCTTCCTTCTCCAAATTCTAAAATCTCCATTACCATCAAACCTCTCTATTTCAAGCTTCATATTACTCATATTGTTGCAATAACTCCAATCCAAGAGACTTTGACAAGATTCTTGAACCATCGAACTCGATTCTTGGACTTCTTTCTTGACTGAAACTTTTTCTGTGTCACTTTCTGATGAAGAACTTGATTCAGCCAGTTCTTCCCTTCTTTGTCACCTTTGACCTTGAAGATGAAATTTGCCAATGAACTTGGCTCTGATACCATTGTTAGGGAATTCACCTTCCTCACACCAGCTTCATCTACAATCACAAAATCAATAAACCAGTAGACACAACATGCACAAATTCAATAGGAAAATCAGCAAGAAAAAACACATTAAAATCAACACCAAGAATTATAGAGGTTCAGCCCAAATAACTTGAGCCTACATCCTCTTTGAACTCCCCTTAGGATGTTCTTCTCTGCACTATGAAACAGCAATGAAGATTACAACTTGTCACCATTAGAGAACTTCTACACTTGATGGATTACAATGCCTTGAACCCAAGCAAAACCCCAAGTACACTTGACCATGTACAAAGAAATCTATCACCCAAGACCCAAGTGTTTCTCTCTCAAGTACTCTCTCTGAAATAGCTCCTATTTTACAAAATGAAATCTGTTCTCATCTCACCGCTAAACAACTGAGATAATAAGAATTATTTATAGGGGGTTTTACAACTGTCGTCTAACTTAAAAAATACCAGAAATAAATGCAGACTCATCTGGCGAAATGGTAGACAAGACTGGAAGAAAAAACGTAACTTTGCTGATGTGTATTGATGTTTAATGCAGACCAAATATTCTAACAATATCGTATATAAGTTTAATATATATATACCGTAGTCGATTTACTATTCCCACCATCTTCATCTGATGTTGATTTCAAAGGCACAACAAATGAGGGATAGTTAAGATCTCCAACACTATACTTCTTCTTCTTCTTATCGCAGTTAAAGTCTCTTCTTCGTGTAGTTCGAAGCACAGAAAAACCTTATATTAAACTGTAAATGTGGAAATTCCTCCCTTATGAATCCTATTCACAAGTGAAGCTCTATACTACGAGACATCCTAAAAGCTACTCATTGTCCGCACAAGGGGATGAGGACGTCACATGATGGTGAGGGAATTGAGCTAAGAGGGCCACCCTCGCTATGCGAGGGCCCTCGGCCGCTTGCCAATCTGAATGTCACCGTCGCTATGTGAGGGTCCCGGATTGGCCATCTGCGTGCGCCCCGTTCCATCAAGCATCGAGCCTCGCCTGCACTTAGGAGAAGAAAGCCAGCCTCGCTACGCGAGATACCCTCGCTATGCGAGGATGGAAGCCTTGTTGTGGCGTCCGTGCCCCGAGCCTCGCCACACCTGCACTCGGGAGAAGAAGGTCAACCCCACTATGCGAGACACCCTCGCTGTGCGAGGGTGAGGCCTTGTTGTGGCGTCTGTGCTCTGAGCCTCGCCACGCCTGCACCCGGGGGGAAGAGGGGTAGCCTCGCTATGCGAGGGTCCTGCCCTGTTGCGCCGCCCGTGTCTTCAGCCTCGATTTCACGTGACCTACGTAGACCAGCCTCGGCTCCTAGCGTATCGGCCACACATGATGCATACAGGATGAAGCCTCCTTGGCATTAGCATGAGGGGTACTTAGAGACACTTAGTGGGAATGCCAAGCCAACATTGGGTACCAAACGTGTATTGATGAGGACAACCGGGTGCAAGACACGCGTACTGACACGGGGCGTACGATTGTGGAGAGAACAAAGGTACGGCCCCGTGACCTGCATCTGAGGAGTAGTGGCAGTACGGACCTGTACGAAGAGTAGTGGTACCACTTGGCCACCCCCAACCATATGCCAGAGCCGACAGTACTATGTCCTAGGCCACGACTCTGGCATCATCAGGGTAGACAACACTACGCCCTGAGCCACTACACTATCAGAGTACCTGTGTACGACCCTGTCGTCTGGGACTTCTCTGTATCCAGGGCCAATAGAGCCCCCCTATAAATAGGCCCCAACCCCTCAGGTTAAGGGGTTGGAAAACTGAATGTATAAGGGGACATTTAAGAAATACATGATCTTGGTTCCATTGTTGCTCTGGTTTTTTCTATTGATTGAAGTTCTTTCCTCCTGATTCTAAGCTACCCTTAGTATAAAAATCTTAGTTTTCTAACCTTTAATCGTGGACGAGATTTCACCGTCAACAGTTTGGCGCCGTCTGTGGGAACGTAAGCACCAAGCTACTGTTCTACCATTACTTCCAGCAAGAAGAAATGCCAAGACATTCGAAGCGACTCAGGGAGCCACGAGAGGTGGAGGTCCACCTAAACGGAGTCCAGCTGAAGGCCTCCATGAAGGATCTATCTCCACCCCGAGACGTGGAGCCCCCAAAGGACCCTGAGGTTCACGAGAATGACAGGGAGGCCTCGTCACCGGCCATCTCGTCTGGTGATAATCCTCCAAGGACAACTACCGCACCACCAGGGGATGCCAACGAGTTCCCTCCTCCCAAACCACTGCAGGTACTGAACTCCGGCCGACAGGATCCGGGCCCCTCGACGCGTAGACATGACAAACAACCCAGGGTCTATTCCGTGAGCTCGAGTTCTAAATCTCGTTTCTATGAAGAGGAGATTCGTGAGCTGCACCATGAAAACCAAAGACTTGAGACCACCATGGAGAACATGCAGGAGGTGCTGAATGGCCTGTTGCAAGGTAAGTCGAACGTGACCCTGCCCAAGAGGAAAGAGAAGGGTTAGGAAACCACTGTCCCGGTAAACGACGGGAGGACCAGACACTCCACCAGTAACACCCCAGGGAGAAGCCACATGAGCATCCCGGACCATCGAGGTCACCTCAGGGGCCAAGGCAAGGGAACAATGTTGGCTCTCACAACGACATCGAGGTCACCTCAAAGAGGACGCCCTCAGGTCAACGAGAAGAGCTCAACAAGGGAGGGGCAGACAAGAGAACTACACCTCCTACTATCCCCCGAGACGACAAAGGAAAGGAAGATGTCAACCCCTCCATGTTGAGAGACTCCCTGAAGGAGAGGAGGCAAGGCCTCGATACAGAGATGAGGAGCCTTCGAAGCAAGATTGTCATCGCACCCGGAGGACAAACCATCGAGGATGAGTTCGATCATGAATCGCCCTTCACTAAAGAGATTCAAGCCATCCGACTCCTAGCCAACTTCAAGGAGCCGCATATGACCCCTTATGAGGGGAGCACAGACCCCAAGTACCATCTGGACGCATTCAATGACTTGATGAAGTTAAGAGGGATCAGCAGCGGGGCTAGATGCTGTTGTTTCGTGGTCACATTGAAAGGACTTGCGTACAAATGGTTCAAAAGAATTCGCCCAGGATCCATCAGGTCTTGGCAGCAGCTTTCGGATGAGTTTCTCCGATAGCATCACGCCGTGCGTGATTATACAATGCCAGGCACCAGCCTCGCCAATGTAAAACAAGGAGAAAACGAAAGTCTGAAGGGTTACATCCACAGGTTTAACATGGAGGCAGCCAAAGTGGGGAGCTTGACCCGCAGGGAATTAAAAATGGCCATCACAGCCGGAGTGCGTTCGGGAAGCAAATTGTGGGATAACATGCTTAAGAGGGAAGTCACTGACCTAGATGACTTCTACGAGAGGGCGCAAAAGTATATTCGCGTGGAGGATGGCCATGCAAACTTAAAGGCAGGAAACAGCGAGTCCCATGTAAAGTCCCCAGCCAATGAGGGGTCGAATAGAGCACACAAGTGCATACGTGTGGAAGAGGGCCATAACAACTCGCATGTTGAAGAAAGCGAACCTTCCTCCAGTCACCCTACTGCTAATACGTCTGAAGAGTCAATATAGAAGGGGACCTCATGCTAGAAGGGTCGCTGGCGAAGTTTAGAATTGGACGAGGACCATCTAGCCATATAAGTCCCGACATGAGGGGAGATCACCTCACAAATTGCAAAAAGGGTCTCAAAGTAGACGCTGGCAAAAAGGGTCTCAAAGTAGACGCTCGCAAAAAGGGTCTCAACGTGGACGTTCGCAAAAAGGGTCTCAAAGTAGACGCTTGCAAAAAGGGTCTCAACGTAGACGCTCACAAAAAGGGTCTCAAAGTAGACGCTTGTAAAAAGGGTCTCAAAGAAGACGCTTGCAAAAATGGTCTCAAAGAAGACGCTTGCTAAAATAGTACTATGCCTAATGACGAGAGGGACGCTTCTCGCAAAAAAATAATAAAAAGCGCGCACAAAGAATATAAAAGGACCTCAACAGCCCAACGGGTTAACGTGTCCTTACAAGTATAATCAAGGTGCACCAGAAAGATTATCGCCATCAGATCAGAGAAAAATATGTAATCCACGAACATCAGTAATAAGAGGGACTTACCAGAGCCCCTTAAGTTTGATAAAAAAAAAAAAAAAAGAGGAGAAAAAGAGAACAAGTGGCTTCAAGCCTTGGGGGTATTCATAGGGAAAGTCAATGCTCCCTAGCCATTGGATCTATCTCCCTATGAATGGAGGAGATCAAGAGTATGGGTAACCTTGGGATCTGTGATTGAGGATGATTGGTCCTTATGCAATCTTAGGAATTTTTATGGATCCCCCAAGTGTTAGGTGGCTGTTGTGTTTCTTTGGATACTATAAAGAAACACAACTCCAAGCCTCACTTCGTATTTCTTCGAGCGACGTTGTGAAACTTTCTAAGGCTAAGTCCCGCAAGGTTGGTCGTATATGTCAGGCAAGAGAAATAGAAAGAGTCTACAAACACACTTAAAAGTGTACTTATAGACTCGGGGGGAAGTGTAAATGTGGAAATTCCTCCCTTATGAATCCTATTCACAAGTGAAGCTCTATACTACGAGACATCCTAAAAGCTACTCATTGTCTGCACAAGGGGATGAGGACGTCACATGATGGTGAGGGAATTGAGCTAAGAGGGCCACCCTCGCTATGCGAGGGCCCTCGACCGCTTGCCAATCTGAACGTCACCCTCGCTATGCGAGGGTCCCGGATTGGCCATCTGCGTGCGCCCCGTTCCATCAAGCATCGAGCCTCGCCTGCACTTAGGAGAAGAAAGCCAGCCTCGCTACGCGAGATACCCTCGCTATGCGAGGATGGAGGCCTTGTTGTGGCGTCCGTGCCCCGAGCGTCGCCACACCTGCACTCGGGAGAAGAAGGTCAACCCCGCTACGCGAGACACCCTCGCTATGCGAGGGTGAGGCCTTGTTGTGGCGTCCGTGCTCTGAGCCTCGCCACGCCTGCACCCGGGGGGAAGAGGGGCAGCCTCACTATGCGAGGGTGCTGCCCTGTTGCGCCGCCCGTGTCTTCATCCTCGATTTCACGTGACCTACGTAGACCAGCCTCGACTCCTAGCGTATCGGCCACACATGACGCATACAGGATGAAGCCTCCTTGGCATTAGCATGAGGGGTACTTAGAGACACTTAGTGGGAATGCCAAGCCAACATTGGGTACCAAACGTGTATTGATGAGGACAACCGGGTGCAAGACACGTGTACTGACACGGGGCGTACGGTTGTGGAGAGAACAAAGGTACGACCCCGTGACCTGCATCTGAGGAGTAGTGGCAGTACGGACCTGTACGAAGAGTAGTGGTACCACTTGGCCACCCCCAACCATACGCCAGAGCCGACAGTACTATGTCCTAGGCCATGACTCTGGCATCATCAGGGTAGACACCACTACGCCCTGAGCCACTACACTATCAGAGTACCTGTGTACGACCCTGTCGTCTGGGACTTGTTTGTATCCAGGGCCAATAGAGCCCCCCTATAAATAGGCCCCAACCCCTCAGGTTAAGGGGTTGGAAAATTGAATGTATAAGGGGACGTTTAAGAAATACATGATCTTGGCTCCATTGTTGCTCTGGTTTTTTCTATTGATTGAAGTTCTTTCCTCCTGATTCTAAGCTACCCTTAGTATAAAAATCTTAGTTTTCTAACCTTTAATCGTTGACGAGATTTCACCGTCAACATAAACCACCACCAAACCATCTCAAATCTTAAGACCACATATATTAAACTATCCCCAACCCCTTAATGTATGTTTTTAGTCCCAAAACACTAATTAAATCCATACAAAATAGCCCACAAATTCATAGGCAATCTTTAACCACCACATATATTATCAATTTTTCCATACACGGCCAGCCACCATTCTCAATCTTTAACCACCACCAAACCATCACAAATCTTAAGACCACATATATTAAACTATCCCCAACCCTTTAATGTATGTTTCTAGTCCCAGAACACTAATTAAATCCATACAAAACAGCCCACAAATTCATAGCCAGCCTAAGAACATAAATGAAAAATAATCGGTACTGTAAACTATTAAGGAAGTTCACGAATTTGTACTTACCTATTGCGGCTTGTTTCTTGTGGTTCCTTCTTCTCCCCACTTTAGTCAACAATGCTATGAACGCAACCAAACCATTCCACATGAATATCGTACTCAGAATCTAAGAGAAAAATCACCGCTAAATAGGATCAGACTTACGTTTTTCCTTCAAGAATACTCTACAAAGAATAATATATAATATTTTTATTATGTTTATTGTTTTAAAAATTGCCTACAATATATTTTGATAAAGTAAATATATTATATTAATTGTAAAACAAATTATTGAAAAAAATAATAATTTAAAGATAAGTACAATTTATTGAGATTTCATCTATATGTTTTATATTGTATATTTTTAACTAAAACTTTAGTAACATAATTTGTTAAAAAAAACTTTAGTAATGGTTAAAATATTTTTTGTTTTGCTAAAAAAAATAGTAGTAAGAATTTTTTAAATTTAGTAAAAAGTTTATTTTTTGCTACCAAATAATTAGTAGCTAAAATTTCTTATTTTTCTACCAAAATAAAATGGTTGCTGGTAATATAAAAAGTAGCAATTTTATATTTTTATCCCAATAAATTTAGCTACTAAATTAAAATTGGCAGCTAAAAATGTTACTTAGCTACAAAAAATTCGGTAGTAGAAATATTTGGTCATATTTTTTTTTATTTATCAACTAAATTATTTTGCTACTATAATTTGGTAGCAAAATATGATTAATTGCTACCATTTATATTTGGTAGCTAAAACTCTATTTCCTTATAGTGACACTAATACAAAACATGTTCATGTTTGACTTTCTTTTTATATATAATAGATTATATATCCGACGAGACTTAACTAATATATCATTAATCATAATGTTCCTGCAGGCTCTAGTTAATTATTTTTCTTGGTTATTGTTAATTGCTAGAGGTAAGTATGTTATGTAATTAGAGGAGTTTGAATATCTTAAATATTATCCATAGTGAAGTAGGTTCTGAGATTAAATTTGTGTGTTGCGGTGACATGAGATGTTGAGAACTTGTGTGTTTTAGTGAAGTAGGTTCTGGAAAATTTATTTGTGTGCTATGGAGATATAAGGAAGAAACTTATTGTGTGTTATTTGAATTGGTTGATTCTTTGTTGACAGATGGTTAGGTCACTATTATAAGGGAAATGTTGCCCGAATTCATCTAGAATTATGTTTTATTTTCTTATATCTAAATTATGTTGTGCTTGCATAGTTCTTCTTTGATTAGTATAGGGAAGCTCTGCCAAAATTTAAGTTAAAATGATAGTATATTAATAGGAATATGACAACGCTAAAATTTGTTATGGAAATTTTCTACATGCAGGAGGATTTTAGTCCAATTTTAGGGAAACCTCTGTCGAATTAAATCTCTCGTTTCTCGGTAAAAATATAACCAATTAACTACATACTGTTAAATTCATTTAAAAATTAACATCTAAATGTTTATGTTTTCATTGCTTAGCGTCTTTCAACATTTACGCACAAATAATGCGAAAACTAAGGATGTCGCGTGGAGAACTGTTAAGTGTCCTCGTCAACCATTACAATCAGTACAATGTGGATTCTATGTTATGAGGATGACGAAAGACTTCGTGACAAATGATTTTTCAATGCGAAGGCTAACTAGTAACGTAAGTGAAAATATTCATTATTAAAGTTCTAGATTTACCTTAATATTAAGTATATTAATTCAACTCATGCAATGAATTTTGTTTTAGTGTGGCGGGAAGAACTCTTACACAAAGGATGAGATCAATGAAGTACGTGAAGAATGGGCACAATGCGTCATGGATTTGATGAGTACTACATAGGTCCACTCACTTTTGTTAACTTAGACTTTTAATGAGATATACTTACAATGGAACCTATGTTGACGTCATTTTTCGTCAACTTAAAACGTAGAGTGAATAAACAATAGGAACTATGGCGCAGATGAATAATATAGTAAAACAACAAGAATTTTACGTGGTTCAGCAGTTAACTCTGCCTAGTCCACGAGTCAATTTTATTAAGACTTTGGAAATTTCAGGAAATTCTTCTGGGATGAATTCTCCATAAATTCTCTCCAGATATAAAAAATCTGTCCCCTACAAGTGTTCATGATCTATCTATTTATAGAGGGTTCTCAGAGTCATTCCCACATCTTTCGGGAAGATACTCCTATTTATTAATGAAAATAATGATATTAAATTCAGTAACTCCTATATACAAGGAAACGTCCTCTGAAGAACAGGGGGCATATAACAGACTTGTTAATATCCCTTTAATGTTGGGATGTTGCAACAATAAATATCTTTTAAATGCATGGACTGCGTCTCATCAGGTGACCCACTAAGTCATTCGAGGCCAGCAATCAGCATCATGCTAGGCCAGGTCTATAGGTAAGTTATGAGTTAGGCACCTTTCCCCAAGACCAGCTCGGAGCGGGTAAATACCGCCGAGGCTGTCACAATCCGAGCTTATACTTATGCCAAGCTTGGGCTACTTGATCCGCATACACCTGACATCGGGTATATCCTGATGCCAAGTTCTTTCGAGCTCAAAAAGAACTTCGAGGTTAAAAAATGTCTTCGAGGTTGCCATCTTGATTCGAGGGTTCGACAACTGAGTCATGCATATGCGTTTAAGATATTTCAAGCTCACAATTGACGAGTCCATCTTTCAAGATCACAATCTCGGGGGTCTCAAAATCTGGGTGTAACATTTTTCCCCCTCAAAAGTATTAGTTCGAATCCTATGAGAAGGAAACTTTTGAACTACTTCCTTCAGGAACCGCTCCGTCACACACTCGAGTATGGACACGCGTCAGCTGGGTATTGCTTACTCAAGGTAATCGAGTGCCTTGAAACTCTGCCCATGATCGTTCGCCTGCCTGCTTTATGGTACCATCATGTCATTTGTCCCTGGGCGTCGGATCTGATACCGAATCTGGCCAATGGCTCAGATGAATTCAAATTTTACAATCTCCGAGGGTCTATAAATATATCCACTTTTGTCTTCTCCATTTTTTCTTCACGTTCAACTTCTCAGAGAGAAAAAACCAGACACTTCTTTGCCTAGTTCTTGCATGTTCTCCAAGCCGAGAAGACAAAGCACGGTTGGACTTTTTGATTCAGTGAGATCGCAATTGCAACCGTTCATCCAATCATCTATTTCTGTGTTTCCACCGATCACATTGTGTAAGTTTTTGGTTTATGGCTTCTTTACGTTATACATGTACGTTTTTTTTTTGTATGCTTTTTCCTCTGTTACACCGTGAGTGCTAGGATTTATACTAGTTTAGTGCACTAGGATTAGGGTGCTTTGACTGTTAGTCATTAGACTCAAACCCAGTTTTTGCGAAAGAAGGTCCAAAAATGGTTCCTTTTCTGGATTTTCAAATTTTAGAAACCATATCTTACACACCAAGATATTGGGTACAAAATCAAGGTTTTTTAAGGAATGCACGATTCCCAAAAATATCACCTTTTACACAACCGCCACCTTTTTTCCCTAATATTTCGGGACTTTTCATAACTGATCCACCTTCCTTCCTCTCGGTGGAATACACGCTCTGAGATTGGTCTCTTCCTTTGGGTTGAGCTTGCTTTGTAGTCTCGATCATTTGAGCTTAGGTACTATTTATTTCTTTATTTCTTGCTCGCTTGGCCCTCACCCTTTGCTTTCTTGTTAGATGCCGCAGAATTTGGGAAAGTGGTGGGGGTCAAAGCTCGCAATTCCTTACTCGCCAGTAGCTTCGAACCCATAATCTCCATTCACTCGCAACCAACGCTTAATTCAGGAGCACGAACTGAGACGTGAGCAAGAGGACACTCGAGACCACTTCCGACGTCAGATAGACGAAGTTGAAGAAGGGAAAAGGAAAAGACTAAGGGTCGCCCTTCATCAAGATCTGGACACCGAGCCTAGACCGATCCCTCTCGATCATGCACTTAAAGTGACAATCGCCTTCAAAACAGGTGATCTTCAGTTCTCACTGAATGGGGAACCCTCTACCTCGCAGTCGAGGAGAGAATTTTTCGAGGCCGAGCATTACTGGAGCTCGGTCACGTCACTAGGCCAGATAACCGATATTTTGGCCTTTCACGGCATAGGACTATCAGGTTTGCTGAGGTGTCGAGCCCCGACCTCGCACGAGCGGAGTTTCCGTGCTCTAGGAGATGGAAATCCTGACAGCAAGCTGAGATATGCAGCTTGGAGCCAGGAGCATATGAAAGCAGGGGCGATACTACCCTTGAAGTCTTTTTTCAAGGATTTCAAAGACTTCGTTGGGTTTGCCCCCTTCTAGCTCAACACCAATTCTTATAGGGTCCTGTCTGCCCTGAGGTCACTGTTTCTCGAGTTGAAGTGGGCAGGACCTTCACTAGAAGAGATTTTATATCTCTTCTGCTTGAAAAGCAATCCCTCCCAAGCTCGGGGAGGGGATGGCTTCTAATACCTCTCCAGCTATCCGAAGGAGAATAAGATGTTTGAAGACCTTCCAAATCATCCTCCTGACTTCAAGAAGGCCTTCTTTTGGACAGATGGCCTAGCCCCATCTCAATTCTATTCGTTCAGACAGATTCGTAAGTATTTCAACCTCCTTCTTTTTTGTGCTCGAACTGTGTTTTTAGGCCAGCCAAATACCATCGCCCTACCCCTACCAAGGAGATGAGGGAGCACAGAGAGACTCTGCTCTAACTTCCTTACGGTAGGAGATCCCTTCCTATCTCCTGCATGAAGACAAGCTCCGGGCATGTGGGCTCTTAGGAGAGGATCAGTCTACATTGGACCGGTCCAATAAAAAATACGACCGCTGGGAGCTTGTGCTTCTGCCAACCAGTAACCTCCCCCCAAGGAGAGAAGCGAGGCCTCAGACTCCAGTTCGTCATAGGAGTCCACAATCAGGGAATGAGGCCAATGACGAGGCCTCAAGCTCGGGCTCGGATGATCAAGGTACAATCATCCTTAGTTTGAATATGTGGCCCCCCTCCCTATTGAAGCATAAACCCGATAGGTTAATATTATGTAAGGATGATAGGAACCATTTCTATGTATGGTCTTGGGTAGATGATAGGGTACATAGGTTTGATAGCTGGCTCGGGAAATACGACACCATGTATATCCTAAACGAGGTATGGAACAGGATAGCCGTCCAATATGGGACTAACGATTATAGGGACCTTTCTAGGTTGACTTCCACCTATAGGGAAGGCACTCCCCCCCACCCGCCTCTTCTGAAGATGGGGGAATTTCGTGGTCGCCGAGCACAAGCTCGGGGGAGAGTTCCAGTTAGGTTTCTCTCCACTTGTCTTTTTATCCCATGTATGTTTGTATTATGCTGAGTTACTTTATTTTTTGATAACTCATATTGTGGTATAACTGTGCAGGCGAGATGGACTTCGACCACGACAACATCCTTGAGAGCGGCGGGGCCAAAAGAAGCAAGCGCCCGAGAGGCTCACGGAGGTCCGAGCATCCCGCAAACGTCCTTAAGAGGACTAAAAAGACACCTCCTCCACCAGCTTCGGCTGCTACGAGCTTGGCTATGGAGCCATCTCCTCAGGTAGAAGTGTCCACTACGGTAGAGCTCCCACCTCCTCCCATCATGGTTCACTCAACACTTGGCCCACCTCCGAAAAAACCCTCAGCTTCCACAGCACGCAAGTTGTCAGTTTCTACTCACATCAATGAGTATGTAGTTGACAATGCTGCTGGATCCCATGGGGCTACGCTTGGCTCGGACATTCTATCTCAAGTGGGCCAGAGCTTTAGTGGCTTTAACACTCCTCATTGGCAGTTCTTGAATAATGCTCGAGACTGTAATACGCTTTATGAGAATAGCATCGAGCTCACTGCTGCGATAACTTCCCTCATCTTTCGGTATTAGCTGTATTTACACTTGGTTCGTACGCTAATTTGATTTCTTTGTATGCCAGACTCTTGTTGTCTCTGCCTAGCTCAACTAAAAGCTGAACCACGAGGTCCACTCAAGCATGTCAATTGCTCAGGAGGCGAGGGATCTTCAGCTCAAACTGAGTGATGAGCTCAAGGGAACAAAGGCAACGGTGGAGGCAGGGGCTGAGGAGCTAAAGGCCAAGTCTTCCGAGCTTGAAATACTAACTGCCCGGCTCGCGGAGCTTGAACAGGAGAATGTCCAGGTTAAGGAGACCAATGCCAAGGTTAAAGAAGGGAAGGCTGCCACTTTTGAGATCATGGAAGGTGAAAAGGGTCATCTTCTCGAGGAGTTTAAGGAGAAGAAGGATCGGGCAGTCGACATGGCCATGTATAGAATATGGGCCAACAATGTCGACCTTGACACCAGCTTCTTAGGCCCTCTTGAAGCGAAGCTCGTGGCCCAATGGCAGGCTCGGCTGGATGATGAGGAGACTGCCCGAGATGAGGCGGAGAAAGCCAGAGGGAACGCAGATGCTGAGAAGGCCAAGGAGAATGATCCTTCTTAATTCTTGCCTTAGTGCTGTGTCCCTTTGAATCTTTTGTAAAAGTCCTTTTGTTTACCGAGTTTTTCGGAAACGAATACAAACAAAATAATAAAAAGATAAGAACTGTAGAAGTGTAGAAATATAAATAGACAAATAGGTTTTTTACGTGGTTCAGGCGTTAACGAGCCCTAGTCCACGAGTCGATGTTATTATACTTGTAGAGAATTACAGTAAAATGGCTGGTGTAAAAGAACCTCACAAACTCACAGTGTTTCTCTCGAGTTCTTTAGAAGAAGACGAAGCTAGAGAGATTTTGGCAGAGTCCATGCTATGTAATGTGTTCTCCCTCCCTTCTATTGCAAAATGAGGAGGTCTTTATAGCTAGAGTTTTTGATTAGGGTTTTACTCTGCCCCCATGAGTCTTAATTACACCAGCCATAAATAGGGGATACAATTACCGTAGTCGCCTGGCTACCAGGCTCTATGTGGGTATATTTACGTGAAAGTATGGGGAATGCACAAAGGCAGCTGTCTTTTCCAGGCTGTCAGCGGAACAGTAGGCGAAATAGTACTTTTACGCGTGCTGGGATGTGTGCGGCCTCGACCTGTCGGGCGTGTCAGGCGGGATCCTGTGTCAGGTGGATATCATTCCACCTATGCCTCCTCCATGACTCGACAGCTTGGTCTTCTTCCGTGCGAGACACGGAACTGTATCCGCGAAGGTAACCTGAAGAGCTTCTCCTGGAAGGACCTTCCCCGAAGGATATCCCTTCGGGAGTCCGGGAGAATTGACGAGCTTCCGTGTCGCAGTTGCTTGAAAGAGTATGCTGGACACTAAACGGGAGAGGCGAAGCCTTTCTGTCCATCCGCGAGCTCTGGTCACCTTTCGTGAAAGACTTTAATAATTCTGCTTCCCGGAGGCTATCCATTTAAACGCTATCCGGAAATCTGGATAACATTTACCCCCCAAGGTCACGGGGCTTGAGAGGTCTGGGAGCTTGTACAGTCCTCCGGGTGCTCTGGTCTCTAGATTAGGCGAGGGGTCACCTCCTGTGTTCCTGGAAGAGTTCCTTTTTCCCGCCTGAGTGTCAGTACAAAAAAAAGGAAATTTCTTCTGTTTGAACTCAAGCACTCAAGTGTGGCAAGGGCCACGCGTCATGCAGGGAATGGCTCTGTGACCAAGACGTGTGCGTGAGGCGACTGGCTGAGTAGTGATTTGACGGTATTTAATGGTGCACTGGGCCCGAGATGGTATAATGATGGGAAATAAATACTTTATTCCCATCCGAGGAGTCTTAAATGGGACCGGCACTTCATCCCCAACCGTTGGATTTGATGCATGCGGTATGGGAAGATCGGGACCGTCCATTTGTGGAATTCGAAACGATTTCGTTCCTGCTATAAAAACGAGGGAACGGACCTTTCTTCCTCTTTACGCTTTCAAATTCTCGAGTCTTTCAGATTCTCAAATTCCCAAATCTTCGAACTCTCAAGCTTCCAAGCTTCCTTTCCTTCGAATTCGCCACTTCTTTTGGTAAGGAATCCAGGAACTTTTCTTTCGATTAGGCAGTAGGTTTGATCGCCAAAGTTCTAGGTTTGAATCTTTGCCTCTCTTTGCAGCCTTTACTTCACGCGTTCGTGTAGTGTAGCGACCCGGTTACTCCCTCAATCTTCAACTACTCGAATACCAGTAAGTATTTTTTCTTTGCTTTTCCCTTCTAAACCTCAGTTTGTTGGTAGTTGTTAGGGTTGAGTTTTCTGCCGGTGTCATCTTTATGCATGCGTGAATAGGGCTTTGATAGGCATGTGACTGATGCGAATCAATAAGTCATTTCTTTGCATGCTTTGACGATTTGCTTTTGGAAAGTTGTTTCTCGTCTACTTGTGCTGTTCTGGTTTGTTATTTTAGGGCATAAGCATGAACGCCTTTAGGGTGTTTTCCCCTGGGAAAACACTTCTCTCGGCGGGCTTAGGCTCGAAGTTTGAATCTGGTTCCTTGCTGTCCTCCGGGTGGCATGGTGCCAGTCCCTCGGCAAACTCGGTGGGAGCCTCTCCAAGCAGTTTTCGGGGAGGGTCTCCCCGACGCCTTTAATACCGTTAGGGTATGGCAAGGGTGCTGACTGCTTGGAGTGTTTTCTTCTTTGTTTCTTTTGCTCAGTGACGAGCACCTCAAAGGAATAAGTCATCGCTGTGGTAGAGGCTGGATCTGCCCAGGAGCAAGGTTCCCCTGTTGCCGCCGCGAAGGGGAAAGCAAAAACTAAGGTGGCCTCGGCTAGCCCACCGACTATCAACAGCTCCATTTGGGAGATGGACCAGAAGCCGAACCTGCTCAGGAACTACGGCATGCTGGAGCTGTATTCCTCAGAGGCAGGCTTGAAGAACATCCCAGGCCTGATGTGGTACCGCCTGTCGGTGCTGGGTGAGTCTGCCAGTCAGAGTCACGAGGGTTTTGGTGCCTGGAGCTGGGCACACATAGTGTGTGGGGCACACTTGGCCCTAAGAAGTTATTTTGCCAACTTCTGCATGAAGGCGGGGATTGCCCCCTTCCAGTTGATTCCCCCCAGCTACAAGCTTCTAGCAGGGTGGTACATCTTTTGCAAATCCAGGAATCTGGAAGCCCCTACCCCGGAGGAGGTGCTATACTTCTATGGGCTGAAGTCCCAGCCCATGAGAGGTCATGCAGACAAGGTGGGGTTTTATAGGCTGGAGAGATATCCGGACGTGATGTGCCCCACATGTCATACCGCGAGGGTTCCAGATCTCCGGGAGTACTGGTTCCTGACGACTGGCTTCCCCTTGAAGAGGGTGCTAGCCCTATCTTTGGACTTCAAAGTTCCTGGTAAGTGCTCCTTCCTCTCTTCTTTATCTTTGTTTCTTTAAGTTTGGTCTGCCTTCCGGGAGGATCTCTAACACTCATGTTTGGATTTTGCAGAAGCCGTCCCGCGGACACCTCACTGTGCGGAGATGATAAGGAGGTCAAACTTCTACGAGGGGCTCTCGGAGGAAGAGCTGAAGGTGGAGGGACTTGTGACCACCGAATCTTTGAGGGAGTATGGGCTACTCGTCTCTTTCCAAAATATTGAGCCAGTGAGTGGCAGGGGGCAAAGTCAGGTGTCAGCTGACATCCGGGAGCAGATTGCCCTGGAGCTGTCCAAGGTGATCTGCCAAGCGGCTCGGGACGAGAATAATTTATCTCCTAGTTGGGCGGAGAGGTTCCCCGACCCCCAGCCGGAGGAAGAAGAGATCGAGGCTCGCCACGCCGCAGCTTACCCCAATGAAGGGACTCCGGGAGCTGGTACCTCCGGGAGAGGTAAGACTAGTTTTCGATAGATCCACACCCCCAGCCTGTCTGAGGTTTCCCGGACTTCTCAGGCGGGGCTCGATCCCCGCTTCCTTAGGCTAGATCCGCATAGGATACCCTTTGACAGATATTGCGATAGGGTAGATGAGCTCCTCGGGTGTTTGAGTGACGGTAGTCTGCCAGAAGGTGTCATCATGGTTGACCCTTCTTCCCTCAGCATGTCATTCCCGGACTTCAAGGAGTACGGGAGCTTCCTGGAGCAGGAAGCGGTGTTTTGTTTTGCTCGGGGAAGGCCATCCACGTTTCTCGTGCATGGTCGTCCCTTTCAAACTTTTCCCTTTTTTTGTTTCTTGTTCCCTGCCGGGGGACTTGTTTGTGCTTTTATGTTGTTGCTTTTTTTGTTTTCTGCTTATCTTTTTTCACATTGCTTGCTGGTTGGTTAACCTTGCTTCGCACATTTCTTGCAGAAAATCCTGAAGCAAAGATGTTGGGGAGAGCTACCTCTCTTATCAAGAAGGCCGCCACCAGCCAAGACCCGTCCAAGGGGAAAAGACGAAAGGCCGGAGCTAGTAGGGGAGGTAAAGCTGCCACACCCAAAAAGACAAGTGGCGAGGCGCAAGGGTCTCCGGTGGTGGAGAGGTCAATCATGCCCGTGGTGGAGAAGCCTCCTATCAAGGGGCCTTCCGAGAACATGGTGGTCTCGAGCAGTAGCAGCGATGGGGAAGGTCTTGTGTTCCCCGCGAAGAGGGCCGGGGTGAGCAAGCGCTCCGGAGGAGAGGCTGAGGGCGACAAGAAGAAACGCCTTAGACACTCTTCTCCCGGAGGTGATGGAGACCTCCGGGCTGCGCGCAGTCCCCACCAGATTACCCCCACCCAGCAGCAAACACAACTCCAACAGCAAAAGCAACAGCAACAACAACAACAACCACAAAGACAATCAACACCGCCACAGCAGCAGCAAAAGCAACAGCAACATCAGCAACAACCACAAAGCGGGGCGGTAGTGTCTTCGCTACCGTCCCCAATACCCCGTCAACTTCCTCCTCCAATCCAAAGGGAGTCCACCCTTTCGGGGTCTCCTTCTTCTTCTCTTCCACTTTCTCAACAAACAAGCCTTCCTCGGCCTGGCCTGAAGTTCCACTTCCCTTAGAAACCAACCCGTTTCCCCGCTGCCCTCCTGGAGGGTGTAAGACGGGCTGATAATTTTTTGAAGAGGCGGTTGGAGGCTGAGAAGGCTGTTACTCAGGGAAGGGCAGACAACTTGTCTGCCGTGAAGAGAGCTGAGCTGGCCGAGGGGGTGAGATCCCTTCACCCGGCTGGAGCGGTTTTGGATGGCCCAGCCTTGGAGAAGAGGCTGGTTCCTAGGCTCGGACGTTCATTGGCGCCGTTCGGAGCGGAGATGATGGAGGACATGGCCCTGAGCTTGTGCGAACTCAATTCTGAGAAATGGGCCATCAGTAGCAGTAAGGACCTGCTGTTGCTGACACATGCCGTAAAGCAGCAACTTTCGGGGGTAAGCTGTCAGTTGTTGTGTTCCGAGATCAATTGTCTTAGTACATTTGGTTCTGCTTAACTCATTCTGTTGTCTTTCCTCGCAGGCCTCTCTCATCGCGGAACGCTCGTTCCGGGAGGTGGGTGCAGTTCTGGTTCAGCTGGAGGAGAGCCAGGTGGCTCGCCAGGCCTTAGAGGCGGAGAAGCAGAAACTGACCCAACAGGTCGAGAGCATAAAGGGGGAGGCTGTGGAGAAGATTAACCAGGCCCGACGCATGGCTGAAGAAGAGGCGGACAAGAAATATCTTGCCAAATATCGAGAGTACCGGGCCAGCGCGGAGAATGAGTTCAAGCAGCGGTCGGATGACTTGAAGGCCCATAATTCCAAGCTCCAGGAAGAGCTATCCTAGGCCAGGGGGGAGAATGACACCCTGGATGCCCGCTTGCAATCGAAAAACGATATCCTCCTTAAGCAGAACGAGGAATACGCCATTCTTCAGAATAACCTGCACGAGGAGGAGCAAGATCACAAGAGGAGCAAGGATCTCGCGTCTATGCTGGAGTTGGGGCTCGCTGAGAAGGATAAATAGATTGGAGCCTTGCAATTCACTGTCAGGGGGCATGTGACCGAGAAGCAATCCTTGCTGGATCAAAATAAGGTACAGCGCAAGGAGATTGATTCCCTTAAGGGAGAGCGGGATGCATCCAAGGCCGAGCTGGAAAAACTGAGGGCTCAATTGGCTGTCGCGGAAGCAAAGCTGGCGACCTCTGAGGCGGAGCGCTTGAAGGAGAAGGAAGATGCCGAGGTGGTGCTGAATAGAACGATTAATCTATCCCACGTGGTCCTCATGCACCAACTTTGGAAAATAAACCCGGAGGTAGTAGGCTACCTGGGAGAGGACGCCGCCGCCATGAGGGAGAAGATACAGGCGTGGGATCAAAGCCCAGAGGTGTACGTCCAGACTTATAACATCGACGAGCCTGCTGGAGTCCCTGAGGCAGAAGATCCCGAAGAGGCGGGGACCTCTGAACTTGCCATTGATGACGTTCCATCTTCCAATGAGCTGACTCCGCCAGCCCCAGTTGAAACCGCTGTCTCCGAGACCCCGGTCGTGGAAGCCGCTGCCACCCGCAGTGCTTGAAGGGGTCTTATTCTTTGTGTAATAATAAAAATAATTTTTTTTTCTTTGATTACGGGAACATTACAGATGTTCGGTCTGCAGGGCCTTCATTGTCATAATTGTAGACTTCTTCTTTCCTTTCCTGCTGAGTTCCTTGTTTAATTTTGTGCTTAGGGTAGAGACTTTTATACGATAGAAATTGCTGTAGGGGCGCATGAGGTTTAGGTTCCAACGGCCAGAACCTATGCATTTCTAACTTGAAGCTCCAACGGCTTATGTCTTTTCCCACGTAGTTTCTAGGTTACGGAGGGTTCTTGGTTCCAACGGCCAGACTCCCTCTTTCATCGTACTCAGCTTTCCTAAGGTAAATAGCCAATCTCGGGACTTGTAGTTATACCGTTCGCTCGGATGGCTAAGGTGACCCGTTGCATCTTCCCATCGTGATCCTTACAAAGCTTGCGAGGCCAACACTTAATACGATTCCGCGGGATGGTGCCAGAACGGGAGATCTTTTGGTGGGCGTTGCTAGACTTAGGGCTAGATCTTTGCGAAGCAAAACTAACTGTCGTTGCGGACCTCACGGTGGCCAACTTCAGGGATTTGGCATGAAGCCTTGCGAGGCAAAGTTCGTTGCGGTCGAGGAAATCGTCACGCCTACCATGTGCGATCCTTGAGTAGAGGCTTTGCGAAGCAAGGCCTGCTGTAATTGGGGGATCGATTATATTTGCTCCCAGAGCTGAAGCTTGCGTAGCGAAGTTTGCAGTGGTCGAGGAGCTGGTCATGCATTTTTTTTTTGTGAGACCCGGAGCTGAAGCCTGCGAAGCAAAGCTTACAGCGGTCGTGGATCTTGCCCTCTTTTGCCTTGCGGGGCCCGGAGCTGGAGCTTGCGAAGCAAAGCTCTCAGCGGTCGCGGATCTTGCCATGCATTACTTTATGAGTCCCGGAGCTGAAGCTTGCGTAGCAAAGCTTGCAGCGGACGCGTAGTATTCTGCGAAGGACTTGCCAGGGAGTTAGGGGTGTTTCAGCATGGCTCTCTGAACGTGCCCCAACCTCCAGTCCTGTTCATCGCTGGGCTACACAGGAGATAACTTTCATGATGCATAATGGCAGATATTTTCATGGCAATTTTCACATAACCACATAATGCACACATGACACATAATGCAAATATGTTCATGGTAACAAATCAACCTAAGCTTAATCAATTTTAAAAATTTCAAACCCAATGCTAGCACATAAGTGGTGTTCTCTTTATGTTTTTTTCAAGGGGCGTATGGCTATGCCTTAGCCATGTATACCCCCCCAAGTGATCGTGGGGTCCGGACGTCTCCGGACCGCGTGGTCACTTGTTAAAACGCAGCTTGGAACAAAGGGATAAAAAATGCAGTAAAAGCGGAGTGAAACTCTCCGTGTTTTATTAAATTAGCCTGTTAGGCATGTGTTTTACAGCTGGGAGGACTATCTCCATATTTTACATTTTTGCTACGTCCACCAAGGACTTTCGACTAGATAGTCCGGGGCTTACTGATAGTAACGGCGGAGGTGCTCCGCGTTCCAGGCGCGCGGGACATTAGACCCGTCGAGTCTCTTTAAGTGATACATCCCATGGCCCACTTTTTCTTGGACTTCATAGGGGCCTTCCCAGTTGGGTCCGAGGACTCCCACTCCCAGATCCTGCGTTGCAGGAAATACTCTTCGTAGGACAAGGTCCCCAACTTCGAATGTACGACTCTTGACTCTTGAGTTGAAGTGTCGGGCTATCTTGCCTTGGTACATTTTGAGTTGGACCTGTGACTGCTCCCGGAGCTCTTCGATCATGTCCAGGGACTCCTAGAGAAGGGCGTGGTTCCGGGTAGGGTCGTAGGTGTCCTGCCTGTGAGAGGTGATCATAGTTTCTACTGGGATGACGGCCTCACAACCGAAGGTCATGGAGTAAGGTGTGTGCCCTGTCGAAGTTCTCTTTGTTGTGCGATAGGCCCAAAGTACTCGCGGGAGCTCTTCCGGCCAGTGAGCCTTGCATGCTTGGAGTTTTTTCTTCAACGTGGTCTTTAAAATTTTGTTCACTGCCTCCACTTGTCCATTAGCTTGAGGTCTGGCGACTGGGGAAAAGCTTTTGATGATTCCATGCGAAGCATAGAAGTTCGTGAAATGTTCACTATCAAATTGCTTCCCGTTGTCGGACACAATTTTACGTGGAAGCCCAAAACGGCACACTATATTCTTGATGACAAAGTCCAGTGCTTTCTTAGACGTGACCGTGTTCATAGGTTCTGCTTCAGCCCATTTGGTGAAGTAGTCTACCGCGACTATGGCATACTTCACTCCACCCTTTCCAGTTGGAAGGGAACCTACTAGGTCAATGCCCCAAACGGCGAACGACCAGGGGCTGGTCATTAAGGTAATTTCTGTAGGCGGCGCTCGCGGAACCTTGGCGTACCTCTGGCAGTGCTCACATTT
Organism: Humulus lupulus; assembly: GCF_963169125.1. NCBI lineage: Eukaryota > Viridiplantae > Streptophyta > Magnoliopsida > Rosales > Cannabaceae > Humulus > Humulus lupulus. The sequence continues at coordinate 91,113,044 of NC_084796.1, read as the reverse complement.
TCTGACATAATCCACACAATCCTTCTTCATGGTGGGCTAGAAGTATCCTTGACGAAGGATCTTTTTGGAGAGGCTCAGCCCGGAGGTATGGTCGCCACAGAAGCCTCCGTGAATCTCATGGATGACGGTGCTGATTTCGGTTCCGGCAACACACCTAAGGAAGGGTATGGACAACCCCCTACGGTAAATCTTTCCATCCATAACCACGTATCGGGGAGCTTGATATTGGAGCTTTCTTGCGTCAGCTTTATCAGTGGGGAGCTCTCCGGTGGTGAGAAATCTGAGGATGGATCCTATCCAGGAATGGGAATGGTCGATGATGGCATTTACCCTCTGTGTCTCAGCACTAGGTGCTTCTAAGTGCCCGATGGGCACTAGGCCATATTGTTCAATCTCCGGGTCTGTTGCAAGCTTGGCCAGTGTGTCCGCGAGTGAATTCTGGTCCCGGGGGACCTGGCGGATTTGGTAGCCTTTGAAATGCTGCAGGAGGTTGCGGGAGAGAGACACGTAAGCAGCCATTTTTTCGCCTTTCGTCTGGTATTCTCCGGATATTTGGTTTACCACAAGTAGGGAGTCGCTGTATACTTCGATTTTTTGGGCTTCGACTTCTCTGGCCAGTTGTAATCCAGCTAGCATGGCTTCGTGTTCTGCCTCGTTGTTGGATGCTGGGAACGCGAAATGGATGGCGCTCTAGAGCTGATGTCCTTGGGGAGAAATTAGGATAACACCTGCCCCAGCTCCTTTTTCATTTGAGGCTCCGTCTACATAGACCTTCTGTTGCGAAATTTATAGCTATGCAAGTGCACACAGTCGCAATTCGTAATAAAAATGGTAAAAACCGAATATCGTCCTCAAGGACTGATCTATCAATTACCAATCAATTAATCCCTTAATTCTATTTGATTAAGCAATTATCAGAGATTTTAAACTAAGAAAAATACTAACAAAGCGCAGTGAAGAATTAAACAAATTAACAAAGCAAACACAATTAGGACAATTATGATCCTCTATTTTTTCACCCTGTTTTTTCCTAATGCAAGCGTCTATATTCCCTTCTCCCTATTCAAGAATAAGTTGCAACAACAATTCATAATCTGGTTAAGACTTATGAAATTCAATCTAAATGACAACTTCCTATATTTCTATGGTAAGATGAATCATGTAGAGGGCATTAACCACGCAACTCAGAAAATACGCAAATAATCTAGATACCTTCGTTCTAAATTAAATTTGCATCCAAACAATCAAAGCATATCAAATTTCACTTTTCAGATTTCAATTTGATTCATAAAATAGCAATTAGAGGTGATCAATCAATAATCGCACAATTAACATAGATTGCAAGGAATTGAAAGAGATGAAGAAGAATATCAATTTTGCATTAAACCATAACAAGGGTTTCCAAAAGATTCACATAAAAGCCCTAAAAGAAAATTTAGCCGATAATATTCATTCTAGCCATATAATTGTTTAATTACAAACATGAAAATTGACAGAAAAAGATAAAGAAAACTCAGGGACAAATCCTCCAATATGGTGTTCTTACTCCAGCCGCCGTCCTCCCCCCCAGACCTCCTTTCAGTCGCATTATATGTTTCTCAAAAATCCCTACCAAAGTTCCCAAGTGAAAGGACCAAATTGCCATTCAAAAAGTGGTAAAAAATGTGAAAATCGCGTCTCTAGCGCTGTAGCGCTACTTCTGGAGCGCTATAGCGCTATTAACAGTGCCAAAATGCTTCAAAATCTGGTGCACTAGCGCTGTAGCGCTAAAGTCAGAACCGACAAAACTCGGTTCGAACAGCCTGCAGCGTCATCTCATCGTATTTTGATCATAAATCCTTCGATATAACTCCGAATTGAATGATTCAAAAAGCTATGGAAATATAAGAGAAATATCTACAACTTCTATTTCTAAAAGTGTTTCCAGAAAGTGAATACATCATGGTAAAAATGCGGCTTTAAGTTTCAGACTTGCGTTATAGAGCATAAACGACGTGTGTTGAGCATCTTCAATGTAGTATTTTCCACACATAATGTCTTGAAACTCCACAATCAACACAAAATCCATCGTATTTATCATATTAAACATGTTTCTTATCATTTTACTCCGTATTATGTAATTGACCATTAAAACCTGAAACAAAAAGAAAACAAGCATAAATCTGCACTAAACAATCCTAAATAACTAAAAACACAACCTAAAACGATCTCTAAAACAAACCTAAAATGAACCTAACACCTTCCATGTGGGAAGTTCCGGGACAGGATCTTTCGGGAGGTCATTCATTCCTGAGCATTCCACAATAAAGTCCGCGAGAGCTTGACCTTTTATGGAAACACGTGGCTGGTAGTGGATGTCAAACTGGCTCAGTTCCATGGCCCATTTAAGTAATCTACCAGAAGACTCGGGCTTCTGCAGGACTTGCCAGAGAGGGTGGTTGGTGAGTACTCTGATGGTGTGCGCTTGGAAATAGGGCCTTAGCTTCCGCGACGCGATTAGCAAGCAGAGGGAGAGTTTTTCGATCATTGTATATCTGGACTCGGCGTCCAGTAACCTCTTGCTCACGTAATACACAGGGAGTAGGAGGCGGCCGTCTTCCCGGACGAGAGCGGCACTTACGGCATGCTTTGTCACAGCTAAGTACAAGAACAACGCCTCTCCTTCGACAGGTTTGGACAGAATGGGAGCTCGAGTTAGATGTTCCTTGAGGTGTTGGAAGGCTGCTTCGCATTCGGGGGTCCACTCGAACTTCTTGTTTCCTTGCAACACATTGAAGAAGGGGACACATTTGTCAGTGGCCTTAGATACGAAGCGGCTGAGAGCAGCTATCCTTCCGGTAACGCTTTGGACATCCCTATGCTTTCGGGGAGAAGGCATATCTATGAACGCTTTAATTTTCTCAGGGTTGGCCTCCACTCCACGGGAGCTGACAATGAAACCGAGGAACTTCCCAGACGAGACCCCGAAAGTACATTTCTTCGGATTCAGTTTCATTCCGTACTTTCGGATCACGGCGAAAGCTTCCTCAAGGTCGTCACTGTGGTCCTCGGAGGTCTTGGATTTCACCAACATGTCGTCCACATACACCTCCATGTTCCTCCCCAGCTGATCCTTGAACATTTTGTTTACTAGACGCTGGTATGTCGCCCCAGCATTCTTCAAACCGAATGGCATGACCACGTAACAGTAGACACCCTTGTCCATGAGGAAGCTGGTGTGTTCCTGGTCCGCGACATGCATCTTGATCTGGTTGTATCCGGAGTATGCATCCATGAAGGATAAGAGTTCATACCCGGAAGTAGCGTCTACCATCTGATCGATTCGCGGAAGAGGGAAACAGTCTTTTGGGCAGGCTTTGTTCAGGTCCGTGAAGTCAATACACATTCCCCAGGATCCATCGGGTTTCGGGACCAGAACCGGGTTGGCCAACCACACGGGATAGAGTGACTCCTGGAGAAAGCCTATGGACATCAGCTTGTCCACTTCGGCTTTGACTGCTTCGGCCCTTACTGGGTCTAACGGCCTCCTCTTTTGGCGAACTGGAGTTGCAGATGGGTCTATGTTGAGTGCGTGGCACGCAACATTAGGATTAATCCCCGTCATATCAGCATGGCACCATGCCAGGATATCCTGATTATTCTTCACAGTGGCCACGATCTTTTCTCGAATGGCCGATGGAAGGTTTTTCCCCACCTGAATGACTTTGGTGGGATCTTCCGAGTTGAGGATCACCTCTTCGACTTCCTCCATCGGCTCTATCGCCCTCTCGACCCCCACTCTAGGGTCGAGTTCGTCAACGTATGCCCCTTGGGCACCCCCAGTTTCTGGTCAATCCTCTGCCAAAGGTGTGGCAACAATCGCCTCCTGGACCGTGTAGACAGATCGGACGGAGACGTTATAACAGCTTCGTGCACTTAGTTGGTCTTCCCGGAGGGTGCCGATGTGCTCGTCGTCGCATGGAAACTTCAAGCATAAGTGGCGTATCGAGGTTATGGCCCCAACATCGATTAGGACCGGTCGGCCTAGGATGGCATTATACGCCGTGGGGCAGTTGACCAGCACGAATGTGTAGTGCTTGAAGGCACAAGCGTCACTGTCTCCTCTGAGGGTGACTGGAAGTTGAATTTTGCCTAAGGGCATGAGTGCATCCCCATTGAACCCCTGAAGCTGGATGGGGCATGGGATCAGATCTGTTTCGGTTAATCCGATTGCGTGGAAGGCAGCTTTGAAGAGGATGTTGACGGAGCTTCCATTATCGACTAGGATCCGTGACACCTTCTTATTGGCGATCTGGGCTTCCACGATGAGGGGATCGTTGTGGGGGAAGTGCACATGTCGGGCGTCGTCTTCCGTGAAGGTGATGGGAAGATCCATCATTCAGGGACGCTGAGCAGGTGACTGAACCAAGGCGCACATCTCCCCGGTGTGTTCTAATTCCCTCAAGTACCTATTCTGGGAGTTGCGGGTGCTTCCGGCAAGGTGCGGTCCTCCGGAAATGGTGGCCACGTGTCCGTAAACGGGTGGTGGAGCAAGGCCAGGCGGATATGGCTTTTCGGGTCCTGGAGTCAACATGGCAATGGGTGCCGGAGAGGTCGGAGCAGGAAGCGCTGGGAACTGAGATCCAGGAGCTTGGGGGTGACCGGCTCCAGGAGCGCTAGCGGTCCCCCTCTGTCCCGGAGTGTAACGCCCTACTTCCTTAGAGCCGTTACTAAGTGAGTTTTTAAGACAAACAGTGTGCAATGGACTCGCTAACCGAGGTTTTGAAACAAAGTGTGACTAATTAAAAGTTAAGGCTGTAATCTTTGAAAATGCGTCATTTCATTTAAAACTTCTATTATTAAACATTTGGGATCCCAAAATAAGGTTTGAAAACTATTTACATCTTGAAATAAGTTTACAGTTGATAAATCATAAAATCGTAGATTATTACAGCCATTTTCAAATAAACCCCCAACCAAAGCAGTCGGGCAGGCCAAACATGTACGCGCCGCTTCACGCTCTCCGTACTCATGGTTGGTTGATTCAGTCATTGCCCTTACCTGCAACACAGAGCACCCGTGAGCCGAAGCCCAGCAAGAAAACTCATGCAGAACATAACATATGCAATGTATACAGTTTTATCATAACAGATAATCCACAAATAAATAAGTCAACCATTTAGACTAAGCAAACACATGTATCCACCGGGCCCCGCCCTGATTATAGCATCCCATGTGCTAGGTGTTACTTTCGGCCCACGGCCGCCCCGGCCTACGCCGTACTCGGCCCACGGCCGCCCCGGCCTACGCCGTACTCGGCCCTTGCCGCTCATTTCATCATAATCACACATATAATATAACACAACAACATGCAATCAAATATTAATTCATTTAAGTCTGCACCCTAACATGTGATGCAATATAGGGCCGCGCCCCCGCAATCATACTATGGGCCCACGCCCTATCCTACGGGTGTTATAGTTTTCTTACTTTTCCAATCGATAGCTTAGATCACCTGACTCCTTGAGCACGATCCCACCCGAGCCAAAGCGCACACCTAGGCACAAACATAGGTCAAAGTCAACACCGAACCCCAAGTCCGAATACCTAGCCTCGGGACCAATCCCGAGCCCCCGGGAAGTCCTAAATCCCCAAAACAAAGCGGCGGAATCGAGCCCCGAACCCTAGGTCAAAATCCCTCATAAAAACCCAAAAATTCACCTCTGTGAACAGTGCAGCGCTACAGTGCTCTAAAGAGGGCGCTGTAGCGCTACAAGCAGAACACCCCTCCAGAAACAGGGACTAGCGCTACAGCGCCCACTGACTAGCGCTGTAGCGCTAGTTGCAGCCCAGAAATCCCAATATCGCATTTCTGCGATTTCTTTCCCCCAATCTCAAACCAAACTTCCCCAAATCTTTTCCAAACTCAAAATCAAGCTTATGAACACTCTCCATTCATCCCAAGCATCCCAAATCCTCAAATCCCAAGATTATTTATCCCAAATCTCAAAATCTACCATGAACAACCCTAAACCAGAAATTCAAGCAAACCACAAAGTTAAAGTCTTAGAAATCATACCATTGCTGCAAATTTCGACCTTGATTCAACCCTAGGCCTCCTTAGCTTGCTATCCCCCAAAGCTTGCCCAGAAATCCCCTGAGATTCCCATCAATCCAGCTCAAAACACAGCTCAAACCATCAAAACCCTTAAAACCGAAAATCTCTAAAACTTACCTCAAACATTGATGTGTTCTTGCTAATCCTTGCCAAATCTTCAAGTATAACCTTAAGATCCTTGATGCTCAGCCTACCCTTACTCTCCACCGAGCTTTTCCCCAAGAAAAACGGAGAGGAACGGTGCAAGAACGCACAAACCGTTCCTTGAGAAAACCCACCTGTTTTTCCCTCTTTTCTTTCTTTCCTTCTTCTTTCTTTTCTTTTTCTTTCAGCATTCCCTCTCTCTATAAAGCCTTATAAAAACCTATCTCCAAAAGCCAAATGACCAAAACGCCCTCCCTATAAATTCTAAATCCTTTTGTTCAAGTAGGGCCATTTTAGTCATTCACCCAATTCCCGCTAATCCTCAAGTGTCTCTAATATTTTCCCGTTGCTTCCCAATACCTGATAAATCACCAAATAATTATCTCAATCCATTTCTCTGAATTCCTGCTTATACCCCCAGGCTCGCCCCGAGCTGGGTATAAATTCCTGTCAACACTTTCCGCTAGCCTGCTCATTGGGATCGCCTCGAGTCACAAAGCACAGATACATCCACATACCACTGTGGCCTCAACAATCAACACATATCAATACAGTTACGCCCAATCATGGCCAAAATTACAATTATGCCCTTCTAACACGATCCGGGCCTACATGCACACTAACTTACATAGTCATGCATCTCAGATAAACAAATAGTCATATAACATGCTTTAAATCATAACCATGCATTTAAATAATTAAAATCACACATCAATCCCATCATGCCCTCCTGGCACGCTAATCAAGGCCCTTAAGCCTTATTAGCGAATTTGGGTCGTTACAACTATCCCCTTCTTATAAAAATTTCGTCCTCGAAATTTACCCAAACACATCTGTCGGCAACCCGCAGCTCTTGACCATAACTTCCAAGGTCCACCGCCTTTACTTTACTTTTCAACAACAGTCTTACAGGAGTAACAATCTTGCCTCTCAAGATCTTGTCTAACGGCCATACTCTCGATAGCCTTTCGCTTACACAGCAACCCTGCCGAAGCCTCAGGGCCTGCCTAGATTACAATGACCCATTCATTGTCTTATTCTTGATTCCATAGATACTCAAACGTCGTCACCTCTACTAGGTGGGATCAGCTTGTAGGCCCCGCTGGCCTAACACTTAGTACAACTTCGAAATTTTATGTTGAATCAAGAGTCCGAACTCTCCCTCCTTTCTCTGAACACCTTACAGATCCTCGTCTGTTATTACGCAGAGATGCAACTCTTTCCTTCCCGGAACTTTATTTCCTCATAACTTAGCACTTTACCAGCTCTTTATTCTTTCAAATAGGCAAACACTCCTGCCTTAAGAAGTTTCAACGACCTTCTTGGCTTCCCCTCTGAACTAAAGCCAAACTGTAGTATTCATTATCTTTCACCTCTACCATGTCCTATGTCGCGTTTCTTTAACCAGACACCAGCAACTGCTACCACGACTAACTCATCAGGGATTACGCTTCCCTTAATACCTCAAGTATTCGCCTACTCAGCGTTCAATCCCTTAAGATATCTGATAAACTTTCAGACTGGCATTTCACTTGTACTCAATTGATAATTCCAGGTTCCCACTCTGTTCCTTTCGTTCTCTAAATCCATTCCAAAATTTGAAACACTATAGGGTCTCAATTCTGTATCACCAACGTTTTACCCTGCTACTAGTTCACCTGAACCAACTACATTAACTCAAACCACCGAATTAAAACTTTTCATGTCCCAACACCTTACTTAAGGTCTATAGTGGTCTATTCCTATGATACAATACCACATTACTTAACCCCTCAGGGTCCAAAGGAAAACACTAGATTCTGTCACCCGCTCGACCCTCTTGGTACGACGTACCCAAGGAGGTGGAATGATGTCCATTCAGAACCCTCATTCAAAACCAAATCCTAACTGGATCCCTCACTCGATCCTGGTATCCTACTTGTACCACCATGACAGGGTCCTTCCCTGTTTCAACTCAAGCCAACACCTTGAATTCCATAGCTCAGTGACACCCACCAGCTAACCATTACCTACTAACATCATGCCGATCTCAGTCGTTGCCTTGTCCACTCCATTACACCCTATGACGTTATTCCTTGACTGATACATGCCTCCCAGCTAGGAGTTCCGCCTCCAATTATATCTCCCTTCTTTCAATCAAGGATTCAAACACTGATCATCTGTCTGTTACTTTTCACCTCACTGGGTCTCAACGATAACCTTTCTTACTAATACCCAAGACTTAAGTGCCTTATGCCATACACCACAGTCGACTTAACGTTCTAAGAGTATCAACCATGATCCATTCAGTCGCCTCCCGCAAGGTTCAATCCAACCTCGCGCCAGATGCACCTGGGCGTGCATAATCCGTAATGCACCCCCACAAATCCATGTCCTCAACATAGATCAAGTCCTTTGTGCCATCCCTCTTTACTTAATCAAACACACGCAAATCCCATCATCGTCCGTAACCAATCAAACCTTACCTTGCCTTCTGAATTTCTTTCCGATTTGACACCACTCAGTCTGTCAAACTTCGAGTTTTACTGTTCTCCTCGTCTCTGATGTAGTTGTCCCTGGAGATGCTTGTGCACTAGATGACGCGCTTACCAGTCTTGTTATGCCTTCAGTTCTTCAGATAGTCAATAGCTTCTTTGCGGCTTCAGATCAATTCTTCTCTTACCTGTCCTTTCACTTCGTAACTCTAATTTGAGTATTCCTGACGACGCTCAAACTAACAATCCGTAGAACCTTACCTGAGACTCCGCCTTCTGGGTACAAACGTCTGTCGCATAGTCACTTGCTCACCATTTCCGTCTGGGAGTAATCCACATGTACTGCTCGTGAACTTGAAGGGAACTTGCCTGAACCATTCTTGTATTCTCTACTTAAAGAACTTACCTGTGCTGCCGTAGCTTGAACCAAATCTAGAATCTTTGTTACCAACTCCTCATACTTTACTCAGTTCAAAACAAAATTCCTGAAATGTCTCTTTCCTTGGTTCCCAACCTTTGTGCTTTTCGTCCTAACCCTGCGATGCTAACAGTCCCCGCGGTACAACACTCTGGCTACTCCAGGGCCAAATTCCTTCGATTGCTTCAATAGACTTTTCTGTCGGCCAAAATCGTCTTTTACCACATTCCTGATACCAACCCTATCTGTAGTCTGACCTTGAAGTATTCCCTAAATCTTTCTTTGCATAACCATATAGCTTTCCCACTGGTCAGCTCTGTCTCCTTCACGTACTCCAGATGATATCCACCACAATCCATCTGCCAGAGTTTCTAATTCCTTCTCAATAAGTATTATTATCTTCAGCCCCTCAAATGGCACCTTTGAGGTAACCTTTCTATGTCCATCTCCCTCTCGGGACATTCTCAACACCGAGCCCTTCCAGTTCGTTACTTGCCCAAAGCATAAGCTCGTCAATCAAATACTCCTCCTTGAGGACTCAGCCTCGAACTTTGAATGTAGCGATGCATTCCAGTTCTCTGTTTCCCTCACCATGGGAAATCCATTCTAACATCTCGAGTCATTCTATATAGAAGCCCTCACCTGACCTCCTCTCAGGTGGAATCCTCTCACTCATGTGCATACCAACTAATCTCCCTGGTTCCTGTCGCCAACTCGACAACCACCTTAGCAATCAAGCTTCTTTCAAATCTCAAATTAGGTGCCTAAGCACTGTCTGGGGTCCTTCGACCTCAACAATTGAGAGTCCAACCTTACTGCGTTCTATCAAATAAAAGTACCATCTCATCACTAAGACTTTTTCCTCCCAATCTCGGCAATTCCAGAAGCCACAACACTATCCGGGGCTCTTATAACTTGACTATCACGAATCTATCTTTACCATTTCCATCCAAGGAAGCACTGCCCTTGCGGCTCTAGCACTCGTGCTCTAAACATCAACCGTCAGTTCCTCGAACCACATGGCCCTCTCCGCCATCCACATGCGGACGAAAATTCCTTATATCAGAGCGGCCCAAATGCCTTAGACTATTCCAGATCTCATATCCTTAAATGGGTCGCCGTCTAATTCCGGATTCATCCGTCAGTATAACTTCCTGAAATGGATTATCCAATTCACCAAACCCATTGTTCTACACTGTTGTTACTCTATCAGTCCAAACCAAACTTATAAGTCCACCAGTCTCCACAGTTCAAATCACGTCTTTATATCCTCTAACAATTAATCATCTAGGTTCTTCCCAACCCATTAAGCCAGTACCTCAGCCCGAGTACCCTTTCCAGGCATCTCCCCAGAGAATCCGCTGTTCTTCTATCCCATCTCAACTAACAAACTCCACAGCCTACTCACACACTAGTAACTCACTGCTGCTGCTTCCAAGGATAACTACAGATCTCAACTCCAACTTATATCTAGGATCCCTCCTTTCAACACAATATCAGGTCCACAAATCCTTCTAGGAACCAACAACTCGAGTTCATCTGTCAAAACTGACCAACTCCTGAACTCTGAGGTTCATACCCTGAACCAACCCACAACTAGATCCAAATATCCACAGGTATAATGCACACGCAAGCATATACTAGGTCAAATCCACAATGATATACATTTAGCTACCAGATTCAATCATCACTAAGTATATCCATACTCATCATGCTTCATACAATCCAATATACAGACATAACATATGAATTTAACTCATAAAATTAACCACATACGCTTAATATGTGAACCATTATGCCAATATTCATCCACATGCATAATAGTATTATTCAGCATGCATCAATCTCGACATGCAATAATCAAGGGCCAGGCCCTATCAGTATCTCATGCATATGTCACTTCATTCCTCATGCTCCATATAAATAAGCAGGCAAACAGGGCATTCAAACATATATTCAGACATGTCAATTAATCATACCAACCAACCCTGAGTCGAGCTTGTCACTGACAGCGAGCGTACATGTTCGGTCGATCTCCAGAACCAATAAACCTTGGCTCGCTCTGATACCAAGTTGTAACGCCCTACTTCCTTAGAGCCGTTACTAAGTGAGTTTTTAAGACAAACAGTGTGCAATGGACTCGCTAACCGAGGTTTTGAAACAAAGTGTGACTAATTAAAAGTTAAGGCTGTAATCTTTGAAAATGCGTCATTTCATTTAAAACTTCTATTATTAAACATTTGGGATCCCAAAATAAGGTTTGAAAACTATTTACATCTTGAAATAAGTTTACAGTTGATAAATCATAAAATCGTAGATTATTACAGCCATTTTCAAATAAACCCCCAACCAAAGCAGTCGGGCAGGCCAAACATGTACGCGCCGCTTCACGCTCTCCGTACTCATGGTTGGTTGATTCAGTCATTGCCCTTACCTGCAACACAGAGCACCCGTGAGCCGAAGCCCAGCAAGAAAACTCATGCAGAACATAACATATGCAATGTATACAGTTTTATCATAACAGATAATCCACAAATAAATAAGTCAACCATTTAGACTAAGCAAACACATGTATCCACCGGGCCCCGCCCTGATTATAGCATCCCATGTGCTAGGTGTTACTTTCGGCCCACGGCCGCCCCGGCCTACGCCGTACTCGGCCCACGGCCGCCCCGGCCTACGCCGTACTCGGCCCACGGCCGCCCCGGCCTACGCCGTACTCGGCCCTTGCCGCTCATTTCATCATAATCACACATATAATATAACACAACAACATGCAATCAAATATTAATTCATTTAAGTCTGCACCCTAACATGTGATGCAATATAGGGCCGCGCCCCCGCAATCATACTATGGGCCCACGCCCTATCCTACGGGTGTTATAGTTTTCTTACTTTTCCAATCGATAGCTTAGATCACCTGACTCCTTGAGCACGATCCCACCCGAGCCAAAGCGCACACCTAGGCACAAACATAGGTCAAAGTCAACACCGAACCCCAAGTCCGAATACCTAGCCTCGGGACCAATCCTGAGCCCCCGGGAAGTCCTAAATCCCCAAAACAAAGCGGCGGAATCGAGCCCCGAACCCTAGGTCAAAATCCCTCATAAAAACCCAAAAATTCACCTCTGTGAACAGTGCAGCGCTACAGTGCTCTAAAGAGGGCGCTGTAGCGCTACAAGCAGAACACCCCTCCAGAAACAGGGACTAGCGCTACAGCGCCCACTGACTAGCGCTGTAGCGCTAGTTGCAGCCCAGAAATCCCAATATCGCATTTCTGCGATTTCTTTCCCCCAATCTCAAACCAAACTTCCCCAAATCTTTTCCAAACTCAAAATCAAGCTTATGAACACTCTCCATTCATCCCAAGCATCCCAAATCCTCAAATCCCAAGATTATTTATCCCAAATCTCAAAATCTACCATGAACAACCCTAAACCAGAAATTCAAGCAAACCACAAAGTTAAAGTCTTAGAAATCATACCATTGCTGCAAATTTCGACCTTGATTCAACCCTAGGCCTCCTTAGCTTGCTATCCCCCAAAGCTTGCCCAGAAATCCCCTGAGATTCCCATCAATCCAGCTCAAAACACAGCTCAAACCATCAAAACCCTTAAAACCGAAAATCTCTAAAACTTACCTCAAACATTGATGTGTTCTTGCTAATCCTTGCCAAATCTTCAAGTATAACCTTAAGATCCTTGATGCTCAGCCTACCCTTACTCTCCACCGAGCTTTTCCCCAAGAAAAACGGAGAGGAACGGTGCAAGAACGCACAAACCGTTCCTTGAGAAAACCCACCTGTTTTTCCCTCTTTTCTTTCTTTCCTTCTTCTTTCTTTTCTTTTTCTTTCAGCATTCCCTCTCTCTATAAAGCCTTATAAAAACCTATCTCCAAAAGCCAAATGACCAAAACGCCCTCCCTATAAATTCTAAATCCTTTTGTTCAAGTAGGGCCATTTTAGTCATTCACCCAATTCCCGCTAATCCTCAAGTGTCTCTAATATTTTCCCGTTGCTTCCCAATACCTGATAAATCACCAAATAATTATCTCAATCCATTTCTCTGAATTCCTGCTTATACCCCCAGGCTCGCCCCGAGCTGGGTATAAATTCCTGTCAACACTTTCCGCTAGCCTGCTCATTGGGATCGCCTCGAGTCACAAAGCACAGATACATCCACATACCACTGTGGCCTCAACAATCAACACATATCAATACAGTTACGCCCAATCATGGCCAAAATTACAATTATGCCCTTCTAACACGATCCGGGCCTACATGCACACTAACTTACATAGTCATGCATCTCAGATAAACAAATAGTCATATAACATGCTTTAAATCATAACCATGCATTTAAATAATTAAAATCACACATCAATCCCATCATGCCCTCCTGGCACGCTAATCAAGGCCCTTAAGCCTGTTGGTAGGCATCTTCAAGGTTGATGATTCCTTGAGCTTTTGATATGAATTCGGACAGAGTTTTTGCTCGCCTCCTTTGCATTTCTCCCCATAGCAGGGAGCCGACGGTAAGCCCCGATTGAAGGGCGATCAGCTTCATGTCATCGCTGACCTTGGTCTTAGCAGCAGCTTCCATCATTCTTTGAATGAAAGCTTTGAGACTCTCATTGGGTAGCTGCTTGATGTTGGTTAAAGAACCAACCTCCATGTCGTGGTCCCGGGCAGCAATGAACTGCCTCCTAAATGCGGACTGTAGCTCCTTCCAACTGTGGATGGATCCGGGAGGTAATCTTTTCCACCAGTCTTCCGCGGACTTGGTAAGGGTGAGTGAGAAGCACATGCATTTGGCATCCTCACTGACGCGCGCCACTTGCATCATCTTGTTGTATTTAGCTAGATGGGTGCACGGGTCTGTCCTCCCCTCATATAATTCTATGTGAGGCATTTTGAAGTTCTCCGGGAGGGGCGTTTCTGCGATCCTCCGAATACATGGTTCCGGGTCTTCTTCCTCAGAGTCTGACAGGGCCCCACTTTGCTTCCGGACCAGCATGATCAAGGCAGCGATCTGTTCCTCGAGCCTCTTTGTATCGCTCTCCGGGAGGTCACGTCCCCGGAGCTTGTCGTTGAGATGATTTCGCAGGTCATCTTCGCGAGGCCGGGCCTTTTCTCCTTTGGCCTTTTCGTACTTGGCCTCCAACCTTTTCCTTAGGTCCACCGTGGACCAGCTATCTTCGGAGTGCATGTCCGCAGCCCGACCGTCCTGGTTGATGGAATCACTGGGGCGGTTGTTCCTTCCCCTAGGCCTGGGTGCCTTAGCACCGGGCCCTTTAGGCACAGAGTGCCCCCTTGGGGCTGAAGGACGTCTGGGCTTAGAAGCACCAGAGTCCTTCTGCGCGCGGGGGGGGGGGGGGGGGGTGGCAGTCGGCCTGATGATTCATGCCTTTAGGAGGTGCAGGGGCGTTAGTGCGCACAGGCTCCCCAACTTTTTCTTTGCCCTTGTTAGGGGCGGCTTTGGATGGTCCAGCAGCGACGGGATCCGGCATGGTGGCATCAGCTCCACCTAAAACAGAGGCGTCCTCGTCCGAGTCGCCTAGATCTCCGAACTTACTTTGGAGGTGCTCCATCATGCGCTGCATTTTTCCGGAGACGCGCTCCTGCTCAGCGAGCTTGGCCTTAGTGGCCACCAGTTCTTTGGCTACTTGGACCAGTTCTGGATCCTTCTCGTAGTAGTAGCCGTCTTTGTAGTAACCGTCTCGAACATACTCTTCTTCGTTTTCTAAGTATGTCGTATCTTCAGTACTGACCCGATCCTGGCGGGATGTCGGGTCTTCACCTTGGTAGTCCGAGTCGTGGGTACTTTCTCCTTCGGTCTGGGCTGCCGAGGGTTCGTTTTGTACCGCATCTTCCATCATAGTATCGGGGTTGACCTTAGCATTTTTGTCAACCGCGGATTTTCTCGTAGTCACCATTTTCAGTACGCAGAAAAAGAGCTGACTAACAACTCCCTACAGCTCTCAATGAAAGCACCAAAATGTTTACCGAGTTTTTCGGAAACGAATACAAAAAAAATAATAAAAAGATAAGAACTGTAGAAGTGCAGAAATATAAATAGAAAAATAGGTTTTTTACGTGGTTCAGGCGTTAACGAGCCCTAGTCCACGAGTCGATGTTATTATACTTGTAGAGAATTACAGTAAAATGGCTGGTGTAAAAGAACCTCACAAACTCACAGTGTTTCTCTCGAGTTCTTTAGAAGAAGACGAAGCTAGAGAGATTTTGGCAGAGTCCATGCTATGTAATGTGTTCTCCCTCCCTTCAATTGCAAAATGAGGAGGTCTTTATAGCTAGATTTTTTTATTAGGGTTTTACTCTGCCCCCATGAGTCTTAATTACACCAGCCATAAATAGGGGATACAATTACCGTAGTCGCCTGGCTACCAGGCTCTATGTGAGTATATTTACGTGAAAGTATGGGGAATGCACAAAGGCAGCTGTCTTTTCCAGGCTGTCAGCGGAACAGTAGGCGAAATAGTACTTTTAGGCGTGCTGGGATGTGTGCGGCCTCGACCTGTCGGGCGTGTCAGGCGGGATCCTGTGTCAGGTGGATATCATTCCACCTATGCCTCCTCCATGACTCGACAGCTTGGTCTTCTTCCGTGCGAGACACGGAACTGTATCCGCGAAGGTAACCTGAAGAGCTTCTCCTGGAAGGACCTTCCCCGAAGGATATCCCTTCGGGAGTCTGGGAGAATTGACGAGCTTCTGCGTCGCAGTTGCTTGAAAGAGTATGCTGGACACTAAACGGGAGAGGTGAAGCCTTTCTGTCCATCCGCGAGCTCTGGTCACCTTTCGTGAAAGACTTTGATAATTCTGCTTCCCCGAGGCTATCCATTTAAATGCTATCCGGAAATCTGGATAACATTTACCCCCCAAGGTCACGGGGCTTGAGAGGTCCGGGAGCTTGTACAGTCCTCCGGGTGCTCTGGTCTCTAGATTAGGCGAGGGGTCACCTCCTGTGTTCCTGGAAGAGTTCCTTTTTCCCGCCTGAGTGTCAGTACAAAAAAAAGGAAATTTCTTCTGTTTGAACTCAAGCACTCAAGTGTGGCAAGGGCCACGCGTCATGCAGGGAATGGCTCTGTGACCAAGACGTGTGCGTGAGGCGACTGGCTGAGTAGTGATTTGACGGTATTTAATGGTGCACTGGGCCCGAGATGGTATAATGATGGGAAATAAATACTTTATTCCCATCCGAGGAGTCTTAAATGGGACCGGCACTTCATCCCCAACCGTTGGATTTGATGCATGCGGTATGGGAAGATCGGGACCGTCCATTTGTGGAATTCGAAACGATTTCGTTCCTGCTATAAAAACGAGGGAACGGACCTTTCTTCCTCTTTACGCTTTCAAATTCTCGAGTCTTTCAGATTCTCAGATTCCCAAATCTTCGAACTCTCAAACTTCCAAGCTTCCTTTCCTTCGAATTCGCCACTTCTTTTGGTAAGGAATCCAGGAACTTTTCTTTCGATTAGGCATTAGGTTTGATCGTCGAAGTTCTAGGTTTGAATCGTTGCCTGTCTTTGCAGCCTTTACTTCATGCGTTCGTGTAGTGTAGCGACCCGGTTACTCCCTCAATCTTCAACTACTCGAATACCAGTAAGTATTTTTACTTTGCTTTTCCCTTCTAAACCTCAGTTTGTTGGTAGTTGTTAGGGTTGAGTTTTCTGCCGGTGTCATCTTTATGCATGCGTGAATAGGGCTTTGATAGGCATGTGACTGATGCGAATCAATAAGTCATTTCTTTGCATGCTTTGACGATTTGCTTTTGGAAAGTTGTTTCTCGTCTGCTTGTGCTGTTCTGGTTTGTTATTTTAGGGCATAAGCATGAACGCCTTTAGGGTGTTTTCCCCTGGGAAAACACTTCTCTCGGCGGGCTTAGGCTCGAAGTTTGAATCTGGTTCCTTGCTGTCCTCCGGGTGGCAAGGTGCCAGTCCCTCGGCAAGCTCGGTGGGAGCCTCTCCAAGCAGTTTTCGGGGAGGGTCTCCCCGACGCCTTTAATACCGTTAGGGTATGGCAAGGGTGCTGACTGCTTGGAGTGTTTTCTTCTTTGTTTCTTTTGCTCAGTGACGAGCACCTCAAAGGAACAAGTCATCGCTGTGGTAGAGGCTGGATCTGCCCAGGAGCAAGGTTCCCCTGTTGCCGCCGCGAAGGGGAAAGCAAAAACTAAGGTGGCCTCGGCTAGCCCACCGACTATCAACAGCTCCATCTGGGAGATGGACCAGAAGCCGAACCTGCTCAGGAACTACGGCATGCTGGAGCTGTATTCCTCAGAGGCTATCCATTTAAACGCTATCCGGAAATCTGGATAACACCTTTTATTTTGTTTTTTTATGCCCATGGGGCCGAGACAATTTTATGGCTCGTGAAGAAGCTAGTATTACTTTTTTGAACTTACTTTAATATATTTTCTTTACATTTCTTGAGCCGAAATATTTTGCGCAATTTAAATTATAGTGTCATATATGCCTATTTATTCATACAAACATAATTTGGATTTAAGCTCGAGGGCCAATGTATTCATGCACAGTTTTCTCGAATTATCCACTTCCGATCTCGTTATTTGTCAAGGTTGGATATTACTTTTACGATGCACCCGAAAGTACTTATATGGCGTGTAATGCAGATGGTTTAGTTGTATCTTACCTTTTAGTTGCTTTTTCTCGTCCTCGGTTAGCTCTCCGAGGTTATGAGGTCGAAACTATTGTTTTGCAAGATACTCCAGCCTCGATCTTGACTTAGCACGAAGTGGGTTATGTTCCAACTTACTGCCGATTAGTTTTTAGCTGGTATGTTCCAAACCTATTAAGGTCATGTTAGGTTTGTAATCCATACACTTATATTTTTAATCTTGTTTGCATATTTGGTTACATCCAAACATTTTTATCTTTTTGGCAATTTGGTTATATCCAAACTTATCTCATTTCGCTCATTTGGTTATATCCAAACACTTGTATGTTTTTTGACAGTTTGGTTATATCCAAACAGTTATATGCGTTTCGTATACGCTATTTTATTTTTTCAAGCTGATGGTATATGTACCACTTATGCCCCCTTAATATCCTATGAGTGTGACCATAGGTTATTAAATTAAGAGAGATTTCAAAAAATACAGCATATTAAACGAAATCAAACTTTATTTGAAAAAATCCAAAAATAGAAAAACAGTACAGATAAACAAGCATGGTTATAGGCGACATCCTTCCTATACTATTGATAGTAAGGTCGTAGGTGTTCGCCATTCCATGCTCGTGGTACTAGACTTCCATCCAATCGTGCCAACTTGTACACGCCGGGTCGGATGACTGACTCTATCTGATAGGGTCCTTCCCAATTTGGCCCGAGCATGCCAGCTGCTAGATCCCGTGTTGCCAAGAATACATGCCTTAGCACCAAATCTCCCACGCTGAATTTTTGATCCCGAACTCTTTTGTTGAAGTACCGGGTAGCTCGCTGTTGGTATGCAACATTTTTTAATTGAGCTTCGTTCTTTCTTTCTTCGATCAGGTCAAGAGTTTCTTCGAGCTGAGAGTGGTTCGAGGTTTGATCATAAGCGAGGGCACGAATTGTGGGAATTTCGACCTCGATTGGCAACATAACCTCGCAACCATACGCCAGAGAGAACGGGGTATGTCCTGTTGATGTACGGGCCGTGGTCCTATATCCCCATAGGACTTGGGGCAATTCTTCGAGCCATCTTCCTTTAGCTTCTTCCAACTTTTTCTTCAGCGAATTTTTTAGAGTCTTGTCTACAGCTTCGACCTAGCCATTCACCTAGGGATGGGCCACTGACGGGAAGCTCTTTATTATTCCATTTTTTTCGCAAAAGTTGGTAAACAGATCACTGTCGAACTGGGTTCCATTATTGGACACAATCTTCCTCGGCGTCCCATATCGACATATGATGTTTTTCACCACAAAGTGAAGGACTTTTTTGGAGGTTATGGTCGCCAAAGGTTCAGCTTCTGTCCACTTTCTGAAGTAATCTACGGTGACTACCACATACTTTTCTCTGCCCTTGCCAGTCGAAAGGGAGCCTATGAGGTCGATTCCCCATACCGCAAATGGCCATGGGGAGGTCATCATAGTTAGTTCGGATGGTGGTGCTCGAGGAATTGTGGCGAATCGTTGGCACTTATCACACCTTTCTAGGTAGTCGAACGAGTCTGATTTAATGGTAGGCCAGAAGTATCCCTGGCGTATGATTTTCTTGGACAGGCTATGCCACCCAGTATGGTCTCCACGGAACCCTTCATGAATTTCTTCTAAGATTTTCTTAGCTTAGGGTGGAGTCACACACTGGAGTAGTGGCATGGAATATCCTCTTCTATACAGCCTTCCATCTACAATGGTATAACGAGGGATTTGATACATCAACTTTCGAGCCGTGGTCCGTTCTTTTGGAAGGACACCGGTCTCGAGATATTCAACTATTAGATTCATCTAGGTAGGCTCAGAATTGATCATACAAACGTCCTCTTGCCCTGGCTCGTCAATACTAGGTGCCGAGAGATGTTCAATTGGTACGACATTCAGTTCGTCATTCTCGGTAAAGGTAGCGAGCCTGGCTAAGGCGTCCGCATTCTAGTTTTGTTCTCGGGGGACCTGTTCTATCGTATAGAACTCAAAATGATCCAATGCTGATTTTGCCTTTTCTAAGTATGCCACCATCCTCGTACCACGAGCTTGGTACTCTCCCAAGATTTGGTTAACCACTAGCTGGGAGTCACTGTAGCAATGTATTGCTTTAGCTTTGAGCTCTTTGGCTATGCGAAGTCCCGCGAGCAAAGCCTCGTACTCGTCCTCGTTATTTGACGCATTGAAGTCAAATCTTAAGGCAGAGTGAAATCGGCTTCCTACAGGGGTGATCAAAATTACTCCTACCCCCGATCCATTTTCATTAGATGACCTATCAACGCAAAGTTTCCACAGCTCGTGGGCCGGGGTTATAACTTCATCGTTGGCCATGCCAGTACACTCCATTATGAAGTCTGCCAAGGCTTGCCCCCTAATGGTCGTCCTTGGATCATAGGTGATCTCGAATTGTCCGAGTTCAACGGCCCATTTAAGAAGTTGACCTAAAGCTTCTGGTTTCGACAAGACTTGTCTTAGTGGTTGATCAGTTAGCACATGGATGGGGTGCGCTTGAAAATAGGGTCGAAGCTTTCGAGATGAGTGACTTAGGCTAAGAGGTAGCTTCTCCATCAAGGGATATCTTGATTCTGCCCTCAGTAACCTTTTACTGACATAATACATGGGCCTTTGAACTTTTTCATCCTCCCGTACGAGTACTGGGCTTATGGCGTGCTTGGGAATAGCAAGGTACAAGTACAGAACTTCTCCCGTAATGGGTTTTGACAAGATAGGAGGTTCTGCGAGGTGTTTCTTGAGTTCCTGAAAAGCCAACTCACATTCCTCTGTCCATTCAAATTTCTTGCCTCCCCTCAACAGGTTGAAAAACGAAAGACAACGGTCTGTAGATTTTGATATAAACCTACTTAGTGGTGCCATCCTGCCAGTCAAACTCTGGACATCTTTGTGTTTTCGAGGTGAAGGCATGTCGTTCAGGGCCTGGATCTTATCTGGATTAGCTTCTATTCCTCGAGCATTTACAATGAAACCTAGGAATTTTCTTGAAGATACTCTGAAAGAACACTTATAACGGTTAAGATTCATGTTATATTTCCGGAGCACGGCAAAGCATTCTTCGAGGTCATCAACATGGTTATTGTTAAGTTGAGATTTGACTAACATATCGTCAACATAAACTTCCATGTTCTTCCCTATTTTCTCGGAGAACATCATGTTCATGAGCCGCTGGTAAGTGGCTTCAGCATTTTTGAGCCTGAATGGCATGACGTTATAACAATATAACCCTTTATCTGTTATGAAGCTCGTATGTTCCTGGTTAGGGGCATGCATGGAAATCTGGTTATATCCATAATAGGCATCCATGAATGACATTAGTCCATGCCCTGCCGTGGCATCCACGAGCTGGTCGATCCGTTGTAAAGGAACGTAGTCCTTAGGGCAGGCCTTATTGAGGCCCGAGTAATCAATCCAGGTTCACCACATCCCATTAGGCTTTGGGACCAGCACTAGATTGGCTACCCAATCAAGGTAAAAAGCATCCCTGATGAATCGGTTTGCTTTTAACCTGTCGACTTCCTCTTTAAGGGCTTTTTTCCTATCGTCATTCAGTTGTCTTTGCTTTTGTTTCTTTGACGGGAAGCTTTTATCGATATTTAGCGCGTGGCTCACTACATTTGGACTTATTCCTATCATGTCCGAATGTGACCACGCGAAGCCATCCTGGTTCTTCTTCAAAAAGAAAATTAATTGCTATTTGGTTTCTTCGTGGAGGTTTTTCCCGACCTTTATCATTTTCGGGGGGTCTGATTCTTCGAGCCTGGCTTCTTTGAGCTCTTCTAATTGTTCAAGATCAGTTTTTTCCTCCACTCTTGGGTCGATTTCTTCATCGATCTTTAGGACCACCTCGTCCTTATTCTGAATAATGACGAGCGTTTGTGCGCTCGCCTGCTTCTTTCCTCTTATGGAAATGCTATCGCATTCCCTCCCGACTAATTGGTCTCCCTTCAACGTCCCGATGCCACTAGAAGTTGGGAACTTGATGGCCAAATTCCTTACAGACGAGACTGCCCCCAGCCCTAATAGGGCGGGTCTCCCGAGCACCACGTTGTAGGTCGATGACAGGTCCACTACTACAAACTCCATCATCTTGGTTGCTGAGACTAGTAGTCTCCCAAGGGTATAGGGAATTCAATGGACCCCATACAGGAAATCCCCTCTCCTGAAAAACCATACAATGTCGTTGCACAAGCTTTTAGGTCTCGAAGCGCGAGTCCCATCTTTTCTAAGGTGTCCTTATAGAGAATGTTCACTGAGCTCCCATTATCAATGAGAACTCGGTGAAGTCTCTTATTCACGAGCTGGAGAGCGATGACCAGTGGGTCATTGTGGGGAAACTGAACATGGGACGCATCGTCCTCAGTAAAGGTTATCGGCTGAGATTCAATCTTTTGGAACTTTGGAGCTCTAGGTTTGGGTTCATAAGGGGACCCGTCCGCAGTTTTTAGCTCGTTCACGTATCGCTTTTGGGCATTCTTGCCCGATCCTGCGAGGTGAGGCCCGCCCGAGATGGTTATCACATCTTCTCCATCAATCGGAGGGGGTCTCTCTTCTTCTCTAGCTCATAAATTGTTGTTTTAGGGAGGTGGCAGCGCTGCTGTCCTCTGGCTGGTAGAAGCCTGGTTATTGTTCTGGTTCCTGACATACTACCTGAAGTATCCTCTCGAGATCAGCCCTTCGATCTCGTCCTTCAGTTGCCTGCATTCATCAGTAGTGTGCCTAGTGTCTTAGTGAAATCGACAATATTTGCTGGAGTCTCTCTTGGACTTCTGATTTCTCATAGGGTCTGGACGCCTGAAAGGGACCTGGTTTTCATTATCCAAGTATATATTCTCCCGGTACTCGTTGAGCTCGGTGTACACCTTGTACACAGAGAAATACCTCTCCTCTTTCTTCTTCTTTCCCCCTTCCGCTTCTGGGTTACTTCCTTCATTCTTCTTCATTTTGGAAGGGTTCTCTGCAGGGGGTCTCGAAGGTGATGGGTCTGTGAGGTCAAGGCAGAGTTTACGTTTATCGTTGTAGTTATGGGCTGAGAGGTCATATTCAGCATTGACCTTGCCTCTTCTACATTGACAAACCTCTGAGCTCATCGATTAAACTCAGTTAAGGACCTCACAGGCTTCCTCTGCATATCATCCCAGAGGGGACTTCCTGGCATTACCCCATCTTGGACGGCCATTAGATGACCACTGTCGTCTACATCCCGAGCTTGGGCGACCTCCAGATTGAACCTTGTAAGGTAGCTCTTCAATGTTTCACTTGGCTGTTGCCGGACGTTGGTCAGGGTCGATGCTTCAGGTCTTAGCCCGATCATGGCTCTAAACTGCTTCTTGAAATCCTTTGATAGCTGATCCCAAGAAGTGATTTAATGTCTCTTATATTTTTCGAACCAGTTCTTTGCCGGTCCTGTAAACGATGCTAGAAATAACATGCATCTGAGCTCGTAACCCACATTACTTGCTCTCATTATGGTGTTAAATGTACTCAAATGACTGTACAGGTTGGATTTCCCTTCAAAAGGCGGGACATGAGGAATCCGAAACCCTTGAGGAAACGGAGTGTTGGAAATATGGGGAGCGAATGGTTCGAGCTCCTCATTGAAATCCTAGTCCTGACTCCGACCTCACTCATTTTGTAAGAGCCTAAATGCTCTTTCCAGCTGATCAATTCTTTCTTGAATTAGGTCCACAGGGGGTCTCGCTTGAAATTGGCTATCATTGATCACAATTCCGGGCTCACGTCTTCGCACGGGATCTTTGCACCCATTTAGGCGATCTCTCAGGTCTGGGTTCAATGGATTACCACTACCCCGATTCTGATTCAGGTGCTCTCGCAGGTCGGAACGGTTCCTATGGTTTCCAGTATTTCTATTTCCTTAATCATACATGCTGACTGATCTGGCGTCCCCTGAGTCGTCACTGGCGAGGCTTGTCGCATGATTGTTCCGAGATGGATTTCTTTCATGCTGCCTCATCTCTGCAGTGCGAGATCGAGACATTTGGGTTCTCGTAGGCTGGGCGCCTCTTCGTTCCCTAGTAGCCACTCTATTCCCCTGTTTCTGTCCTGCCCGCCTTTCCTCATCACCCTGAGTTGGTTGTGCATTCCTCCGAGGTGGTGAGGGGTATCTTATTGGTGATGGAGGGAACTATATAGGTGACGGTGGCTGCCAACCATTTCGGGGCCTAGATGGTCCTGAGTTTGCCCGTGCTGACTCGGTAATATTCTGTGTGTTACCAGGAATCTGAGTCCTAGCCTCTGCAGGGGCTCGGTTATTCCCAGTTTCTACTGGTAACTCTGTAGTTGAGTTAACCAGACCCCTAGCCTGAGTGTTTCTTCGGGGCCTCGAGGGAACAGGTTGCTCTGCCGGTGGCAGAGGTTGCTCCGTTCCTCTTGTGGCAGCATTTTTCAGAAGTCGCCCACGAGGCATGCAGGGAGGAACATGAACGTCCCGCGGAGGTGCGTCTTGGTTCTCCTGCGGAGGTTGAGGCTGAGCTGCCTACGCATCCGCGGCTAACCTAGCCAACTCTTCGTTCCGCTTCTTGGCCTCAGCCAACTGTTTTCTTAACTGTCGGTTTTCAAGTTCCACAATGGGGACGTACCGTTCAGGATTATAGTCCATATCCTCATCGTCCCTGGGAGTTGGAGGTGCTGGAGGTCCTCGAGAATCGGAGGACTCACTTCTCTCTTTAGGCTCAGGATTCGTCATCGGCTGCTTCCCAGGGCGCCGTGGATAGTTTTCTTCAGGAATATTCTGATCATTCGCGGCCATAGCTAATCAGGGATTGTATTGCTTAACGCTCTCAATGAAAGCATCAAACTGTTGACGCCATTTTTCTTCAACTTAAAACGTAGAGCGAATAAACAATAGGAACTATGGCGCAGATGAATAATATAGTAAAACAACAAGAATTTTACGTGGTTCAGCTGTTAACTCTGCCTAGTCCACGAGTCAATTTTATTAAGACTTTGGAAATTTCATAAAATTCTTCAGGGATGAATTCTCCAGAAATTCTCTCCAGATATCAAAAATTTGTCCCCTACAAGTGTTCATGATCTATCTATTTATAGAGGGTTCTTAGAGTTCGTGGGAAGATACTCCTATTTATTAATGAAAATAATGATATTAAATTCTGTAACTCCTATATACAAGGAAACGTCCCCTGAAGACCAGGGGGCATATAACAGACTTGTTAATATCCCTTTAATGTTGGGATGTTACAACAATAAATATCTTTTAAATGCATGGACTGCGTCTCATCAGGTGACCCACTAAGTCATTCGAGGCCGGCAATCAGCATCATGCTAGTCCAGGACTATAGATAAGTTATGAGCTAGGCACCTTTCCCCAAGACCAGCTCAGAGCGGGTAAATACCGCCGAGGCTGTCACAATCCGAGCTTATACTTATACCAAGCTCGGGCTACTTGATCCGCAGACACCCGACATTGGGTATATCCCAATCCCAAGTTCTTTCGAGCTCAAAAAGAACTTTGAGGTTAAAAAATGTCTTCGAGGTTGCCATCTTGATTCGAGGGTTCGACACCTGAGTCATGCATATGCGTTTAAGATATTTCGAGCTCATAATTGACGAGTCCAGCTTTCAATATCACAATCTCGGGGGTCTCAAAATCTGGGTGTAACAACCTAGACTTTCTTAAAGATATGCACACTTTTGTTGTCTAACTATAGTTTACAATGCTTATATGAGTCATTTTGTAATTAACTTAAGACTCGTTATTTTGGATACTTAGTTCAAATTCTAGTATTTTATATTACTGTGACATTTTTTTTTTTTTCAGTTTGTTTGTATAAAAAGCAGGATTTTTTTTGGCATAATACACTTTTTAATAAAAAAAACACCATAAGCCGGTTCTACTAAAACTAACAATAGATGTCTACACCATAAGTCGGCTGTGAACCGACTTATCATGTTTTACACCAGAGGTCGATGTGCCACACCGACGTACCATAATTTACACCAGAGGTCAGTTGGCACCAAACAGACCTCTCGTGTAAGACATGGTAGGTCAGTTCAACAGACTTACCATGTCTTACACCAGAGGTCGGTTTGCAAACAACCTACCATGTCTTACACCAGAGGTTGGTGTGCAACCGACCTACCATGTATTACACCAGAGGTCGGTTTGCAACCGACCTACCATGTCTTACACCAAAGGTCGGTGTGCAACCGACCTACCATGTCTTAAACCAGAAGTCGGTTTGGAACTGACCTACCATGCCTTACACCAGAGGTCGGTTTGGCGCCAACCGACCTACCATGTTTTTACATCATAAGTCACTGCATGAGAATTCAGTTCCCAACCGACTTATGAACATTAAGAAGTCAGTTTTTAACCGACTTATCGCGTAATTTTTGTAGTAGTATGATTTAGAGGTTATTTTGAGCATCAAAGAAGGTTTGCTACCTTAAAATTTTGTTTGTGTTAATTTTTTTTATATTATTCTGAATTTAATACTTATTTTTTAGTATATTTGTGTTATATATTTTTATTTATTTTGTTATTTTATTTAATGTTATTAATTATATATACATATATTAGTTAAATTTAAAAATTGTTGTGACTTGCTATTTAAATTTCTAAACATAGCTTCAATAGGTAATATTGTTGGCAATGTTAGAACTTGAAATGTTTGGATTATTAGTGACATTTGTTTTTTATTTTCTATAACTAGCTAGCTTGATATGTTGTTTGATGATTATGTAACTAGTTTAATTAATTATGTAATTGATTTTTATTTGTTTTTGTTTAAGCTTTTTAGTAGGGTGGTTGATTTAATTGCCAATTCGGTATTGATTTTGGGTGACTTCAAGAGTAATATTGGAGGTGAGTAATCTTTAAATATTATTTATTACTATTGCAATATTTATTTATAAAATTAGAGTTAAATCATGCATGTTTTACTTTAGTGAAGTAGATTATGGGAAATTTGTTGTTAGCGGTGATATAAGGATGGAATTATGTGTGTAGATTTTGTGTTTGTTTGTGTTTGTTTGTGTTGAATTTATATATAATTATAAAATTGGGATATGCTACAAAAACAAAAGAAAATCTGCCAATTTTTTATTGATTTTATTAATTGTTTTCCTTTTTTAATTCGCACACTATGTCGAGATATTTTGTGTGTTATTTACAGGTTTCTAAATTTTTGGAGATGTTAAAATGCAGTTGTTATGCTACCGAAATTTGTTAGACTTAGGAAAATTTAATAATTAAACTTTAATTATGTTGGATGTCCTAGAAAAAAGAACTAAGAGTGGAAGATGTAGAGGGATATGAAATTTGGATAAGAGCGCGAGAAACGAAGAAGACTCTTGTTGAAGATAATTTGGACAAAAAAATTGAAAAAAGAGCTGTAAGTGTTTTAAAGCAAAGTAGGAATTTTTTTTAAGTGTTGTTACAAATTACTAATTTAATCTATCATTGGTTTGTTTCGTAGAATGAACTAAATGACAAAGTTACTAGTAGCCAAATTGTCGCCAAGGGTCAGGAAGACATCTTGCAATCTAACAAGAATAGTTAAGCTGATTGATGACATAAATTTATTAGTAAGACTATTTTGTTTATACATATATTTAGTTTTATGTGAATGTATATATAAATGTTTAGGCTACTTTACTTAATTACAATTATGTGAATGTATATATGAATGATTAGGTTATTCTACTTAACAATTATGTAAATGTATAAATATTTTATTTTATAAGAATTTTAATTCTAAGTGTATAAATTTTGTGATTTTTATTTTTGTTATAAATTAAATGAAAATAAACCAATTCCAATCGTAAAAATATATATAACTATAAATTCATATAATTAGACTATTTAGAAAAAATTACGGCAAAAAAATATATATAAAAATAGAATTGGGCCATTTAAAAATAATTAGAAATAATTATTAAAAAAAAGGGAGGGGGGCTTTCTACTTCGGTTATTATGTAAAAACCGAAGTAGAATCCCCACTTTCTACTTCGCTTTTTACATAATAACCGAAATATAAAGTGCCCACCAAGGAAGCGTACCCCACTTTCTACTTCGGTTATTATGTAAAAACTGAAGTAGAATCCTCACTTTTTACTTCGCTTTTTACATAATAATCGAAGTAGAAAGCCTATTTTTCACTTCGGTTTTTAACTACTTTTTACTTCGCTCCGAACTACTGCAGTTGCGAATTTTAGCAAAAACCGAAGTAAATCCAGCTTAAACAACCGAAGTAAAAGCCATTTTTTCTTGTTGTGTCTATTTATTTATCGTTGATTTAAAGTTTATGTGCCATTAATTCCTAACAGATAAGGTGTCTCAGGAAGCTCGATGCATTTGCTTGATACATCTCGAGGGGTTATGATAATTGATCAAGCATTAGCGATGAAAGAAGATGCTCGATGTATCTTCATGGGTTATGATAATTTATCAAACATTAATGAATAAGACAATGCTCAATACATTTGGATGGGTTATAATAATTGATCAAACATTAAGAAGACGATGATTGATACATCTCGATTCATCCTGATGCATTTCGATGATGTTCAATTTTTTTGTAATTTATTTTTATTTGACACGTCTAGATATGCCTTGATAATTAATGAACTCACATTGAGATGCATCAAGACTAAAAATTTAAGAATTAAAAACTTTTTTGAATCAGCCATCGAGATATATCGAGGCCACGAGATGATACAAATGAAACAATCTATAGATATATATAGAGAACCATCGACATTTATTGAGGCATATCGAGATGCATCGAGTAAAAAAACCTACTAAAAATATGAACAATATTGAGAAGCATCGAGATGAGTCGAGCATAGTCTTCTTCATCAAGCATCGTCTTCTTCACTAATGTTTGATCAATTATCATAACATATAGAGATGTGTCGAGCATCGTCTTCTTCACTTTTTTTTATCTATTATCACATTCCATCAAGATGCATCAATCATTGTCTTCTTCACTACAACTTGATCAATTATCATAACCCATTGAGCACTACTACAAAATTGTACTTAGAGGATATGCATGAGATGATGTTTGTAGTAAAACTGTCGTGTCATGTTAAAAATATACATGACACAACAGTCGCTCACAAACTGTTGTGCCATGCAAATTAAA
Source organism: Humulus lupulus (assembly GCF_963169125.1). Classification (NCBI taxonomy): domain Eukaryota; kingdom Viridiplantae; phylum Streptophyta; class Magnoliopsida; order Rosales; family Cannabaceae; genus Humulus; species Humulus lupulus. Next base: position 91,084,114 of record NC_084796.1, on the reverse strand, counting down.
ACCCACATGAAACGATAGTTTTAATGAGACTGTTGTAACATGCTTATTTTTAACATGAGACAACATTTCTACTTAAACTGTTGTCTAATGCAATACAATTTTTCTAATCAAGTACTAATTTAATTTGTATTTTTTAATATAATTTAATATATTTTATGTAAATATATTAATAAAAAGTATTAATTAATAATTTGCAACACACAATACCTATAGTTAAAGAATGAGTTTTATTTTTAAATGAGTTATTCAAATAATTGTTTATTTTTTTAATACTTTTTTTGTAATATTAATTGCTAATTGAATTACTTATTATATATTTAATAAAATAAGATTTCTTTTATTAAAAATTCATTAATGATTGTGTTGTTTGGTAACACTTACAAAATAAGTTTTTATTTAGTTTATTAAAAAATTGAGAATTAAACATAAAACAGTGTTTGGTAACTTTATTTTTAAAATTTTAATTAAAATTCATTAAATTTTGAAATAGAATTGTTTTCACTTTTAATTTTTTTTAAACTATTACGATTTTTTGTTTCTTTTTTTTCTTCTCTTCTTCAAATAATCACCCAATTTCATATTGTAAAGAAAAAATAAAAATAAAATTTATCAAATGCGTTTATTGTTTTTAAAAACAAAAAATAATAAACGCGTTTGATAACTTTTATTTTTCTTTTTTGTTTAACAATATGATATGTTGATTTGAAGAATAAAAGAATAAAGAAAAAAGTAAAAGTTGAAAACAGTTTAAAAAAATTTGAAAGTGAAAAAATTCTATTTTAATTTTTTTTTAAAAATAACAAATAAAAATAGAGTTACCAAACATATTTTATGTTTAATTGCTAAATTTTTAATTACTTAAATAAAAAACTATTTTTTAAGTATTACCAAACAATATAAAGTTTTTTACCAATTAAACACAACCGATACTTATTAAAAATTTATAGTACTAATTTTATTTTTTTCTTTTAAAACTAATAAAAACTATTTTTTAAATAACAGATTATTTTTTCTCTTCTTTATTTTTTAAAGAATGACTTATTTCTTGGTTAAAAAATTGCCCCTATAATCTTGACCCCCTCCACCCTCGTTTGACCTCGCGCGCAGCACCTCCTCCATGACGGCGCCTCCCACCTCCATTCGACAACCCCGGACAGCACCCCAAGACAGTAGCCCAGCCGCCGTTCGACCCCAGGACAGAAACCCCGCCATTGCTCGACATCCACAACAGTTCGTGTGACTGGAGTCAACCTCTTTTCTCCGGTGACTGGATTCTTCCTTCTCAGGTATGGACCTCCGCCCTCTCTCATATATGTTCATAGCTCACACACTGTTAGAGCAATCACTGGAGTCCCAATTTCTTTCTTTCCCTTTTCTTTATTTTTTTTCCTCTCAAAGTTCAAACTCCCAATAATTCTTCTCAACTTTCTTTCTTTTGATTTCTAGGATTTAAGATTCAGAATGTCTAATTGGGTCTATATGTAGAGTTTTGTGTTGTTAAATTTTACCTTGATTTGTTTATAAAACTATAGAAACTGTCCTGTATTGTAGAAGAGCTACTATTGGTTTGATTCTTCTTTTGATTCTTGTTCATGTTGCAATCCAAGTTTAATTTGATTGATTTGGTTCTCAAGTCTTGCTATCTTACCTTCCACCATAGCTATTAATCGAACTTCTCCTAAATTTCTTTTGACAGCTAATTATGAAGTTCTTTCTTTGATAGCTTCTTTGCAGTGTTCCACATTTTTGTAACTAAACTGTAAAAGTTTTCTCCATCTTTTAAAGCTAGACTGTGATAATTTTTTGTTCTTAGTATGTTGCTTGTGACAACAATAATTCTGACTGCAATTTTGTTGGTGTAATTTGTGCAGACCATCATGGTTAGTAGATGGTAACATAATCTCTACAAAGATCAAGAGTGCATCTAGCAACCATGATCTTGAAAGAATTAATTGGAAAAGCAACCCAGCTAGAGCCTGTCCTAATTGTGAATTTGTGATTGACAACAATGAAGTAAGATTTCCATTATTTCTTTATCCTCTGTGTACTTGGGAGAATTAGAAAGATGACAGAGAAAAGGGAATCACGGGGGCAGAGAAACAAGCTCTGAGGTCCCAGCCTCTCATGGGCATCCACATAGTGATATCTACAGTTTTCTGGTGCTGGGGTTAGGCGGGGAACCTAGTTTCATTAAATAAAAAATTTGGACGAAGTTTTATAATCCCATATTATTGTCTGGTGAAGTAGAATTTTATTGAATAACTTGCTAATAGTAAGGCTAACTACTTATATCATAGGTATAAGTTCTTTTAATGTAGACTATGGGTTCTAGTTTGCATCTATTATAATTGGGTTACAGGATGGCTACTCATAATGAGTGCAAAGATTTTTCATAATACTGTCTCATTTGTCAGACAAAGTAGAATTTTCTAGTGTAACTTTCTTACAGTATGGTTAAATACTTAAATTCTACTTATAAAGATCTTATAGACTATGAGATCTCCATCTCGTCTATTATAATTGAGTAGCATCTTGTTTAATTATAACGAGTTCAAAGCATTTTCAGAATGCCATCTTATATGATCTGGCAAAGTAGAGTTTGGTATGGCTGCTTAGTCCCCTGCATCTGTGATTTAGCAAAAATATCTTTCCCTTAGTGGCCTCCTGGACATTCTCAAGGATCAAGGTACTGGATTTGGAAATTTCTGTCATGCTATTTGTGTGCTTACTGTATATTTCCTGAGCTGTTTCCTAGAGAGAGTTTAATTGGCTTGGTGAAGAGAGAGGGAGAGGCAAGTTCTCGAAATCCTGTTCTGTTTGTAATTTTTTTGATACGTTCTCATAATACAATCATTCTCCCTAATGATCCCTACGAGTTAATGAGTGGAAAGATGGTAGATGGTTATGAATTATATTGGGAAGTGAAAATTGATTCAAAAATGTTTTTTTTTTTTTTTTGCAATGTGGTATACTCTAGACTAGTTGTGCAATCCAAGATGTTGAACTTATAAAGCTATTACATAGCTACTATGGAGCCAGTGAGAAGAAATATCACATTAATAATTTAGACGAAGATAAGGTTATGGTGTTTTATAATGTGGCCGTAATTAATGACATTAGCCTTCAGCCACCTCAACAAATTATTATAGTAGTTTGAATAGCTGCGTGGCACATCTTGGTCAATCCATGCTAAAATTTCTCTTGATTTTGCTCATTTATTATTTTAGAAAGAATATTTACCCAATCTATCAGTGTTCTCTCACATTATTGATTGCTGGTTTTACTTGTATATATGTCTCTTACATATTTTCTAACATCCATGCTCAATTCTGATCTTTTCATGCGATCCTCTACTTGAGAACTTTTATTTATTTATTTTTTAATGTTTTCTGGAGGATAGAGAGCCTAGTTCATTATTTCATCTTGTTCTGGGAGAATTAGGCCATTTGGATTCTTATTGATGTTGCTGTCTAATAATGACATTTTCTCTAGTATGGCAATGGATGTGTTGAAGGAAAACTGTGCCAATATTGTTTTAGTAGAATATATTTATCATAGTACTAAAGTCATATTAATGGAGCATAATAGCATGTTAACATGATATTGAAACATACCAATCTTGTCTGTACTTGAAAATATTTGTAAAATTGTCTTTGCTACTATTATGTTGTATTCCTCATGAACATAAGGCAACAACTTGAATTGATAGGCTTTTCAGAAGTAGTGTTAGTGAGACCTTGTAGTGTAACAATTATTATAATTTTTATTTCATTTTTCATGCTGTCCTCCTAAATGTTGGTTTCTGAACATCTTGCAGAGCTTTACACAAAGAAAATGTTTTAGTTGCTGCAGTCTGCTTATTCTACAATAAGGATCCAAGACACTGCTCTTTTTCTAGGAACGAACGAGGATAATTCCACAAATTGTAAGACTCCTTTTCTTTCTTACATGGAAAAAGCTAAAAACCCTCCAATGTCCAAAATGATTCCATAGATGTCTTTATCCTAATGCTCTCTTGATCAAGTATTCAATTTTTTCTAAACACATTTAATAAGTGCAAATAAAGAAACTTTAGATGTGAAAAGTACTTGCAAAACTGGGAAAGTAAAACTTACTATGTATGACTATGCAATAGAAATATCATTACTCCTACTAAGGTTCTTCCAAAACACTATAGCCTAGAATTATGTTACTTTTATGTATTTCTATGTATGTAGTAGTAAGGATTTCCTGATCCGTCGATCGTGAATGAACTGAGATTCTTGAAGAGGCTCTGGCTTCTCTGAAACAAGTATCATATTGTGGTCTCAGCTAGCCTCAAAGTTTTGTTAAGACTTTGCTAGTTGCAGTCGTGCAATGAACTCCCACAATAATTGTCAGATATAAACATTTTGATGTATGATACTAGCAAAAACATTGATCCCTGAGATTATAAAGTAGTTGTGATGATTTTGCTATTTCATTCTATCTTTCTATTTTTGAGTTGCATTTATACTTTCCTTAGCAGTAGATATTATTTTTAATGTATGAGCATTGCTAACTCTATTAGGAGTTCTTTCATCTGCATATAATGATTGAATATTAATGATTTTGTTGAATATGTGTTTCTTTGAATGTGGTATTTTATTACTTGTGATTTATTTGTGAGAGTGGAAGTGTTTACTTGTGGTATTTTTGAGAGTTTCAAGATTTTAGAAAATTACAATATGAAAGGCGTAATCATTTACAATACCCTCATAGGACTTCACGCCATAGCTATACTGAATTGGAAGCTGATTTAGTAAGTACATATATAGAACGAATTATGCCTGGTTTTATGTTTTCTTCAATTGATGTTAAAATTGACCTAATTCTATTATATGCAGCAAGCTAAGTGGGGCACAACAGAGTAGATAGATCGATCTATACTCTGGAAGGTGGCCAGAAAAGATTCTTCTGGCAACTATGTCACTGAGTGTGACAAGGTCATGGGAGAGGCCATCGTAAGTTGTAAAACGTTAAATGACTTTTGGTAATTTTTTTATATTTTAGTAACAAGCAAATAATTGATTAAATTTTGTACAGGAAGAAATGCTTGAGCAAAGAAAAGAAGGCAAACTGATTGAGATCAGAACAAATGACATCCTAACACAAGTGTTAGGTACTGCTGAGCACCTCGGTCAAGTTCGAGGCCAGAGTCAAGGTGTCACACAAAGAGACTAATTTCATAAGCCTATTGGGGGGGGGGGGGTCTAAGAGGCTTGCTAGTACTAATTGTAGTTTTTAGTTAGCACTTACATAGTTATTCCAAGTGAGTTCTATAGTCCATGTGAGTTAGCACTTACATATTTTGATCTTGTAATTTTTAGAGTTGGAACATACTGAGTTCTATTGATTTTGTTTGCCTGTTCATTCTGTCTGAACTATGTTGTAATTACACAGGAAATTATGAATGAATATAGTGGTTGAAAATAAATAAGTGAAAAAAATTCTCATATTCTATATGGGATGTCGGTCTCCACAAAGCTATCGTCTTATGTATTGCAGGGGACGATGCTTGCACATAAATTGTCATCTCATGTACTGCAGGAGGATGACGCTTGAGTAGGAACTGTCGTCTCATTTACTGCAGTGGATGACACTTGCACAGAAACTGTTGTCTCATGTACCACGATAGACAACGTTTGTATAGGAACCATCGTCTCATGTATGACAGGAGATGATACTTTTATTTAAACTGTCGTTTCATGCTTTACATGGCATGACATTGCATGGGATGACGGTATTAGAACCGACGTACGAGAGTCCATACGACGGTTTAAAACCATCGTCCCATGCCAATTTTGTAGTAGTGGAGACGCATCAGGTTGTATCAAGCAAAAAAAAAATTATAGAAAATCGCAAAAGAACCCAAATCAAAATAAATCCAAACAAAACATAAAAGAGACCAGCAAAACACACAAATGGTAGCATAGATTTGTTCAAAATATAAAGATAAATGTTTAGAAAAAACACCCATGACTACATTGAGGCCCTATCCATTTTCTCATGAATTTTCTCTTACAAGAACTCTCTAAATTGATGGTGTTGTGAGTATTAGGTTGACGACTGAACACTTCAATCTTTGCATTGATTTCAACGTTCTTTGACAACAATATGGTGGTGATGTTTGTGAAATGTGGTCTAAATTAATGCGTATGGGGGCCATGAGAGAGTGAGAGAGATGGAGAGAGTGACCAAGCGGGAGAAAGAAGAAAACACATAAAGCATAGAATAATGACAGTAGTATTTTTGTCTAAGAATAGAAAGATTGACATATTTTATCGTTGAATGCATTAAGTTAGAACATGTCCTTGATTTTTTTTAAGGGAACATGTCGTTGATAATTACACTCATAATACTTATACGAAACATGTTTACCTTTGCTTAAGAGCACATTTTCATTTTTTTTTCACGCCTGCATTGAACCGTATTATATTATAATCTTTCTTACAATGACTATTTCATAATTTAAATTATTTTGCCTTCTAATAATTCATTGAAGGGTTTTGTATCTGACTAGTTATTCACATGGATGTTCAAATAGATTTGACAAAAAGGTTTCCAATAAAATGTGAAATAAATGGACTGAATTATATAACAAGGCTTTTAACCTTTTTTTTTCTCCTTAATCTTTATTCCTACAATAAGATTGCGAGTTGCACCATTCATGATTAAAGGTCCATTCATACCAGATCACACTTCAATGGGACAGAATCGACAATTGTAGCCCCAGTGTCCTCTCGATGGTTAAATTCAATATTTGATTACCCAACCACCCTTGTAATGAATAAAAATAAAAAAATCTGCAATGTACTGAAAACATGATGATCATTGAAAATATAATATTTAGATCAGCATTCAATTCATACGGGCCCTTGTGGTGGGCGGTGTCACGGTGTTATCAATTTTCAGCCCAAATAAGGAATAATTTTGGTGCGGTAGTTTGATTTGTGTAAGCCAACCCCGATATTTCATGTGGCTTTTTCTTTCCTTAAATATTATATGCAATTTGTAAAATTTAGGGACCCTTTTTCTAGAAATTATAGTAAATGATCCCAAATAATAACATGAGGAAGCTAATATCCTCATTTTTTAAATTGTAGAGAAATGACCCTTTTATATTGTTGATTACCTAAGTTATTATTTTTCACCAAGCCCCAAGTGAATATTAGGGTTTACCTAAGGGTAAAGAGATTAAAGAGGGTAAGGGTAAATGTGGAATTTTACTATACTAATTTGTTGTATTAGACATTTTGTTAAATTTTTTTAAAACTGAGACATTTATCTAAATAATAGTTGTTTTGAGAACTATTTTGCTCGTTGCCCCTTTTTTTCTTTAAGAAAATGCGGCCTTTCATTAATCAAACAGAAGTGTCTTACATAAGATAACGGGAACATAAACTTTAAGAGTTTATCCAATTTCATACTTTCTATTAAAAAAATATACTTAAAAATGCTAAGAAAGTGCGACCATCACCTTCTCCTCCGTTAACTTAGATTAACACCTATGAAGAAATAATTAGTCCAACTTATATTCAGCTTGAGATAACTGACAGAAAGATAATATCGGGGCTCTGTATTTGTCAAAGTCAAATCCCATTATTGAGCTTAACACCACCGAGCTAGATAAAGTGCATCCCACAAACATACAAGTATCTAAATCCCATAAATCAATAGATTATTTCCAATGTGGTGAATTTGATCGAATTAGAGAGAAATAATGAAATATATTCTTCGTTATGTATGTACTTATTAAGTAATATTTTTTAATGGGTAATTTTCTTTTTGATTTTTTGAAATCTTACATGCCAATGACCTCTATAAATAAAGAGGGATTGGTTCATTACAGAGGATTCAAAAAAAAAAAAAACTTGTGCAAAAGCTCTAGTAAAATTATTGCACGAGCTTTAAGTAGAGAATGACATACGCTAGTAGAATAGGAAAATTTTAATCACTAAACCACTTAAAAACAACATTGAGTGTTCATCTTTTTTATTGATATTCTCTATTACATTCCTTCAATCCTAGTACAAAAGAACCTAATTCTTTTCTTAGATTAAATTAAGGAAATTCTATGTGAACAATCACTACTACAAAATTAGGCTTTCCCGACAGTTTTTAACTATTGTTATTGAGCAACGACGATAGTTGGCTAACTTTCGTATTTGCCTATGCCGACGTAGGGGTGGTACGCCGACAGTTAAAAACGGTCGCTGCTGCTGGCAACGCCAACAGTTAAAAACTGTCGCAGTTGCTAGCTACGCCGACAGTTAAAAACTGTCGCTGTTGGTGGCTACGCCGACAGTTAAAAACTATCGTTGTTGCTGGCTATGTCAGCAGTGTTAAACTGTCATTGTTTCTTTCTACAACAAAAGTTAATAATTGTCGTTAAAAAATATATCTAAAATAACAAAATAAGTTACTAAAAAATATTGTCACTAATAATATATATATTTAAAAATTACATTAATATTGAATCAAACGTGAGAATAACAAAACATAACATTCCAACCATAATATAAATTTAAAAACAAAAAATTAATTCAATATCATAACTCTAAAAATACATATTTATTAATAGTCCAAAATCAAACTCACATATACAAAACGTACTCATTTACACAACAAATTATCCAAAAACAACAAATAAACATCAAAATGAATAAAGAACAATCATAACAACTCATATATGACTTCCACCTTTGACAAGAATACGCCTTACAGTCTTGTTGCATGAATCCCGAGCCTTAGTTTTGTAACTTTCAGATTGAGACTTCCTTTACTCTTAAAGAATACAGTGGACAAAATTGAGCAGTTCACGAAAGAAGAATCTGTTCATCCCATTCATTTAAGCATAATCAACATGTCTATATCCGATCTGCAATGACAAGTTTACAAAATGACACACAGTAATAAGTAGTATATTTTTCAACATCATCAAAAATTAGAATACAAAATCAAACTTAGAATATCATGAACAAAAACATAGATACACACGCTCAACAAAGACTAAACAACAGATGACAAGGTAAACATACATACTTCTCTTTCATCTAATCGAGAATTAAAATTAATAAAAAAAGACTAAACAACAAAACAAAACGAATGTTTATAACACAAACTAGAGAAAAAAGACTTGCAAAAACCATATGCAAATATCTAAGACTTTGATTATTGTTCTTATACTACTAAGCCCAAAGCATAACTATCCTGGCAATGTAATCATAGGGACAAGAGCATATCAGAATTCCAGAACACCTTTAAAAGCTATTTGTAATTAATCTTCATGAACAAAAAGAAAAAACTAGAGAAATATAATGAAACATTTAATGATTAGTATGGCAAACCAGGAAACAAAACACAAAAACTCCACGTAACAGAGCATATATCTTTTCATTTTCAAGTAATTGAACATTTGAACTAGACATTATATTCAATAATTTAACAATGTTCGACTAATAAATGAAAGGAATGAACTTGTACCTACTTTACTCGCATATTCAACATAGCTCTCTCAATAAACACCTAAAACATTAAAATAAAAAGTTTTATTAATTTTTTTTGAAAGGAGATAATGTTTTTATTTATTTTTTACAAAATTCAAACTAAAACTAAAATAAAATTAAAACATTGATTTAAACATTAATTGATTTAGAGAATGATAAAGTGTGGTGGTTTGGCCTGCTAGTGAGTGTTTGGTCTTATCTTATCTTGATATTACTACTTTGTATTGTTTTTTATTATTTTTTTTTTTTAGCATCTCAGCCTTCTCTCAAATCTTCTTTCAACTAAAAAAAATATTTTTTTATATATATAGGAAATAGATTTTAACTTATTTTTTAATTGAATATTTTAGGTGTTAATTTTATATTAATTAATTTTACAATTTAACTTTTTATCTTTTTTAAATTTAATTTTTGTTATTATATTTTAATTTTTTGCCACCAAAATTAAAAGTAAGGTATTTAAGTAAAATAGCTACAAAAACATAGGTGTTTATGTTGTTAATATGCCATAGTACTCCATTGTTTCACGGTAAAAATTAATGGGAAGTACTTAGATTGAACTAAAAGCTGATAAAAGATATTTATGTCTTCGAAAAGAAAATTTATGTATTTATGTGAAACGGCTAAACAAACATAGTTATATCAAAATATAAAAAAAATAAAACTAAACAAAACTAATATTTAACTAAATTAAAATTTAACCCCAAATTTCCACATCTAAATAAAAAAACTTATCAACAACTACTACACTCCAAATTTTGAGAATTAAATAGCAACCTTAAAATGTAAGCTTGCAAGTGTGGAGATCTAATATGCAAATGACAAACAGTATGATTACTTATGCAAGTAGTTAATCACGTCTAACTGTCTCGTCATTGGCACCCGAGCATATTGTGTAGGGTGTGAGCTCAATGGCAAAGGTTGCCTCCGAAGGACATCCTCAAAAGTCTGATAGATGAGGAGGTGTACTGTTATGCTGAGCTCGAAACATCCTGCATGTTCCACAACGTGTTGAGGCAACGTGTTCATAGTTATAAAATCCCTATAATTGTGGGCTTAGTTGAAATCGTGTGTAAACAACCCTATTTCTAAGGGATTTTTGGTTTAATTAATACATTTGATTGTATTTCATATATTCATTTATATTTCAAATTCAAATAAGATATCTTGTAACTTTCCTAAAATTATGGGAAGAATATTGTAACGACCCAAAATCACTATTAAGGCTTAAGGGTCTTGATTAGTATGCCGGGAGGGCATAATTGGTTTATATGTGATTTAAATTATTTAATACATGATTATGTGATAATCATGCTTATATGATTATATGGATATGTGAAATGCATGATTACGAGTATTAATATGCATGTGGGCCCTGTTTATCTTATAGGGGCATATTTGTAATTTTTGGCCCATTGAGGGCATCAATGTGATTATTTGTGGTAAATAGTTGAGACCGCATTATTTTGTGGATATATTTGCAGCATATGGCTCGAGACGGTCCTAGTAAGCATTTTTGCGAAATAGTCACGGCGGAGATTTATACCCGGCTCGGGGGAGCCTGGGGGTATTTTCGAAAATGTAGGAAATATATTGGAGATTATTAGACTTTGGGTAAATAATTTGGTGATGGGATTTAAGTTGTAAATATTAGGAACATTAGAGGAATTAGTGGGAATTGGAAATAAATCACTTTTATACCCCTTGATTAAATTTAAAGGTTAGTTTTGTTGGGAGGGGCAAAATGGTCATTTTGTTAGTAAAGGGATATAATCAGATTTTATGTTAGATTATTACATAAGGTAGTGGAATATTGAAGTAAGAACATCAAGTCCTTTTCTCTCTCTCTACTTAAACAATTTCTCTCTTTCTCTCTTCCTTCCATTTGGGTTTGAAGCTAAGGATTCAAGAGAAGCTTAGGCCAAGTTTTGGGGGCTATGATCCTTGAAGAAAGTGAAGGAAATTCAGCTGAGACTTGAGGGAATTGAGCTGGGAAATTGAGGTAAGAGTTTGGTTTCAATTTCTATGTTATGTTGATGAGTAGTTTAGATTGATTTTAAGCTTTGAGTATAGATTTAATGATGAATATGGTTGAAGGTTTGAGTAGGAAATTTCAGTGGTTATTACTAGAATTCTTGTGGCTGGATTTAGGGGCTAGTTTTTGTTTTTAATGCTGGGAATTATAGGATGAAAATATGTGTGATTATGGGTCTAAATTTGTGGCTGGTTTAGTTTGGAGTTGCAGAGAAATTCTGGGTAAGTTGGTGTGTTCATGGCTGGGAGAAGGAGGAGAAAACCCAGGTTTCCTCTGGGTTCGCAGGGGGCGCCACAGCGTGTGTGGCCCTTCTAGCCGTGGGAGCCCTCTGACTTGGGGGCACACCGCGACTTGCTTGGCCAAGTCGCGACCCACCTCCCCTTTTGGCGTGAGAGTTTGCTCTCTGACTTGGGGTTAGTCACAACTTGCTGAGCCAAGTCGCGACCCGCCTAGGACTATTGAGCTTAAAGGTGTTCTAAGTATTGCTAGGGCTCGGGGGTTCGAACATAAGGGCTTGGGACAATTTCTACTACCCGGTTCAGTAGAAATTGAGGTCCCGAAGGTTAGTTTTGTTCCCTAGGTATCAATGATTCTTGTGACTAGGTTTGTCGCCGAGGCCCAAGGCTAGGGATCATGCTCGATACCAGTTCATCTTCTCTGCTTGAAATCAAAGGTAAGAAAACTGCACCCGGTTGTGTGGCTATGGTGGGACTAAGAGTTTCCTATATTTGTATGCAATGTTGTATGACAGTATTATGCCATGTGAACATGAGATAAACGACCTAAGATTGTCGGAATTAATATTGGTGCACAGGACGCGGCTCGGCCACTGGTAGCTGAGGTTAATTATATAATCACTGCGCTTGGCCTAGTGAGCCGGAGTCAGTGGGATAAACAGAGGGTGCAGCCTAAGGGCATCGACCCTGGATATTGTATGATATGTTTACTGCTGTTAAAATGATGATTGTGGCATGTTAATTATCTAATTGATAGATTGTTGGTTTGTTGATTGATATCACTGATTATGTGAACCATGTGATCTGCTGAGTATTTGATTAATGAATTATGAATTGTTTGATTACTATTATTGGTTTTCTTGCTAGGCTTTGGCTCACAAGTGCTACGTGGTGCAGGTGAAGACAAGGGTAAGCAGAACCAACCCTGATTTGGAGAGCTTTGGGGCAAAATGTATATAGTCGGTTGCTCGGCCATCATGGCCGAGGGATGATACAGGGACAGGAGACCCTAAAATGCCTATATTGCCATTAGAGTGGCTTGTGGTTTTACATAACCTTTGGAAATTTTGTAAACTGTTATTTAACCCTATTTTTGGGATCCCGTGTATCAAACGTTTATTTAAATGAAGTTTATCTTTTATGACCAAAATCTTTTGACCCTATTTCAATAATGGTTTTAGTGACACATTTTCAACTAAACAAATTGATTTGCAAGTCTTGCACCTTTATAAACCCACAATGTAACGGTCTTGGTTATCCAGGGCGCTACAAATATTTTGTAAACTTGGTTTATAAATAGCATGGAATTAGTCATTTACTGGCTACAGATAAACTGGTACTCAAAGTTCTGTGAAATGGCTTCAAAATCTTTAAACTGATATTGCTTATTGAATAAAAGTTACTCATGGACGTAAGTAGATTTAACTATTGAACCACGTAAGTGCTTAATCGCTCTTATTTCTTTTTCGTTGACGAAAAACGTCAATAACAGTTTAGTGCTTTCATTGAGAGTATTAAGCAATCTTTCAAATGTCCCGTTTTATAAAAATGGATGCTTTAAACATCCCCTGATTAGGAAGTGAACGACTGCTCCCATGAATTCCTGTGGAAAACACTCCTTGCACTGAAGAGTATCCTCGAAGGCCTGACAAGCAGCTGGTCAATGATCATACTCCCGATGAAGTGAGCACATAAACAACACTAAGGGATCAGGGTCACCGCGAGACCCTGGTCAATGTACCAGGCCACAAAATCAGGAGTATTACAATCTTGGTAGATTTCTTACAATGATGGAATTGGGAAACCAAAGGTTGCAGGAGAGATTAGCTGCGGCTACCCGGTTAAATGAGGAGATGGAATGACAGGTGGTTGAAGCCCATGTACCCCCACGCAAGACTAGGGGGCAACCTCAAGGAAGTATGGTGGCTAGAATGGGTGAGAAGAGAGCCTGAAAGAACAAGCAAGGGATAGGACAAATGCTGGGGTTAACCAGTCAAAGGTTTCATCTCAAAACCCAGCACACACCGACCAAACCAGAGAGGTTCCAGTTGACACTGGGAATAACCAAGCTCCCCCACATAGCGATTTGGAATAATAACTAGAGCATGCGATGCCAATTGCGAACATTGAAAGGCCACTGCCATGTCTAATAAGGCATCCGACCTCTGCAATAAGGTATCAATCACTAGCGCGAGAGGTGCCACAGGCCCTATGTGAACCTCGAGCTGAGAAGGGGCACCTCAAAGGCCCACTCGAAGTGCAAGGAGTACAATACCTAGGCTCGGCGAGACAACCCCAGTTGTCTTGGAGTTATATGTCGAGGTCATGAGCAATTGGGATTAGAGTACATGTGGACAAACCACCTCGAAACTATGCCCAACAACAACAACAAATGACTGTCAGTTTTCTTGACAGAAGTCAAGACTATAGTAGGTCGATGAGTGTCTATAACACCAAACTGAGGTACTATGGGAGTTATCTCTAAAATGGTCCTAATCTTCAAGACCACCTGAATTAGAGTTGGAGGCAATACAACCAGCAAAATCCAGACTTAAGGGCACATCCAAATGCCTAAAGGGAGCCCTTATAGCCTGTATATGGGAATAATTATAACCCGATACTACAACAAGGGGTTGGAGTTCCTTGGAACAATAATTACCCACACTATTGCAGAATCTGCCCTTATTAAATCTGATCCAAGAAAGGATAAATCAACTTGACGAGCAATTGAGGTTTGTTTGAGAGGGAAAGGACAAAGAAAAGGCCCATGATTCAGATGAGGAGCTCGAGCCTTTTGCTCCTCATATCACGAGCACACCTTTCCCGGTATGGGTTTAAGACACCCCACCTGGCACCATATGATAAGGACATTGATCCTGATAGCCACTTAAGCTCATTCAACACAGTGATGAGAGCCAATAATGTTGGCCTCGAGCTCAGATGCATGCTTTTCTGAATGACACTAACAAGAGCTGCAAAAAGTTAATTTGTCAAGTTACGAAGACCTTCAATCTTGTCATGGGAACAATTTTCAAAAGAGTTCAAAAAGTAGTTTCAGGTTGCAAAAAGCATCAAGCCTGAAGCTTCGTCCTTGGCAAATATACGACAACAGCTAGGACAGTCATAAAGAAGTATCTAGCTAGATTCAACATCGAGGCGGCCCGGGCTAGCTATGTTACGATATTAGCCACCTAATTGAAGTTTGAGCTTGAATCTTGCCAGGATGCCTCCTTTGGGATGACTTACAATGAAATCTAGTGTGATCAATCACGAAGTTCACACATCAAGCTAAGAGGTTGATCAATGTAGCAGAGGCTAGGTAACCGCTACAGTTAGGGCCTCCGGCCCAAAAACTTGAATGACAAACATTAACTTAACCCCGAGCTGGACAACACCATCCATGACCCAATCTTCTATTAATAATTCTTCCAAGCTGAAGAAAAAAGAAGGAAATAATCTCGAGGTGGAGGGGAACAAAAAGAAAAAGGGAGACAAATATATCTCCATTTACACTATACGTACCGAGCTCACAAAAAATCGAGAAAATATATACGTGACAAATGAGAATCAAGTTCCATTCAGGCAACCTAAGCCAATGTGTAACCAACGCGCCAAACTAGATCAAAATAAATATTGTTCGTTCCTTAAAGACATTAGTCACACAACTAAGGAATGCAAACAACTAAAAGAAGAAATCGAAGGATCGATCTCGAGATGCTACCACGAACAATATGTCCTAATAAGAAATAACAATTAGGTGCAAACATCGCCTAACCAGAGGGTAGATCCATCCCCAACAATGGAGGATAATTGACCTCCCCCAATCGATGGAGAAGATGTGATAATCATCGTCGAGGGACCCCATATAGCTTGAATGAGCAGAAATTCTTAGAAAATATATGTTCAGGAGTTGTAAACTGGAGACGAATCTTTGTATGTCTTAGAACCTCGAGCCCCCAAATAGAAAAGGTTCGAAACCCAACCTATTCCCTTCACATAAGAGGACGCCTATGATGTCCAATTTCCCCCACAATGACCCATTGGTCATCACAATTTAACTCGCCAACAAGAGAGTCCACCAAGTACTGATTGATAACTGGAGTTGGGTGAACATCCTGTATAAGGAAACTTGGGAGAAAATAGTTTTGCCTGTTCGAGACTTAAAAGCCTGTACAACCACACTACTACAAAATAAGACTTTTTCTGTGGTTTTTTTTCCTTAATACACTGCGGTTTTTTGGAGTAATTGGAATCGCAGTGTATTCGATCGCAGAGAAAGTTAACGAAAAAATCGTAGAGAAAAGTGCTACTTTTCACTACTTTTTTGTAAAAGAACCACAAAGAAAGGTTTTTTTTAATATATAATTACTTTTGTTTTCTTTTCATTTATAATTTGATTTCAGATTAATTTTTTTTTAATACCATTAAAATTATATTAATAATACTATATTCAATACAAAATTATATTTAAATTTTTTATTATAAAAGACCATACTTTATATAATAATATAATATATAACATATTCTTATATACGTATTTTCATAAATTATTATATAAATAAACATAATGTATAAATTAAAATTAAGAAAAGCATTCACATATCATTACTAATTATTTTTTTCCAAAAACTTCAAAATAAATCATTTTTATGAATATATACACGATTTAAAGCATTAATGTGGGCCTTTTTTAAAAAAAAAAAAAAACACATAAAAATGGTGAAGATGGTGATTACCTTGGTTGGGGACAATGGGTTTTTCATTCTCCCGTGCGACTGAAATGAGGGAAATGAGGATAGTGAAGGGTCCAGGTCAAGTATATGGGGAAGAGGACTTTTTCTGCGATTTTGACCACACTTACTACTTTTCTCTGCACTTTTTTATTTAAGTTTTAAAAAAAAAACGCAGGGAAAGCCTATATATGTAGTAGTGCCACCTTGTACAGGTTATTTGGAGAAGGGATCACCAACACAAGAGTGATTGAGCTTCTAGTGACAATAGGAGAATATCCAGTCTCGTTCCCTAAATTGTTCAAGTTCATAATAGTGGACACCCCATCGCCTACAACGCCATGCTCGGGATGCCAGCCCTGATTGGGCTAGGGGTAGCGACGTCAGTAAGGCACTTAGCACTAAAATTCCCAACACCAAGTGGAATCACAACAATGAAGGGAAATCAATTAGTAGCCCGATAGTCCTACAACATCTCCATAAGGTCAGTCTAGTGCTCAAACACTAGTTGTGATTGAGGAAAAAGGGGAGAGAGATTTTGAGGCCGAAGATGAGATTGACCCAACAATAGGAGAAGATAGTGAGTATCTCGTCCACATAGAGGATCTTGAAGACATTCATTCCGAAGAAATAAATACCACTAAAGTGGTGAAAATAGGGAAGAACCTCACCGAGGAAGCTAGATAGTTGTTAATCCGCTTCCGGAGGGAAAATCAATATTTTTTTGCATGGTCTCATTCGGATATGATCGGGGTTGATCCCAATATAATTATCCATGCAATAAACATTGACAAAAGCTTCCCCCTGAAACAAAAAAAAAAAAGGCTGCTTGACGATGAAATGAAGCAAGCCCTGAAAGTAGAAGTTGATAGATTAAAGGAAAATTGGTTCATAAGAGATGCCTTTTACCAAGATTGGATTTCCAATCTGATTCTAGTCACGAAACTGAATGACACATTGAAAACCTGCATTGATTGCTCAGACCTAAATAAGGCATTCCCGAAGGATTGATTTTCGCTGCCTAGAATTGATTGGCTCATAGATGCAACATCAGTTCACGACATCATGTCGTTCATGGATTCTTACTTTTGATATAACTAGATAGCAATGTATTCTCCTGACCAAGAGCACACGAGCTTTATGACAAAAATGGGCTATATCTTTACAATGTGATGCCATTCGGGCTCAAAAATGGTGGAGCAACGTAACAGAGGTTAGTGTATTGTAGGTTCACTGAACAGTTTGGAAATAACATGGAAGTGTATGTGGATGATATGCTCATCAAATCCAAACACAATAATAACCATGTAGACGACCTTGCAGAGTGTTTCACTATACTTCTAAAATTTAACATGAACCTTAACCCACAAAAATGCTCATTTCGGGTATCCTCGGGAAAGTTTCTAGGATTCATAGTGAACGCTCGAGGCATCAAAGTGAACCCATATAAGTTCAAGGCCTTAATAGATATGCCTTCACCTTGAAAGCATAAATACATCCAGAGTTTAACTCGATGAATGGCGACCTTAAACATGTTCATTTCGAAATCCACCACAAATTCCTACAATTCGTTAATCTTTTGAGTGGGGGCAAGAAATTCGAAGGGACAGAGGAGTCTGAGCTTGCATTTGAAGCCCTTAAGAAGAACATTGCCTAGCCTTTAATCTTATCTAAACCAGTATTTGGAGAAGTGTTGTACTTATACCTCTCCACAACCGAGCATGCAATCAGTGCAGCATTAGTTCAGGAGGAGAAAAAAATCCAAAGATGTCTATTATATCAGTAAATGAGTCTTAGGGGCTGAGTCGCGGTACCCTCTAGTGTAAAAGCTCACGTTGCGCCTAGAACATTCATCCCGAAAGTTGCGGCCGTATTTTGCAGCACCCAATACATGTGTTGACTGATCAACCATTAAGAAAAATACTGTCAATACCTGAGACATCATGTTGACTATTAAAATGGGCAATTGAACTCGGGAAATTCGAGATCACATATCACCCAATAATGACAATAAAGGGACAGGTCGTGGCTTATTTCATAGTAGAATGCACAGGGATATCCAACAAAAAATTCATAACTCCAGATCGAGAGCTGTGGAGAATTTATGTTGACGAATCCTCCAATGAAATTGGATCGAGTGCAGGTATTATACTAATCTCTCTGTCAGGACATAGGTTTCATTCAACATTGAGATTTAGATTCAAAGTATCCAACAATGAGGCTGAATATGAAGCACCACTAGCAGGATTATGAGTATCTTCCAAGCTGAAAGACAAAGCCATACACTTCTACACTGATTCACAACTTGTGACCAAGTACTAGGAGAGTATCAGGCTCGAGGAGCTAAAATGGCGGCATACTTGGAAAAAATCAAGTTAGAATTCGAACCATTCGAATTTTATACAATCAAACAACCAGGGAACAGAACTCGAATGCAGATGCCTTAGCTCGGCTAGCAACAACCAGGGAAGTCGACACGCTTAATGTGGTTCCAGTAGAGTTCTTACCAAAACCGACTATTACAGAGCGGGACATAACTGAGGTCAATGTGATTGACTCGCAACCTATAATCGACTACCTCAAAACCAGAGTTGATGTACAAAATTCCAAGATATTCTATTTTGGAAGGAAAATTGTATCAAAGGGGGTATTCCATGCCTCTGTTGCAATGTGTAATTCCACTTGAGGCGAAAAGAATCCTTGATGAAATTCATGAAGGGTTTTTTGGAGATCACACTGGAGGGCATAGCCTCTCGAAGAAGGTCATAAGGCAAGGATATTTCTGGGCTATTCTAAAAGTAGATGCATTCATGTACGCAAAGTGTTGCAACAAGTGTCAACAGTTTGCATCGATACAAGGTGCTCCACCAACCGAGCTCCCCGTGGCTTTTTGTAGTATGGGCCATAGATCTTATAGGATAGTTACCAATGGGAAAAGGTGGAGCTAAGTAAGCAGTACTGGTAGTGGACTATTTCACTAAATGGATGGAGGCTAAGCCTCTGGCCACTATCACTTCAAAAAATGTCCTTGACTTTGTGGTTAAGAATATAATATGTCGATATGGGATACCAAGGTAGATATTTTCAGATAATGGAACCTAATTTGACACTGAGCTATTCTCTAAGTTTTCCTAAAGAAATATAATAATAAAAAGCTTCTCCTCAGTAGCTCATCTGTAGATAAATTGTTAGGTCAATGCAACAAACGAGACCCTAAAACGTTTGATGAAGAAATGACACGAAGAGGCTAAAGGAAAATGGCCAGAAGAATTACCACAAGTGTTACAGGCTTATCGAATGACAGCTCGAACCTCATTTGGACACACACCCTTCTCGTTAGCCTATGGTTGTGAGGCCATGTTGCCAATCGAGGTTGAGATTTTGACAATAAGACGCACAACATATACACAAGACTCGAACCAATCATAGCTCAAAGAATCCTTAGACTTAATGGAAGAAAAGGAAGACGAAGCTCATCTTAAGAATGTCGCGTATCAACGCAGGTACTTCAAAATGTCATATATATATCTTGTGGACGTAATCAAGCTCTTATAGAGTTCGACCTCAAAAAATTAACCTTTGGTGGTAGGAATGGAGGATACCACAGGGGCTGATGGAAGGTTTTGGCCTAAAAAGCTCTCCATGATCTCGAAGGAGAGCTCCTGAGGGTGAAGGGCAATGGAAACTTTAAGATTGTGGTGTAGTGGAATGGCCCTAATTTATGGATAACGGTCGAGATATACGGCTACTCGCAGTTTTCTTCTCTTTCCTTCTTCAACCTTGGTTATCTGGCATTGCAAATGGTCACTGATGTCTAAAACCCAACTCCTTGTTCTACATGATAACCTCCCTCAATTTTATGGGTTTCAAATTAAAATTAAAATACTAAATTACATATTAGTGAGGACAGTTTAGTCATATTGATAAAATTTTATTGATCAAATTTGAGTCTAGGATACAAGATATGTACAATTTTAAATTATAGTATACTAGGTGAGTATTATTAAAAATATAGGGTACCAATTCTGTATTTCGATAAATCATAGGGTACCAAATGAGTATTTACCCTATTTATTATTCTTCTTGGTTTTTTAAACTATTTTATTTTTTTGTTTTATATCTTTCATGTTGATCCGCCATTATTAGCGATTCCAACTTAATGTTCATGAGTTACAAAGACAATTCAAACCAAGAGAATTTTTCTGAATTCACTCTACCTTAATCCTTTTGTTGTAATATTTTTGTTTATGTATTAACCCCCATGATGTGTCATTCTCGGAGTTCACAACTGCAAAAGATAAAGGATGTATCGTCTGTTAGCATTCTGAGTCTCCAACGATCTTCCCAAATACCATTGTAGTAAACATATAGTGTTTTGAGTCTTCTCTTGTTAAACTATAAACATAAGTGTTTATATTTTCCAATCGGGATGTTGCTTGCTCTTAGTATTGTTTTGTAAGACAATAAACAAGAATGTATGTGTTTCTATTTTCTTAAAAATAATCATTTACTATGTCATGATTTTGAATTAATTAGTTTATTACAATAAAATGTGTATCTTATATAGAAAAAAATTATTTATTTAAATTTTTCTCTGTACTAAATACAAAATAAACAAATGTGTTTATATAATGAATAGATATGTGTAAATTTTCATAAAACAAAACTAATATGTTTATACTATCTTAAAAAAAAATTAGAACGTTCTTTTAATATTGGTTGAAATAGGCTTATTTAATAATATGTGTAACATAATAAATAATTTTTTTATTTAAATTAAATCTCTCTAACATAATGAACAATTTCATTTACACAAAAATAAATGGAGATTTGCAATTTGTCCACTACTACTACAAAAAAAAAAGCTTTTTTGGGCTCGCAAAGTAAAAAAGTTTTTAGGACTCGCGGGGCATGAGCCTTCTACTTGATAGCCTTAAAAAGTGAGGTTTTTTAGGGGTCGCAACAATGTTTTTAGGGCTCGCATTGTGAGCCCTGAAAAGTTTAATTTTTAATTTTTAAAAAATTAATTGGTAGCCAAAGCTTTCGCCAGAATGCCGACGATGACAGCGGTGCCACCACCCCACGGTGGTGGTTCGGGAAAACGATGACTTTGCTTCGAATCCAAAAGCTCGAGCAACATCATGGTGGTGGTGGCTTCTCTTGGAAAGGCTTAGAATGGGCAGATTAAAGCCATGAATTCTCAAAATGTCAATGGATTCTGGCGAACGACAATTCGAGTTTCGACGACCATTGAGTTCTATCCTTTAGTGGGTTTTGAAGCCCAAAGCAGAAGAATGCAGTGGTGGTTGTCATTTGGCTCGGGGTGGCTCGAGGTGGTCGAAAAATTCCAAAACGTTTTGAAACCCACATAGTCGTTGAACTTTGGAGGCTCCGTTGAGAGGGCTAGGGGGCGTGTGTGGCTAGGGGCTCGAGGGCTGGTTGTTTCGGGGGCCTAGAAGATGCCTGGGTAGCACGTGTAGGCAAAGGGTGGCCAGAGAGCCGCCATTCATGGTTGGCAGCAAGTTGCAGGAGAGAGAGAGAGTGAAATGGGGGAAGAGAGTGAGAGAATGGGCTGAGTGTTTATTTTTCATTTTTGATTTAATATATAATAAAACTCTTGTTAAAAATAATTATTCAAACTATTAGGACACACATAAGCTTTTAGGGCTCGCTCTGTGTGTCCTAGAAGAAATTCTTTAAGGATTTTGAATAACTGTCCTAAAAAGTCCATGAACTTTTGCTAAAGAAAAATAGAATTTTTAGGACAAACATCAGTTTTTAGGGCTCGTACCGCGTGTTTGAAAAGAAATTCTTTACGGACTCTCAATGTCTGTCGTAAAAATTCCAAAAGTAGTTTTTAGGGTTCACATATAGATGAGTGTCATAAAAAAGTGTCCTAAAAGCATGTTTTTGTAATAGTGGTTATTTGTTTTTTTTCATTGCTTGTGAATAATCTGGTGGTGCTATCATTTTTATTAGACAGATTTAAAAATAAGGGCGGTTGATTGATTTTATTTATTTATTTATATTTATTTTCATAATATTTACTATTCAATGATGTTTTTATTTATTAACATAATTAAATGTTTACACACATTGTTAATGGAAAATTACATAATCGTGTAATTGATTACACAAAGATATTTTACATAATGGGTTATATATTCTTTTTTTTTTGTAATTATATATATAATCTAATATTATTATAGTTTTTGTACCCTAAATTAAGCACGATTTCACTTACTCAGCTCGAGTACAGCTGCCAGGTAAATACGTGGAAAAATAACCAAGTAGAATATCTAATTATTAACCATCTGAGCAACTCGAGACTAATAATGGTCAGACCCAATATTAGGTGTCCTAGATTTACTACGAGCTTAGAGTTAGATAGTTATCAAGCACGAGCTCGGGTGAGATATTCATCTCATGAGGACCTAGATGTAACACATACTGAAGGATCCAAAGAGACTCAAAAATTGTTTATACGTTCATTAATCACCAGGTTGTATCGTATATATATATATCATTTATTACCCGAGATAGTAGGAGCATATTTATTCTGTAATGAAATCATATCCCATTGTAAATGGGAATAATATGTGTTAATTACATGCCACATATAATTACGCGGTTTGTTTACACAGTGACCCGAACCTGTCCATGGAATTCCCCTATAAATACTAGGAATGTTGGACAGGGAAGGGGGGATTTCTGGGTATTGCCGAAACTCTGCAAAAATAGAGAGAGAAACAATAATAATATTGACTCGTGGACTAGATGGATTTTAACCACTTAACCATGTAAAAATCATGTGCTTTTGAGTAAATGCTTGTTATTCCATTGCGGTTTATAATGTAGCACTAATCTACCCATTTTATTTCTTAATAAACTATTGGCAAAAAACTGCGTCAACAGTTTGGTGCTTTCATTGAGAGTAAATTAAGGCTTCACAAGTTCCAGTCGACTTTCATCATGGTAGTCTATCACTCAATGCATGATAATGAGATAGAACAGCCTGGTGGGCAAGAGTACCATCATACCGCTGTTCCCAATGAAAGTGGCCCGGAAGTTCAGCAACGTTTAGGAAAACAACCGGTGGGTCAGGGCGATACTGGGAGTTCAGCGTCGTTACGGAAAAATCCTAATCCAGGGTATTTGACTGCCATCGAGATGGAAAACATGAAGTTGAGGAGCAATCTCACTCGAGAAAACAGGCAGATTGAGGACGTCTTGGCTCAGTTACCCCTCTTGCAACCGACGTTAATGTCGGAAAAAGGCAAAGTGGGTCTCATAAGTCACACAGGAATAACCGGCCTAAACTGAGTCGAACTGTCAGAGCAACCACTCCTAGTTATGTGCCTTCAGGGTGAAATCACCAGAATGATCTGCCCACTGATCATCACATGGGTCATCAACGTGTCAGTCGATCAGTTAGGACTGCGACCCCAAGCTCAGTGCCTTCTTCATAGATTCTCAGAAATGCCCACGAAGAGGGGTTGGGACAAGCTCACGAAGGCAAAACACTCTGGCAAACCCCTCTGTGCCATGATCGGAGCACCAGGCATAGAGAACAAGGGACGTTGGAGTCGATCCAAGACGAGCTAATTTAGTCCATCCTGATGGAACAAGGATAGCCTCGCCAATAAGGCATCCTCTGTCACCTGTAATACATCCAACACCACCTCGTCCTCAACGTGATATTCCAACCGATGGGAACTGTAGGAGAAACCCTCCCCCGTCTGCAAATTCTTCCATCCAACGAACGCGTGTTGAGAATCCAGGTCCTTGATCTCAACCGCGAGCTATAAGTTTCACAAATGGAACTTATTGGACAGAGAGCCATCGTAGCGGCAGGTCCGAGAGCGACCTAAGAAATCATTTGAGTTTAGCGTAATGTCTTCGATATGTTCCACAGCCTGACTTGCGTGATCATGTGAACTCACAGAGAAGGTATCCAGCTCGAGAAGAGGATATTAGCTATACTCAACATGAGGGAGGCCCGTCCGTAGTACGCGACAACAGGAATGCCCCACATAACCAAGCTCGAGCTTGGAGGGACAATAACCCGTCAAACACATATGATAGGATGGAGTTCTTGAACATCTCCCAACTAACCTAGGGACTAGGGACCAAACCCTTTATAAACTAGCTCTAATGGAAGAGCAGATGAAAAGACTCTTCTCTAGTAAGGAAAAGGACGATTGCGACTCACACGAGGAGCTCGAACCTTTTGCTCCAAACATTGCAGTGACAACATATCCTGTAGGTTTTAGGATGCCACACATGTCGAAGTTTGATGGGGATGGAGATCCATCTGATCACCTCGGAATGTTTAACACCATGATGATGGCCCACAATGTTGGGCTCGATCTAAGATGTATCTTGTTCCCTGCAACTCTGGTCGGGCCTGCCTGGTAGTGGTTTAAACAATACAAGAGGCATTCCATAAGTTTATGGAAGAAATTTTCTTCCAATTTAACTAAAGCATTCCGAGCTTCACAGGCAGCTCGGGTTGAGGCTGATTCATTGGCCAACGTAAAGCAGCAGCCTGGCGAGATGCTGAAGGCATATCTAAGTAGATTTGCCAATGTTGCTGGACGAGCTAGGGACGTTGATGACAACTCCAAGTTCATGGAAATGAGGACGGGAATCCTCAACGAGGGTGACCTATGGCATGAACTCCAAAGAAAAGGAGTTAAAAGCGCAGACAATTTCTTGGACCGAACTCAAATGGATAAACATGGAGGAGGCGTGAGCTTCTGTCACAGGAACCTACCAAACCCCTATGCAACCCGTTGGAGGGATAACAGATGTTGCAGCTACAGCTCAAACCGTTATCCAGAATAACCAAGGGGGGAACAACACAAGGAAGGGGAATAGTGAAGGCGACCAGAGTGGGACGAAGAAAAACAAGTCCGTGGAGAAGTTCAAACCTATCTAAGCTAAATATACTGACCTAACAGACACCCAACAACATATCTTTCTGGCTAATTATAATCGCCTTCCATGGAAGAAGCCAGAACCTTTGAGAAACAAGAGAGCAAAGAAAGATCCTTCAAAATTCTATCGATTCTATAATGACATTGGTCATAACACTAATGATTGTCGGCAGCGGAAGGATGAAATTGAAACTCTCATTAGAGCTAGACCGTTGGCCCAAAATGCCCGAAATCGAGTAGTTCCTAATCACCCCGCTAGGCAGAACTCTCAATCAGTCCCAGAAGCTCTAATAGGCCAATCCGGAGCTCAAGAAAACTAGGTCGAACCTCCTCCAATAGTAGGGGGAGATATTGTTATATTACTTTATAATATAATGTAAAATTATATTATATTATAATATAATGTTTTAGATTAAATAAATGTGACAAAGTGTAACGACCCAAATTCACTAATTAGGCTTAAGGGCCTTGATTAGTGTGCCTGGAGGGCATAATGAGAATTATGTGTGATTTTAATGATTAAGATGCATGACTATGATTTAAAGCATGTTATATGACTGTGTGTATTATGTTATGTGATAAATATGCTATGTGATTTATACCACGTGGGTGTGGTGATATCAATGTGATGCACGTGCCGAGACGGTCCTAGAAAGCTAGATAATGGTAACCGGTGATTTGGTAACCTGCGTAACTGTTAGTAACCATGGAGAGTAACAGGATTTGTTGGAAAGTGGTAGAATTGTAATGTTAGTAAAAGGACAAGTGTGCCCTTGAGGTTTAGTTAGAAAGGGATATTTGTGGAGGGATAAAGTGGTCTTTTGGCAGTGAATAGATGAGCTTCAGCTGAGAGGAAAAGTTAGTCACGTATAACACTTTGGGAAATTGGTTTATGCTGAATTTTGGAGACCTAGAGATAAAGTAAGAGAAAAGGAGAAGAAGGAAGCTTAATCTGGCTCTTGGAAGGAGAATCAAGGGGTTTGAAGTTATCAAATCAAGCCTAGGCCAAGATTATTCAGAGGTAAGTATTTATCTATGATTTGTTTAAGTTTCAAGTCTAGTTTTTAGAGGATAAGCATGAATTGAAGCAAGTTAGTGGCTGGTTTTGCATGAATTCAGAGTTGGAATAATCAAAAGAGAAGGTGATTTGAAGCTAGAGTTGAGGAGAATTCAAACTGGGTTCTTGATTGAGGTAAGAGTGTATCATGTTTAATTTTCATAGCTGTTATGGTTTAAGAATCTAAAGGGTCTGGTTTGCACTTTTCTCAAGCTTTGGTTCAAGGGTTTGAATCTGAAATTTAAGTATGAATTCTGTGGGTGGTTGTGAAATTGAGCTAGATTATAATGTTTATAGGTTGTTGAATGGTCTATGTGGGGTTTTAAATTGGTTTTGGGGCTTAGGTATGAATTTGGGATGGTTTGGAGTGATTTGGGTTCTGGAAAAACGTAAGGGAAAACCCAGAAATCTGGGTTCGCGAAGGAGCGCCGCGGCCCTGTTCTTGGGCGCCGCGGTGCGAGGCTGTTTCTGGGCAGAGCAAGCTCTCTGACTTGCTGGGCGCTGCGGCGCTAGGCCAATTTCAGAACATGGAATTTTGCAATTTTGAGCCTTTGCTGCGGGGGTTCAGGGGATGTCTTCGGTGCATTGTTTTAGGGATTTGGGGGATTCCGAGAGTGTGGGATTGGTTCCGGGAAGTAGTTTTGGATTGATTACTGACAAAGGACGTTTCATTTGTGTTGTGACTAGGTCTTTGGAGAGGCTCGAGGTAGAGGACCGTGCTCGCGGATTCGTGGCATCGGAAACTAGTGAATTGAAAGGTAAGAAAACTGCACCCGGTTGTATGATTGTGATGGGACTAAGTGCTCCCGAGAGTTGTATCGTGTCAATGTTGGTGTTGACGGTGAAATCTCGTCAACGATATAAGGTTAGAAAACTAAGACTATATTGCCAAAGGTATCTCAGAAGAAGATGGAGAAAACTTGAGAGAGTAAATATGTAAAACCGCCATGGAGTCGAAATTGTATCTTATTCAAAAGCCTTAGAATACAATCAGTTTTCCAACCCCTTTTCTAGAGGGATGATGATCTATTTATACTGGAGCTCTAATGGCTCCTCATACATTGTGGTCCCAGGGGACAAGATTGTGCATAGGTACATTGTCAGGGTAGTGGCACAGGTTGTGGTGGAGCAGAAGGTTATGGTGTCGGCCTGGTACATAGTCAGAGGTATGCATGTAGTGCTTCCACTCTCTGTACAAATCCGTACCTCCACTACTTGTAGGACACAGATGTCAGAGTCATGCCTTTGCCCTTTTCAGGGTTGTACATCCCGTGCATGTACATTCATCTCATGTCTAGTGGTCCCGCTTACTTAAATACCTTCTCTAGGGTTCTTCATATTTTAGTAAGTGTCGAACCATACTTCTTTCATCCCGACCCTATTTCCATGTATGAGACCCTGAAATAGGCATGTACGAGGCTAGGGGATGGGTCTCCCAAGGCGAGACCCTTGGTCCCTAGGCAAGTACCCATGCATGTATTGGGCACTCACGAGGCTCGGGGATGGGTCTCACAAGGCGAGACCCCCGGAGCCTAGGCGGGTGATGGCATGGGACGGCTGCATGTGCACGGTGGGCAACCTCGCATAGCGAGGCCCCAGGAGTCTCGACAGGTGCGCGCACACGATGGGCAGCCTCGCATAGCGAGGCCCTAGGGGTCTCGGCAGGCGCGCGCACACGATGGGAAGCCTCGCATAGCGAGGCACTTAGGTCCTTGGCAGACGCGCGCGCATGGTGGGCAGCCTCGCATAGCGAGGCACTTGGGTCCTTGGCAGACGCGTGCGCATGGTGGGCAGCTTCGCATAGCGAGGCACTTGGGTCTTTTTGGGAACCTTTGCTAAGGCCTCCCATGAGACATGGGTCTCGTGTGGGGCAAGACTTCGGGTTGCTTGGCTTTCCCGAGGCTAATGAGGGTAACCCTCACTTTTTCTCTTGAGAATTGACTATGTCTTTGGTCAATTTTTGGCATTCTCACTTGCCCCCCAGTCTATTAGGAAGTCTTTAGGCTTCCTGATAGACTTATATTAATGCTAACTCCCTATGCTCTAGTGGCATTGCTGGGTGATCCGTATCCGCTGGTGCACTTTGATTACTTGTAAGGATATGTTGACCCCTTGGGTCCTTGCTATCCTTTTATGTATTTTTGCGCGCGCTTATTATTTCTTGCGAGAAGCGTCCTTCTCGTCATTAGGCATAGTACTATTTTTGCAAGCGTCTTCTTTGAGACCCTTTTTGCAAGCGTCTTCTTTGAGACCCTTTTTGGAAGCGTCCACTTTGAGACCCTTTTTGCAAGCGTCTACTTTGAGACCCTTTTTGCGAACGTCTACGTTGAGACCCTCTTTGCAAGCGTCTACTCTGAGACCCTTTTTGCGAACGTCTACATTGAGACCCTTTTTGCAAGCATCTACGTTGAGACCCTCTTTGCAAGCGTCTACTCTGAGATCCTTTTTGCGAACGTCTACGTTGAGACCCTTTCTGCAATTTTTGAGGTGATCTCCCCTCATGTCGGGGTTTATATGGCTAGATGGTCCTCGTCCAATTTTAAACTTCGTCAGTGAACCTTCTAGCATGACGTCCCCTTCTATATTGACTCTTTAGACGTATTAGTAGTAGGGTGACTGGAGGAAGGTTCGCTTTCTTCAACATGCGAGTTGTCATGGCCCTCTTCCACACGTATGTACTTGTGTGCTCTATTCGACCTCTCATTGGCTGGGGACTTTACATGGGACTCGCTGTTTCCTGCCTTTAAGTTTGTATGGCCATCCTCCACGCGAATATACTTTTGCGCCCTCTCGTAGAAGTCATCTAGGTCAGTGACTTCCCTCTTGAGCATGCTATCCCACAATTTGCTTCCTGGAAGCACTCCAGCTGTGATGGCCATTTTTAATTCCCTGCGGGTCAAGCTCCCCACTTTGGCTACCTCCATGCTAAACCTGTGGATGTAACCCTTCAGACTCTCATTTTCTCCTTGTTTTACATTGGCGAGGTTGGTGCCTGGCATTGTATAATCACGCATGGCGTGATGCTGTTGGAGAAACTCATCCGAAAACTGCTGCCAAGACCTGATGGATCCTGGGCGAAGTCTTCTGAACCATTTATACGCAAGTCCTTTCAAGGTGACCACGAAACAGTGGCATCTAGCCCCGCTGCTGATCCCTCTTAACTTCATCAAATCATTGAATGCGTCCAGATGGTACTTGGGGTCTGTGCTCCCCTCATATGGGGTCAGATGCGGCTCCTTGAAGTTGGCTGGGAGTCGGATGACTTGGACCTCTTTAGTGAATGGAGATTCATGATCGAACTCATCCTCGATGGTTTGTCCTCCGGGTGCGATGACAATCTTGCTCCGCAGGCTCCTCGTCTCTGTATCGAGGCCTTGCCTCCTCTCCTTCAGGGAGTCTCTCAACATGGAGGGGTTGACATCTTCCTTTCCTTTGTCATCTCGGGGGACAGTAGGAGGTGTAGTTCTCTTGTCTGCCCCTCCTTTGTTGAGCTTTCCTCATAGATCTAAGGGCGTCCTCTTTGAGGTGACGCGATGTCGTTGTGAGAGCCAACATTGATCCCTTGCCTTGGCCCCTGAGGTGGCCTGGATGGTCCGGGATGCTCATGCGGCTTCTCCCTGGGGGTGTTACAGGCGGAGTGTCTGGTCCTCCCATCGTCTACCGGGACAGTGGTTTCCTGACCTTTCTCTTTCCTCTTGGGCAGGGTCACGTTCGACTTACCTTGCAATAGGCCATTCAGTACCTCCTGCATGTTCTCCAAGGTGGTCTCCAGTCTTTGGTTTTTATGGTGCAGCTCACGAATCTCCTCTCCAGTCTTGCAACAGGCCATTCAGTACCTCATTTGTGTTGTGACTAGGTCTTTGGAGAGGCTCGAGGTAGAGGACCGTGCTCGCGGATTCGTGGCATCGGAAACTAGTGAATTGAAAGGTAAGAAAACTGCACCCGGTTGTATGATTGTGATGGGACTAAGTGCTCCCGAGAGTTGTATCGTGTCAATGTTGGTGTTGACGGTGAAATCTCGTCAACGATATAAGGTTAGAAAACTAAGACTATATTGCCAAAGGTATCTCAGAAGAAGATGGAGAAAACTTGAGAGAGTAAATATGTAAAACTGCCATGGAGTCGAAATTGTATCTTATTCAAAAGCCTTAGAATACAATCAGTTTTCCAACCCCTTTTCTAGAGGGATGATGATCTATTTATACTGGAGCTCTAATGGCTCCTCATACATTGTGGTCCCAGGGGACAAGATTGTGCATAGGTACATTGTCAGGGTAGTGGCACAGGTTGTGGTGGAGCAGAAGGTTATGGTGTCGGCCTGGTACATAGTCAGAGGTATGCATGTAGTGCTTCCACTCTCTGTACAAATCCGTACCTCCACTACTTGTAGGACACAGATGTTAGAGTCATGCCTTTGCCCTTTTCAGGGTTGTACATCCCGTGCATGTACATTCATCTCATGTCTAGTGGTCCCGCTTACTTAAATACCTTCTCTAGGTTTCTTCATATTTTAGTAAGTGTCGAACCATACTTCTTTCATCCCGACCCTATTTCCATGTATGAGACCTTGAAATAGGCATGTACGAGGCTACGGGATGGGTCTCCCAAGGCGAGACCCTTGGTCCCTAGGCAAGTACCCATGCATGTATTGGGCACTCACGAGGCTCGGGGATGGGTCTCACAAGGCGAGACCCCCGGAGCCTAGGCGGGTGATGGCATGGGACGGCTGCATGTGCACGGTGGGCAACCTCGCATAGCGAGGCCCCAGGAGTCTCGACAGGTGCGCGCACACGATGGGCAGCCTCGCATAGCGAGGCCCTAGGGGTCTCGGCAGGCGCGCGCACACGATGGGAAGCCTCGCATAGCGAGGCACTTAGGTCCTTGGCAGACGCGTGCGCATGGTGGGCAGCCTCGCATAGCGAGGCACTTGGGTCCTTGGCAGACGCGCGCGCATGGTGGGCAGCCTCACATAGCGAGGCACTTGGGTCTTTTTGGGAACCTTTGCTAAGGCCTTCCATGAGACATGGGTCTCGTGTGGGGCAAGACTTCGGGTTGCTTGGTTTTCCCGAGGCTAATGAGGGTAACCCTCACTTTTTCTCTTGAGAATTGACTATGTCTTTGGTCAATTTTTGGCATTCACAGTTGGTATTACGCCATGGGACATGTAAAAGCGGTCTAAGAGTGTCGTACATGGTTTTAGCGCGCGGAGCGCGGATTGGACACTGGTAGCCAAGGACAATGGGATAACGGAGGGAGCAGCCTGAGGGCGCTAGCCCTAGTTATCATCTGTGAACTGTAAATGATATGAATTGACATGCCTAGTATGTGGAATACTTGATTATACTTATTGATGATATGGTTGATATTATGTAATGCAATGTGGGATTTTGACTTGTTTGCTAATTGCTTATGCTTTGTTGCTATTGTGTTTTCTTGCTGGGCCTTGGCTCACGGGTGCTACGTGGTGCAGGTAAAGGCAAGGGCAAGCTGGACCAAGCCTGAGGTGGAGAGCTCCGAGGTGAAATGTACATAGCCAGCGGTTCGACCGCCACGGTCGAGGAGTGGACCTGGACAGGGATCACCTAACTGCTTATTTTGCCTTAGTATGGCCGGTTGTTGTACATAAACCTAGCGTCTTTTGTAAATGGCCTTTGAACTTAATAGTTTTGGGATCCCATGTAACAGATGATGCTTTTTAATGAAAATGTGGCTTTTGAAACCAAAACGCTTTTAACCCTAGCTCCTTAATAGTTTAAATGACTTGATTAACAAGTCTGGCACTTTATAAACACACAGTGTAACGGTCTTGGCTATCCAGGGTGTTACACAAAGTGTGTCACATATTGTAACATATAATAGAGAGTTACAATATTTAGATATATGAGATATATCCAAATAATGTAACATATTTGGTGTTACAAATTTGTAACCTCCAAATATTACCATTTCTTGTGTAAATTGTTGATACACAATATTCAGATGAATTTCATAAAGCCATATGTGATATGGCTGTTAGAGATATGATTTTAACCCCAATACTGTGTTTTGGGAGTTACAAAATCATTTGGGAGGGTTTGGAACCGTTTGGAAAACAGCACATTTTTTGTGCTGAATTTGGTCAGTGGCCGCGGCCTGTGGGTCAGAGACCAGTGGCCGCGGCCTCTAATGTCTCTGGCCGCGACCACAGGCCAAAACTGACTAAATTTTCAGTTTTTTCAATCTTTGTTGAACGGCTCAAAAATCCCAAATAACTCCCAAATCTCATTTTTAATTCCATATTAATCCAATTAAACATTGGTAACATCCATGGGAGTTGGTGGAATTTGAAATTCAAAGGGTGTCTCTAAACTCTATAAATAGGAGCCTATAGATCACTTGTAAGACACAACATTTCTATCCATTAGAGCACTTGGCTAGAAACACCTTGAGGCTTGATAATTCCAGAAAGCTTTTCCAATATCTGAGAGAGATCCCTTAGTGCTTGAGTTAGGAGGAAATAAGCTTTTGGACAAAGGTTTTAAACCTTGTTCAAGTTGGTGATCCCCAACCCTCTTCACTTAGGTTGTGTAAGTGAGAGTTTACTTGTGTTTCTATTCTTCTTTTTATTTTATTGTTTTTCTTCTTATTCTCTTGTTCTATTTACTTGTATATTTTGTTTAAGAGTTGTAATCTTTTCTTTTGGTCCAAACACTTTATTTTACTTGTAATCTTTTGCTTAGAGTTGTATTCTCACTATTCTCTTCTTCTTCATCATCTTCTTCATTTCTTTTGGTTATTTGTAATTTTCAGTTATAGAGATGTAATCTTATTCAATCAATGATTATTTATTTGTAATATATTGCATAGAGTTGTAATATTATTATCAATTTCCATTGAGGCAATTTATATTTTCCTAACATTCAAAAGCTTATCCCCTTTTGTTTCAATGGAAGGGGAGACAATCAAGATCATGAACCAAGACCTAGTGAGATTGGATAGGTTTGATGGATCCAATTTTACTAGGTGGCAAGACAAGGTGAGGTTTCTTCTAACCACTCTCAAAATCGCCTACATCCTTGAGTCTTCCTTGGCACCTCTAGCCGAGCCATCCGACAAAGACACTCCCGAGGAGGTGGAGAAGAGAAGGAAGAGGGAGGAGGACAATCTCCTTTGTAGGGGTCATATCCTCAACGCCCTATCCGATAGGCTCTATGACCTACACACCGAGGCCGAATCGGCCAAGGAGATATGGGATACACTTGAGAAAAAGTTTAAGGCGGAAGAGGAAGGTACCAAAAAGTTTTTGATATCTCAATACTTTGATTTCAAATTTTTTGGTGATAAACCTATTCTTTCTCAAATTCATGAATTGTAAATTATTGTTAATAAATTGAAAGTGTTAAAGATTGAGCTTCCCGAGGCCTTTCAAGTTGGTGCTATAGTGGCTAAATTACCACCAACTTGGAAGAGCTGTAGGAAAAGAATCCTTCATAAAAATGAGGATTATTCTTTGGAGGAGATCCAAAAGCATATTCGAATCGAAGAGGAGTCGATATGTAGAGATAAACTTGTGGAGGGGTCTAATGGATAGACTTCCAAAGCAAATGCGGTGTCACAACCGAAACATCCCTAAAACAAAGGGAAAAAGGGTAATGAGAAACC
Source organism: Humulus lupulus (assembly GCF_963169125.1). Lineage (NCBI taxonomy): Eukaryota > Viridiplantae > Streptophyta > Magnoliopsida > Rosales > Cannabaceae > Humulus > Humulus lupulus. The sequence continues at coordinate 91,049,949 of NC_084796.1, read as the reverse complement.
TTTGGGTCCAAAAATCAACCCAAACAAGTTTAAGGGCGAGAAAGGTCCTTGCTTTATGTGTGGGAAAAAGGGTCACTATGCTAGAGAGTGTAGGCATAGAAAATACCAACAAGGACCTAAGGTGAATGCAACTCAAGAGGAAAACATAGTTGCTACCCTTAGTGAGGTGAATGCGGTCCAAGGCAAGGTGAAAGGGTGGTGGTATGATACATGTCCCACAGTCCATGTCACCTATGACAAATAATTGTTCAAGACCTTTGAAGAGTCAAAGGGCAACCATGAGATACAAATGGGCAATGAGGGAAAATCCAAGGTACTTGGCAAAGGTACTATTGAAGTCGACTTCACCTCCGGCAAGAAAGTTACAATAGTGAATGTACTTTATGTTCCCGAAATGAGTAGAAACTTGGTAAGTGGTGATTTTCTTGGCAAGCCCGGCATTAAAGCCATTTTTGAGTCCGGTAAACTTATACTTACCAAATCAAATGTATTCTTGGGAAAAGGGTACTCTTGTGAGGGAATGGTTAAACTGTGCACCAATGATGTAACTTTCAATGTTATCAATAAAAATGCTAATTCCGACTATATTGTTGAGTATGATTCTTTATTTTTGTGGCATCTTAGACTATCGCATATAGTTTTTTCTACCATGAAAAGAGTAGTAAAATGTGGTATGATTGCATGCAATATTAAAAACTATGGTAAATGTGAAACATGTGTTAAGGCTAAAATGATTAAGAAACCATTTCCTAGTGTAGAAAGATCATCTAATTTACTAGATTTAATCCATAGTGATCTTTGTGAATTAAATGGTGTTTAACTAGAGGTGGTAAAAGGCATTTTCTTACTTTTATAGATGATTTTAGTAGATATACCTATGTGTTTCTTTTAAAGCATAAAGATGAAACTTTTGATGCTTTTAAATTGTATAAATTAGAAGTTGAAAATCAACTAAATAAAAAGATTAAGGTGCTAAGAAGTGATAGAGGAGGAGAGTACTTCTCTAATGAATTCAATACATTTTGTGAAGAAAATGGTATAATTCATGAGTGCACTGCACCTTATACACCACAACACAATGGTGTTGCCGAAAGGAAAAATAGGACTTATCTAGAGATGATAAATTCTATGTTGGTGTTTTCTAAGTTGAACTTCAACTTATGGGGCGAAGCGCTTTTAACCGCTTGTCACATTCTTAATCAAATACCGATGAAGAAAAATGAGATATCTCCATATGAGTTATGGAAAGGAAGAAAACCCAACATAGGGTACTTCAAAGTGTGGGGGTGTCTTGCATATTGCAAGAAAAACGAACCTAATAGAACAAAGTTAGGTTCAAGAGCCATAAAGTGTGCTTTTGTTGGTTATGCCAACAATAGCAAAGCTTATAGGCTATTAGACTTAGAGTCTAATATTATGATTGAATCTAGAGAAGTTGAATTCTTTGAGAATATGTTATGTGACAACAATTCTTAAGCTTCAACATCTCTAAAGGAGAATTTGTTATATGAGAACAATTCTCAAGAGGAGAATTCTCAAAAGGATGTAAAGCAACCCTTTGAACCTAGAAGAAGTCAAAGGCTTAAAAATCATAAAAGTCTAGTAGTGGATGAGATAGATTCTCAACGAATTTCATTCTACATGGTAGAAGGAAATAGAGAGGAAGTCATTAGGAAAATTCCTATTGTACTTCTCGTCAAGGATGTAACTAAGACTTATAGAGAAGCTATGCAATCGAGAGACAGTGCATTTTGGAAAGAAGCCATCAATGATGAGATGGATTCCATTCTTTCCAATAACACTTGGGAATTGGTATACCTCCCACCGAGGTCTAAGCCAATTGGGTGTAAGTGGGTATTTAGGAGAAAATACCACACTGACGGCACTATCCAAACCTTTAAAGCTAGATTAGTAGCTAAAGGGTTTAGGAAAAAAGAGGGTATCAATTATTTCGATACCTATGCGCCTGTTGCAAGAAAAACTTCTATAAGAATTTTGTTCGCTTTAGCTTCTATAGACAACTTGTATGTTCATCAAATGGATGTCAAAACGACATTCCTTAATGGTGACCTCAATGAGGAGGTCTATATGGAACAACCCGAAGGGTTTGTCCTACCAAAATATGAACATAAAGTTTGTAGACTTGTAAAATCCTTATATGGATTGAAACAAGCTCCTAAGCAATGGCATGAGAAATTTGATCAAGCCATCATGTCTAATGGGTTTAGACATAACAATGGAGACAAGTGTTTGTATTCCAAAACTTGTAAGGGATATGTGATCATTGTTTGCTTATATGTGGATGACATGCTTATTCTAAGTAATAACATGAAAGGGATAGAAGAAACGAAGAGGTTTATATCATCGACCTTCAAGATGAAAGATCTTGGAGAAGTTGATACCATACTCGGTATCAAAGTAAAGAAACATAGTGGGGGTTTTGCGCTTGGGCAAGCCCACTACGTTGAGAAAGTATTGAACAAATTTAACCATCTCAAGGTTAAAGATGCCAATACTCCATTCGATCATAGTGTAAAACTAGAGAAGAATGAAGGAAGAGCGGTGGCTCAATTGGAGTACGCCAGTGCTATAGGGAGTCTAATGTATGCTGCCCAGTGTACTAGACCTGATATAACATTTGCGGTAAGTAAACTTAGTAGGTTTACAAGTAATCCAAGTGTGGATCACTGGAAGGCAATTGGAAGAGTCCTAGGTTATCTTAAGAAAACCAAAGGACTAATCCTTCACTACTCCAAATTTCCTTCGATTTTAGAAGGATATACAGATGCAAGTTGGATATCCAATCTTGGGGACAACTTGTCCACAACTAGTTGGGTATTTACACTTGGTGGAGATGCAATTTCTTGGGGTTCCAAGAAACAAACCTTTATATCTCATTCCACTATGGAAGCAGAGTTCATAGCTCTAGCTGCTACCAGCAAAGAGGCCGAATGGTTAAGGGATTTGCTGATAGAGATTCCCCTAATCAAAGATAATGTATCTACTATATCAATACATTGTGATAGCCAAACGACATTGGCTAGAGCATACAGCGAAGTGTTTAATGGGAAGTCTAGACACATTAGTCTAAGACATGGATATGTAAGAGAATTGATTCAAAGAGGTGTCATCTTAATATCCTATGTGAGAACAAGTGAAAATCTGGAGGATCCTTTCACTAAGCCACTAACGAGGGATTTAGTGGCTGCATCATCTCGAATGATGGGACTTAAACTCCCTAAAGAGATTCACGATTGATGGTAACCTATCTTAACACTAGTTATTCAACTAGTGTTAGGTTCAATAGGTAATAACAAGTCAATCAAGTGAATATTAGTTGTACTCAAAACAAGTCCCATCAGAGATATTGAGTACTTGTGTGTTACCAAGTGGAGGGTTAAAACCGAAAGGTTTTTTAATAGAGTTCAGTCTTGTAAAGACAAGTATTTTTGGTAACAAAATACTGTAAGAATTCTACCTATATGGACCTAGGGGTGGTGCCGCCTCTCATGAGAATTGGGAGTATTCTCAAGAACATCCATGAATGGAAAGTGCACATGGCCATTAACGGTGCAAAGAGATACATAGAGGTCTCAAGTGAACATCGCAAAGGTGTGTGTGTTATCATCGATTTGTCATCATGAAAAGATGGTTCAATGCCTAGTGTAACCTAAAGTTCAAGTTGAAAAACACTTTACTTTATCCACTAATGCAATGACTCCTATAAGAGAGAGTTCTTATTTAATCAAGTGGGGGATATGTTATATTTCAAAATATAATGATTGATTAAATAAGTGTTATAATAGATAACTATTTAATCTTGTGGGGGAATGTTATATTATTTTATAATATAATGTAAAATTATATTATATTATAATATAATGTTTTAGATTAAATAAATGTGACAAAGTGTGTCACATATTGTAACATATAATAGAGAGTTACAATATTTAGATATATGAGATATATCCAAATAATGTAACATATTTGGTGTTACAAATTTGTAACCTCCAATTATTACCCTTTATTATGCAAATTGTTGTAACACAATATTGAGATGAATTTCATAAAGCCATATGTGATATGGCTGTTAGAGATATGATTTTAACCCCAATAATGTGTTTTGGGAGTTACAAAATCATTTGGGAGGGTTTCGAACCGTTTGGAAAACAGCACATTTTTTGTGCTGAATTTGGTCAGTGGCCGCGGCCTGTGGGTCAGAGACCAGTGGCCGCGTCCACTAATGTCTCTGGCCGCGACCACAGGCCAAAACTGACCAAATTTTCAATTTTTTCAATCTTTGTTGAACGGCTCAAAAAACCAAAATAACTCCCAAATCTCATTTTTAATTCCATATTAATCCAATTAAACATTGGTAACATCCATGGGAGTTGGTGGAATTTGAAATTCAAAGGGTGTCTCTAAACTCTATAAATAGGAGCCTATAGCTCACTTGTAAGACACAACATTTCTATCCATTAGAGCACTTGGCTAGAAACACCTTGAGACTTGATAATTCCAGAAAGCTTATATCTGAGAGAGATCCCTTAGTGCTTGAGTTAGGGGGAAATAAGCTTTTGGACAAAGGTTTTAAATCTTGTTCAAGTTGGTGATCCCCAACCCTCTTCACTTAGGTTGTGTAAGTGAGAGTTTACTTGTGTTTCTATTCTTCTTTTTATTCTATTGTTTTTCTTCTTATTCTCTTGTTCCATTTACTTGTATATTTTGTTTAAGAGTTGTAATCTTTTCTTTTGGTCCAAACACTTTATTTTACTTGTAATCTTTTGCTTAGAGTTGTATTCTCACTATTCTCTTCTTCTTCATCATCTTCTTCATTTCCTTTGGTTATTTGTAATTTTCAGTTATAGAGTTGTATTCTTATTCAATCAATCATTATTTATTTGTAATATATTGCATAGAGTTGTAATATTATTATCAATTTCCATTGAGGCAATATATATTTTCCTAATAGTAATGCCATCAGGAGGGGTCTCCCAAGTACCACATTGTAAGTCGATGAGAAATCTACCACCAGGAACTCTGTCATCATAGTCTCGTGCCTGGGGGCATCCCCCACTGTGACCGATAGTTTAATAGTTCCTGTTGGTGCTAGGCATTCTCCCGTGAACACATATATCACTTGGGAACACAGTGTCAGGTCCTTGACCTTAAGCCTCATCTTCTCGAGAGATAATTTGTAGATGATATCTACCGAGCTTCCCGTATCCACCAAGCATCTCTTCACTCAGGCATTGGAGATTTGAATGGTAAGGACCAGAGGGTCATTGGGGGGGTACCTCATGTGTCTAGCGTAATCTTCTGTAAAAGTGAGAGTTTCACTTTCATACTTTGGATTCTTTGGAGACCGATCCTTGACTGCCATACACTGGGAAGACTCCCCTACCTCATGTGTGAGGGTCCTTGCATATCGTTCACGAGCATTGTTACTGTTGCGTGCTATGTGGGGTCCTCCACATATGGTATCTAGTGTAAAGTCTACGGCTGCCGGCTCAAGTGGTGGACTCCTCTGCCTTCAGAATTCTGGATTCCTGCTTGGGGTCTCGGTCTTGCCTCGGTACCTAGAGAGTTTTCTTGTTCGGAGAAGAAACTCTGTCTCATCCTTCAATTGTTTGCACTCATTTGTGTCGTGCCCATAGTCATTATGGAAACGACAAAACTTATTTCTGTCCTTCTTTCCTTCTAAGGGCAAGGGCGGTGGCTTTCGGTACAACACCTCCTACTATGTTGCCAAGTAAATCTCAGCCCTTGACGTTGTCAGGATGGTATAATTGGTGAACATGGGCTGGAAGGGTTGTTGCTTAGCTTGTTTGTCGGCAGGTGCTTACTTAGCTTTATTCTTTCCACCCTTCTAGGCCCCTAAGGTATTCCTCTTCTTACCATTGCCTCCACTATTGCCTTGAGCGTTTGTGCCATTCTTATCTGCCTTGACAGTGGTCGGATGGTTTATGCCTTTTTCTTCCTTTATGATAGCGTCATCTAGTTTCATGTATTTGTCGGCTCGGTCCAGGAACTCCTGCAAGGTGTTGATAGGGTTCCTGTGTATACTATCCCAGAAGGGACTTCGATAAGTTATTCCTAACGAGATGGCAATGAACTTCCCTTCATCTCCTACCGTGGCTGCTCGGTTTGCCTGTCTCATGAACCTTTGAATGTATTATTTCAGGGACTCACCTTTCCCTTGCTTGATGTCAGCTAGCTGATTGGCATAAATCGGTTGAATCCGCTCGGCACTAAAGACTTTGCAGAATTGATGGATCTAGGTTTGAATTTCCAATACCATTCCTGAGCTGAGTCGGAGAGAGTGGTAGGGAATTCCTTGTGCCTATAATCATGCTCCACACCAAGTAACTCCATCTGATCCTTGAACTTCCCAATATGTCATACTGGGTCCTCCTTCCTAGTGTATGTCAGAAGTTTCAGGGTCTTGTACTTTTGTGGTGGTTGAGCAGCTTGGATATCAGCATTGAAAGGACTCCCACTTCTATGTGCCAACTCGATATTGGAAGGTTTCTTTGTCAGACCTTGGATAGCCATTGCGAGTGCATCTATTTGAGCCTGTACTGCTGGTGGGATCACTGCCCCAGGTGGGGTAGAGGTCCCTGGTAACCCCTCCTGAGCATTGGTCCTCCTGTTGATGACCTCCCTTAAATCCTTAGGTTGTGCATCTTTCCCCAGCCCATCGAACACAGTGTTGGTATTATTCATTGGTTTTATTCCCTTGCGAGACTGAGGGTGTAGGGTTGGTAGGTCTGCATTGCCCTCGTCAATGCGACCCTACCCCCGAGCCTCTCCACCTACATGACTTTGAAACTTTGAGCGGCCATTTCCATTCCTGTCATGCCTTTCAGACGTTTGACCCTCATCTCCTGCATTATTTTGTTGGTCCCCCTGGGAGGGAGCCTTCGGGTTGGTAATACTCCTACTCCGAGATGGAGTGTTATTCTTCTTAGTCATGGAGGAGGCAGTCTTGCACTGTGCCTCTTCATCCTGTCTCTGGGAAAGTGGTTCAGAGAGTTTCCTTGGGATCCTAATCCTCCCCTAGGACTCTCTATTAATGGTGTCTCGCATTCCTGCTGCTTTGGCCTGAGCGTCCCTCACCGCCTGTGCAGCAACTTCAGCGTTAACTCGGGCTAACTGAGTAGCAGCCTCCAAGGCCACAGCAGCCACATGGTGTCTTAGGTCAGCTTCCTACTCCCTCTGGATCATTCTCTCGACCTGCTCATCTATCTCCCACCGTTGTCATTCCATAGTCGCCCTCTGAAGGGCAATTTCTATAGCGAAGGACTCCTGCCTCGCCAGAAATTGTGCCATCTCCTTTTGATGAGCGTCCCATGGATCCTCCGCATCAGGTTGATCTCCAACCTCCACCTGAGATTCATCAACGGGATCTATGGGATCCTGGATGATGGAATCCCTGGGAGCACTCTTCTTTGTCTGACTGGCTTTTGGCGGCATTGTAAACTGATGAAAGTGTGTTTCTGGATTTCGTACTCTCAATGAAAGTACCAAAATGATGACCTGTGAAGTTGACCAACGGTCGTATGTACAATATATGACACCTTTTGAATGAAATAAATGACAGAGTATGATTATTTAAATAAACACACAGGAATTTTATAGTGGTTCAGCCCTGTTCAGATGAGTAGTAATAACCTAATCCACTTAGCTTTTAGTATCGAGTCACTCAACAATTACACTGATGAACAAAAGTTTTTACTCGTTTCTCACTTGCTCAGAATTCCAGCCTAAAAGCTCTCAGAAAAAAGACCCCCTTAATGAAGTTCTGGGTCCTTTATTTATAGTACCAGGAGCTATTACACGACCAGTGATACTAGGATCATGGTTTGGCACATGATTATCAGATAGTGGAGATACATGTCCACCTTCCCATGATTATGAGATCGTGGGTCTTCCTGTTGTCTTCTCTAGATTGTGGTTGATAATGCACAATAAAAACTTCTGGGAGATGTAAAGTCTCTGTTGGTATGTCAGACTTAGGTGCTAGGCCCAACGACCAAATCTTGGGTGCAGGACTTGTGACCTTCTGGGTGCTAGGCTTGTTGATCTTTAGGGTCCTAGGCCTATTGATCTCAGTTTTAACGAGAGTGATTATTTCTCAGTGAAGTGTGCTTGGGGTTTTCGGCCGACCAACCTATGGAGGATAGGGTCAGGCCGACCACCCCTAAGGTCCTTAAGCATGTTGGGTCGACCACCCCGGGGTAGGGTCAGGCCGACAACCCCTAAGGGGTACAGGACTTGCTTGGGCCGACCACCCCTAAGGTTATAGGGCGTGCTTGGGCTGACCACCCCTAGGGGGTATAAGGCCTGCTTGGGCCCACCACCCCTAGGGGTACTGACTAGGTTGATTTTCCTATAGGTCTTGGACCTATCCTTTTCTCCTGTAGTTTTTCCTCAATACTTTGTCATTTTTCCCTAATTTTTGATGTCACATGTCACATTCTCATTCGTCACGTCATCCTTGTATTTTTTAGGGATAACAATTATTTAATGCTCTAAATCAAAATCTTAGAGGACAATGAATTTGATGCCCTTCTAGGGTGACGAGGACTAAGCTAGCACCAAAGTTGTGCTCGTTAGATGAGCCATCTATGAAAAACTTAAAAAAAAAATTACTCTATCTTTTCTTCAACTGGGAAGACAATTATTAAGCTAGCACCAGAGTTATACTTGTTTGATGAACAGTCTATGAACAACTTCCAAATCGGTGACTCAATCTTTTCTTCAACTGGCATCTTCTTTTTAATCTTCTGATTATTATATTCTAGAATCCATGTGCATTCTACAATTGTCATATTTGTGGCCCCTGCCACCTTGGTCTCCATGTGTTGCCCTCTGACACACAAAAGTAGCAACTAAATAATTCCATGTCTTTCTCAATTTTACTTCTTGAATTTTTCCACTCTTCAACACAATCGTGACTAATGAATATTTGATGGCCCCTGTCCTACTCCAACACCTTTACCCACAAGGTTCCTTTTCAACATAAGTACCTCTTGTTACTAAAAAAAGTCACTCTAACGAACTCAGCCTAGTGAACCAAGCATACATTCTTGATTGGTTGATCAAACCTTGTCCCATATTAGCGAGTTTCAACTCTTTTGAAGTGCCCCTTCACAATTTCATTTTGTCTTGTCCTTCAAGTATCATTAAACTTTGATTCGAAGTAGCCAAAACTACCCCTTCAATATTCTATTTAATATCCCCAAAAAGAAGAGCAACCTAGTCCCATCCTGTCTCATGCCTACATTCTTTCTATTATAGGCCAACCAGATTCACAGGCTCACCTTTCCAGGCAACAGAATGCCTATACGACACCTTAACTCCTCTGAGTCGAGGTCAACCTTCCAACAATTCAAGTAACAATGGGCTCATTTTTTGTGTGACCTTGTTCCTCATGCACATTTCCATCTCTAGAACAACTCACACTGAGTCTTTCTCTCAAGAATCTTTAAGTACATCAATGCATCAAGGCTCTCTAGCCAAGATACTCACACTATCCATAGGTTCCCACTATGGCAAGGAAAATTCTAACACCAAAGCTCATCCGAACATTCGAAAGCAAGGTATCATGTGTGGCCAAGAGCCAACACCAAGATAACGTGCCAATGCCTCTCATCAAGCCCCATTCGATATTGTTTGAATTGCTTTCATAATGGTTGTTGGACTCCCATATTTCCATATTCCAATCCTTATAGTACCATGCCTTCAGACGTTATAACAAGCCCTTGAGACTAGTGGTTAAACTAGTAGCATACATTGGACATCTGTCCCTCTCAACCATGGAGCATCCTTCCCATGTGTATATGCTGACAAGTCCCTTGAATGGCTACACATGCTATCACATGTTGAGACTGATGGCCATTATGCACCATAACGTCCGTGGGAGGTTTGGGCCACGTTCCATGAAGGCGGCATGCCGACAAGGAAATAAAATTGTGAACCTCTAACAACATACTTCAACGCACTAGCAGGTCAGCCCGGTAATCTCCATGAGTACTTACTCATCGAGACATATGAGTCCTCTTGTGGTCCTCATAGACCCATCCTTTAGTCATTTTTACTACTAGTAGCTCACTTAGCGTACCTGCGCCAGGGTGGTGGAGAGCTGACTGCAGGTGCCCCCCTTCAAGTAGCAATGGAAACTTTTAGCCTTGTACGATGAATATATATGATTTTTTCTTGGGAGACATATTTGGCTCTCAGCTTGCCTATTCTCTAAATCACCCAAATCTAATTTTTCTATTCCATCCATTGACCCTTCAATATAGGAACTACCAATTCTCATCCATTTCCAAGCAACATTAAAGATAATTACTAAAATCCAACTACCATGCCCACTATTTTGCACACTAGCATGCGTCTTTGCATGGATACCAACCTAGCTTACAAATAGCATCCTACAACTATAAAGTTACTTGATACTTTAATTCAAAAATTAAAGACATGAAATTTTCATTTGAAGATTTGGTTCTGTGACCAGTCTTCTTACATACCCACGACTCAACGGCGGGAGTTTTAGGACCAAACTGAGAAAGACATTATCAAGTCAAAGATGTATTACAACTTGGCACCTATAATTTATTTCGACTAAATGGGGAATTTATTCACGTTACTGGATGGAGAGCACCTCGGGAAATACTATCAATAAACACTACTCTCATAGGGGTCACTTATATATTGATTAGTACTTTTATATAAGTTAGTTGAAGGGTTGGTTGAGTAATCGATCAATCTATTATAAGTTGTTAAGCCATTTTTTTTAATTGGTTGCTTGGATAATTTATTTTTTTGATAAGACAAGATTGTTCATTTATTACAAGCTAATAAAAGAGAATGTGCGCAACACAATTAATTTTTCGCTAAAAATATTATGTTTTATTACAATTTTTGCTTGTTATGTGTGTTAACCTTTGCTACAGTAAGTTATTATTTGTGTTAACCATTGCTACAATAATTTTTTGATGAACTAGAAAGTGACCAAGGACCTTTAGTTCCTCGATCATGTTTTATTGTAAGTCGTGCAAGGAATCTGATCTATGTACGCATACATACCAGCAAAATAAAAAACAAGCATGACAAAATATAATTAGAAAAAAAAATTTCAAAAATTGGAAATTTTATAAAGTATTATGATTAGCTCGAGAATTCAAGCAATGTCAAAGTTGTTTTGGAGATATAAAGCTAAAAAGGAAAGATAACAGTTGTGTGAGCAACATATTGTCTTTAAATCACAAGCAGTAATGCCTAGATGCCAAAAATATAATTACATACATAAAAAGGTAAAATGAATTCTATGTGGTAGAAGTTGGAGGGTTAGATGAAGTTGGAGTAGGATCGACTGGAAATGGTTGATCGACATCCTGACATTGGTTGCCTACAGTGTCATTTTTATTTAGCTGCAAAGTTTCTTCACCAGGTGTTGAAGTTTCAAGAATGTGTTGATCAAGACACTTTTCCAATTTAGTGTCCCTCATCTGCTAGGGCAAGTAATAAAAGTTAGCATCTTTGTCTTGCTTCGAAAATAATTAAAAGTAGTTGAAAATAGACTCAATGGAATTTCTGCTTTGTCTCAACAACATCATGAGTTGATTTCTTCTCCAACTCTTCTTTCTTCTTCAATCAGAGTTCTCAATCATTATGGAGTGAGGTTTTTACTGTCTTCGATTCGACTTTAAATTTTTTGGGCTACTCGTTCAGTGTTCTATTCTCTTCTTCCAGATTATCAAGTTGTTCTTAAGTCTTCCTGACATCGGCCACATGGGACTCGAAATTTTGAAGACTATTTCCTTATTAAAGAATGCCTTAAAATTATATGTATATATATACATGATAGCAAGTAGAGAAGAAGAAACAAAATGAGAGAAAAATTAAGGTAATGGAAACTTACACTAAAGATTTTGTTGTCGCTTCTCTTAACTAGGTGATTGCAAGGTAACATGGTCAGTGGCCATCTCGCTAACCTAGAGCTGCTTGTTTGGAGGAGGAACACGGGCATCCTTGGTGTATCATTAAGGATGATAAGGGGTGGTGGAGTGTTCTGGACTTGTGTCTGGTCGATTTTTTTTCTTGTTTCCTTGCAACATCTTGGCCACTTTTGCTAGCATCCTAACTCTTAGGAGCTTTCCTTCCCCTGCTTAATAACTAGCAATGCTTGCATAGTGATGAAGGATGTATGACATATCTGCAAATGATGAAGATTAATACAATATAGAAATTCATTTAGCAGTGTAATAAAGTCATTTGTCCAAAGTATCTGAACTAGTTTCGTCTTCTACATTACTCTTTATCTATCTAACTCTTGGAATTTGTTAAAAAAAAAATAATTGCCCAAGAACGTTCTTCTTGACAATTACTGGTCAATAAGTTAAAGTTTCCATTTTCATCAAACAAGTTAGTGGGAGGAGGAAGATGAACCTATGCTAGTAATACTACAGCCCGATGCTATAAATATACCATTTTCATCCTTTGAGGAAGATATCTCAAGGGACTCACGATCTTCTACTATGACCTATTTCCCTTTACTGTGCCAAGAAGGTTCATCGATTAGTGAAGGAGATAGTTCTCTTGCAGTAGAATTGTTGATCACTACCCTGATATTTCTTCAACGAGTTTCCTTGGTAACAAGTTAATGTTTCATGTCCTCACCTTGATTCCCTAAGTGATTAGCCTCAACTTGGCTTTCTAGACCATGGTCACTAACATATTCCACAACATGATCACCTTTAATGTTAATGAAATGGTAGGATTTAAATAAGCGTACTTTACAAAGATTAGTTGTGGTGAACAACTTTTTACAACTCTTCTCTTCTTTAGTAAGGATGTTTAGCATCCTAAGACTCCTAATATGATTTAATGCTTTGATTAGCGTGCCTGGAAGCTACATGGGATAATTGTGTGAATCAATTGATTTATATGATTTATATGTTAAGAATGGGCATTTTTGTAATTTTCACCCGTTGATGGAATATTTATGATTCCTATGTGTTATGTGCTTGAGACTATATTATTATGTGGATATTTGCGATATTCGACATTAGTGGATCCTTTCGAGTAGTTTTAGCGGAAAAGTCACAATGGGAATATATGCCATGCTCGAGTCGAGCCTAGGGGTATTTTTGGAATTTCACTATTTTGGGAATTATTAGTGATGAAATCAATTGGTGGAATAATTATGTTTAGTGGATTAGTGGATTAAATTAGGAACTTGAGGTTAGTGTGAATTTTAACTAAATGACCGAAATGCCCTTGAGATTAGTTTTGAGGTTAAGTTAAAGCTAGGGGAAAAATCATATTTTGACCATTAAACTAGGAAAATTTTTGGACTAAGTGTTGAGCACTTCCCTTACACATTTTGGAGTTCTCTTCTTGATTCCTAAGGTCTTCCTTTACCAACTTCTTGGATTTTGAAGGTTCTAGGAGAGGATTGAGCTCAAGGAAAGGACTTAACCACTATCAAGGCTACATTTCAGCTAGAGCTTTAGGATTTGGAGCAAGGTAAGCAAATTTTTTTGGATCATTTTCATTGTTGGTTCATAGGTGTTCTTGGTTTTGGGGGTTACCACTGAACTCAGAAGCAAGCTTATAATTATTTTGATGCTTGAATAGCTAATGAAATTCTTGATTTTTGGGGTTGAATTCTAGGATTTATGGGGTAAAGCTAGAGTTTAGAACTCTAAGTTGTAGTTTTGGGATTTAATATGTTTTCGGTGTATTTTGTGGAATCTAGGTAAGGTGTAAGTGGTTATGCTAACTATTGTTAGGTTTGCTTTGTGTAAAAACAAACAAAGAATCAATTTTGGGTCTAATTTATGAGTTGGAAAAACACAAAGATCGCAGGGGAATGATTTGGGGAAGAATATTTTGATTTTGGGTTTCTAGAGACGTAGAGCCATCTTGCTAGTGTTTAGCGTGATTGCGCTAGTGTCCCAGAACGCCGTTAGTTTTCACATATATTTTACCCACAAAAATCAACCATTCAAGTTCAAAATGTTAACGAAAATTCATCAAAATTAAAAGAAGAGAGGGCAAAATCTTACTCAAATGGATTGTCTAAGCAGAAATTGTGAAGAAAAATGTTGAAAAGTTCTTAGAGATTCACATATTTTTTTGGTTTTTTCTTTGCTTCTTCTTTGTCATTTATGATTTTCATGGGCAAAAAAAAAGAAAGGTTTTTAAAAAAGGGGATAGGTGAGAAAGAAGTGTACTCGCCTTAAGATTTGTATACCTATCGTTACTATTTCCAAGAAAGGTAACTATTAATATTAAATTTACAATATAGAGGAATATTATAAGGTAATGTAATGATGATAGTTGTTCAATAAGGAACAGATCGAGTAGGTCCTAATCAGGTTTGTTGGCATCAAAAAGTTCATCTAGTGCGGATAGCACTATAATAAACTTGGGGGCAAATTTTTATACCAAATATTAGCATGATGATGTGGCAATTATGATAAACACGTGGCAACCAAAAAGAAGAGGAGACATCAACACTTGTCGAACAAATCAACTAAGGAAGTCAACATAATCAATCGATGATTGTAATTTATTCATAGAACTATTAGATCGATATAATATTGATCGAATCATGGCTGATCATGCACAAGAACATGTTGCAATAACCGAGTAGCGTAATCCGAAAATAGCTGATTTAATTATATTTTAAAGTGATTATTTGTACATTTAATGATAAAAATGTTGCTTAAGCCACAAGGCATATTTATGTAAGGTTAGTAAGTCTATAAATACAAGACTTACTGTTGAGATTGGTTGAATACAATGGTTAATATTTTTACATGTTGAGGTGAAAAACACTTAACGGTTTTCACTTAAGGAGAAGTGAAAACATGAGATTGTGTTGAAGGCATCTAAACATAACTTTTATGGGTCTAAAGTTATAAAATGAGGTATCAAAACATTTTCAAAAAGTTTGGCAGCATTTAGAGCAATTTTAGCACCATTGGAGTGGTCCACAGTCAGAGGGGGTGGCAATGCGTCGCCCCCTAAGTGGCGAAGCATAACCAATATCTGAAGGGCTTCAAAACCCCAGCATGCAATGCATCACCTGCTAGTAGGTGACATATCGCCTGGGTGGTCTTTTATAGTCGTACAGTTACGTAAAATACTTCAAATGATATGTTTTAAATACCCTAATACTATTGGTTAGACTAATGATGATGGCTACACTATAAATATTGGTTATTAGAGTTGTAAAACCTTGATCACACTTTCCAACTCTCTCTCTCTCTCTCTCTCTCTCTCTCTCTCTCTATCCCCCCCCCCCCCTCTCTCTCTCTCTCTCTCTAGCTCTTAAAGACCAAAGTTTTCTCTAAGAAACTTATCAAGTTTTGTTTGACTTGCATGAGTTTTACAGCTTGTTAAATCTCAAATCTCATTCTACTTCGTTGAAATTCAAGCAACAAGGGAAGGCATGGAATAGAGATTTTGGACAATAATATTCTTATTTGTGTATAAGCCTTATAAGCTCCCCAAGTTTGAAGACTCAAGTTGCTCTAAATCAAATGTTGTATCTATCTAGCCCTAACTTTGTGTTGGTTTACTCTATTGTGCTTTCATTGTTAGTATTGATGATTAAATGTTTCTAAGTTCATCTTATCATTATTTAATCATTTAGCTTCTTCTAATCAAGATAGTCATTTATACTATGAACATGTTTCTTTGATTATCAAGATTTGCCTTCATACTTTGAAGAAGCTTCTTGTTTTGCATTTAGGGTTTCAAATATTAAACTACTTCAATTACTAAATGTTGATTTGCAAAGTGTAAAACCATATATTCCCAACAATAAAAATATTTGATTATGATTTTTTTTTTTGTGTTTTGCATAATCAACAATGAGAGAAAATTGTTCATCTTCTACAACATTCAAATCTTTGTTTCAAGATTTGGTTCGTGTTGAACACATAACCATGAAAGATCAAAGAAAGTTCCATTTTGAAATGCTCTACATGAAGGTTGATATGGATTCCCATTGTTCATCAACAAACGATGAGACAACACAATGGAATTACATAATCAAGAAGATTGGTGTCATCAAATTCCTTATTTCTAAATGTGTAGATTTTAAGAATTTGAATGAAATATTTTTGCAGCCATATTTTTGAGAGTTTGAGTTTATTGTTAATATTAAGAGTAAAATGGTGAATGTGAATGAACAATTCAAGGGTGATTGTTATACTTGTTTTGTTTTTAAAGTTAATGATCATCATGTGAGATATGGTAATTGTAAAATTAACCACGATGAGAATAGGGTTAAGGCAATTGATGTTGAGATCATTGCACTTCTAAATGAATTTGATTCGCTCACTCTAATTGATGATGAGATCTTTGTGACTTTGGCTAAATTTAATGCATTTAATGAGGAATGCATTGTATCACTAATTGAAAATAATGCATTCGATGAGGAATGTATGATAACCCTAAAGAGAATTGACATAATTCATGCATGTAGCGATGAGACAAATGCAACCTTAAGAGAAGGTGAATATGTCAATGCAATTGATAATGAAATCATTGCAAAATAAAGTGAAGATACTAAGGTCAATGCATTTGATGTTGAGATTATTGAAAACCTAAGTGAGGATACCAAGACCAATGCATTAAATGTTAATAATATGGCATTTGTGGATGGTTAAAATTATGCACTCCTTAAAGATTCTATTTCCTCATAAAGAGAAACCCCAATTTTCATACAAGGCTCCTGGGATCATTCAAAAGGCCATGTTAGACCCCTGTCTCATACATAGGGTTTCACATTGCAAGAGTATCACGCAAGGCCCTCATCTCACACATAGGGCATATGGCGTCTGGCCGCATGGGATCTCGCCTGGTGCCTGGCTGCGCGAGATCTCGCCTCCCCGTGTCCGTGCAAGATCTAGCTAGCCTCATTGGATGGACCACCCACCTCATTGAAGAGGCCCTACATCACTTCCTCAGGTAGGTGCCACCAACGAGGCACACCCTTTACAATTAGCCAGTCATGACCTTTTACAAAATACAAAGTATAGAACTCCATGAATACTTGTAAGGGGAGGACTGACTCACAAATAAGAGGAAAGACTCGCGATGATTTGGTATCAGGTTAGAATTAAAAAGGTAAACTAAGTATGTCATTCAAGATAGTCCACAAGAGACAACAAGTACGATCAAGGTACCTCTAGGTAGGTACATACATGTCTGTACGGATCAAGGCACAGACATGACACCTGTACTTGACAAGTAGTGGAGGAAAGGGATAGTACGAGGAGTGGTAACACCACCTCCATGCCTATGACATGCACCAGAACCGACCACCACTCTCTAAACACCACTACCGTCTGCGCCACAACCACTTGCATCATGTCAATGTACTATTTTGTCCCCCTGGGACCAATTTCTACTAAGAGCCATTAGAGTTCACCTATAAATAGGACCTCACTTCATCATTGAAGGGGGTTGGAAAATCTCTTTGTACACAGAAACAATTGAGCAATACACAAACTCTTTTCTCCCTTGTTGTTCTGGAAGCCTTTTAGAGGTTCTATCTACATAGTTTTCATAATACACTATGAGTTTTCTGACCTCATACCATTGACGAGTTCTCACCGTCAACAACATCTAAATCATGCAATGTGGTTAATTATAATTCTATTACCTTATGGCATAATAGACTTGCTCATATATGTTATGGAACAATTAAAATAGTTGTTAAATGTGGATTAATTAATGATGATTTGAATAAGCATGATTATTATGAATTTTATGTTAAATATAAAATAGTAAAGAAACATTTTCCAAGTGTTAATAGATGTTAAAACTTACTAGATTTAATCCATAGTGATTTATGTGAATTGAATGACATGTTGACTAGAGGAGGAAATAGATAATTCATGACTTTTATAGATGATTGCTCTAGGTATACTAATGTGTATTTTCTTAAGAGTAATGATGAGGCATTTAATGCATTTAAAATTTATAAAGTTGAAGTAGAAAAGCAATTAGAAAGGAAAAGAAAGACTCTTAGAAGTGATTGAGGTGGTGATTACTTTTCAAATGATTTCAATGTGTTTTGTGAAAAATATGACATTATACATGAATGTAGTGCACCATAGACTCCACAACAACATGGAATAGCTAAGAGAAAGAATATGACTCATCTAGAGATGATTAACTTTTTGCTTTTACATGCTAAATTGTGCTATAATTTGTGGGGTGAAGCTTTGCTTGCTGCGTGTCATATATTTAATCAAATTCTTGTTAAAAAGAACAATGTATCTTCATATGATTTATGGAGAGGAAAGAAACATTAAAGTGTGGGGGTGTCTTGCTTATTGCAAGAGCACATAGCCTAGTAGGAACAAGCTGGGTCCAAGGGTCATAAAGTGTACATTTGTAGGCTATGCCTTAAATAGTGGGGCCTATAGACTATTAGACTTGGAGTCTAATGTGATAATTAAATCAAGAGAAATGGAGTTCTTTGAGAATATGTTATATTGTGATAACAATTCTCAAGAACCCACAGGTGTTGGAGAATATTTTAAATAGAAAGATCCAAAGGTTGATGAGCAACCTATATTGCCTCGGAGAAGCCAAAGGCTTAAAGAGTTGGGATCAAATGAGACATGTTCTCAAGTTGAGACACTCTACCTAATAGAAGTAAACCTTGAAGAAGTCACATGGAAATTTCATATGGCTCTTCAAGTTGAGAATGATCTCGAAACATTCTGAGAAGCAGTGTCTTCGACAGACTCCACTTTTTGGAAGAGGCAATAAGTGATGAGATGGATTCAATTATTTCAAACCACAAATGGGAATCGGTAGACCTTCCACAAGTTTCAAAACCAATTGAGTGCAAGCGATTATTTCAGAGGAAATATCACACCGATGGCACATTACTAACCTTCAAGGAAAGACTAGTAGCCAAAGGGTGTAAAAAAAGTAAGGAATCGATTATTTTTGACACGTATGCACTGGTTGCTACGACAACCACAACAATAATTTTAGTTGTCTTATCATCAATATATAACCTTTATATTCTTCAAATGGTTGTCAAAAGGATATTCCTAAATGGAGATCTCACTAAGGAGATTTATATGGAATAACTGGAAGGTTTTGTTCTAAAGTGAAATGAACATAAAGTGTCTAGGCTTATTAAATGTTTATGTGGATTAACACAAGCACGGAAATAATAGCAAGAGAAGACAGTTTTGGATGGGTGTAGACACAATATAGTAGAGAAGTACTTATACTCTAAGACTTGTCATGGCTATGTCATCATAGTGTGTCTATATATTGATGCTTGTTGATTTTAAGTAATGAGATGAGAGGAATAATGGAAATGAAGAGGTTTCTATCTTCCACATTCTAGAAAAAGGACCATTGAGAGGTCGATACACTCTATAGTATAAAACTGAGAAGAAATAGTGGGGGTTATTCCTTAACTCAATCGCACTTTGTTGAGAAAGTGCTTGACAAGTTTAGTCATCTCAAAATCAAAGAGGCAAATACATCATTTGATTCAAGCATAAACTTGAAAAGAATAATGCTAGAGTGGTAGCTTAACTTGAGTATGCAAGTGCATTAGAGAGTCTAATGTACACCTCTTATTGTACAAGAGCAAATATTTCATATACAGTTAGTAAATAAGTAGGTTTATGTAATGTCCCAAATTCCTTAATAAGGATTAGTGCCTGGATTAGGAGGCCAAGAGGCCAATAATTGATTTAATACAATATTATGTGATTATAAGCATGATTATGTGGGCTGTGTTATTATATGACTGTATTTGTAAAACTCTGTGCATGTATGTGATATATGGGTGAGACCACATTATTATGTGGACACATTTGAGCTATTTGGCATGAGACATACCTAGAAAGCAAGTTAGCAGTTTAGTCATAGCGGTGTTAATTACTGGGCTTGGGGTGAGCCTAGGGGTAATGTTGTACTTAGTACATTACCG
The DNA here is from genome assembly GCF_963169125.1 of Humulus lupulus. Lineage (NCBI taxonomy): Eukaryota > Viridiplantae > Streptophyta > Magnoliopsida > Rosales > Cannabaceae > Humulus > Humulus lupulus. Next base: position 91,029,950 of record NC_084796.1, on the reverse strand, counting down.
AGAATGAGCGAGCCATGGGAAATGATTTGATAATTATTTAAGGATATTGGGAATGACAGGAATTGTGAGAGATATTAATTATAATCAGTGGGGTAGGTGGAAATGACAAACTCGCCCTTGGGTGGCTTGAGAGAAAGGGTTGGCCCTAGGGGAATTTTATTCCTTTTAGGCTTAATAGATAGGCTTGACCAAGGGAAAGTTGGATGTAGAATGAACCAAGAAAAAATAGTGCTCTCTATCTCTCTTCTCTCTCGATCATACTCTCTCTCTCTCTCTCTCTCGGTTGAATTTTGAAGCTTGAAGTGTAGGAGAATTGAAGCTAATTTGAGCTAGGTTCTGGATTGGGTGAAGCTTGGGGATGCTTCAGTGTTGAGGTAATGATTCTAAGCTTGAACTTTGAGTTTTTCCTCTAGTTTTAGGTTGTTTATAAGCTTGATCATTGAATTAAGCATTTGGTAGTGTTTTAAGTGTTATAAAGCTTGGGTTTTATTGCGGGATTGATGGTAATGTTGTGTTGAGGTTTGGTATTGATTTTATGATTGTTTGGTAGAGATTTTGGTTGAGTTTGAATTGAAGGAAATGCAGGGGAGCTGGGTTTGCGGGGTCAAGTCGCGAGCGTGTTCTTGGGCGTCGCGACCTGAGCGAACCCCAGAGCCATGGGAAGGCTCTGTCTGCATGGCGCACCGTGACCCTTAAGGGAAAGTCGTAGCCCGCCCCTGGCACCCAGACAGGGGGCAGGTCACGACCTGCCTACTTCTTTTTGGCCAAGCATGGTTTTAAGGGCGAGTTTTCGAACCTTAAGGCTCAGGATCGAATCTACTACTCGGTATGGTAGAATTCGAGGTTCCGAGCTAGGACTTGGTCTGGGAACCTTTTATTACTCATTTATTAATGGGATTTCATATTTGGCTATGATTAGGTTACCGCCAAGGGCCCAAGGTCACGATCGTTCTCAAAGGTCGTTCTTAATCTATTTTATGCCCAAGCCTTACGTAAGAAAACTGCACCCATTATGTGACATACATGATTGTTCATGAAGCATGTTGAATGCTCTATATATGGATATCTTTTGCATCATGAATTATTGGTTGCATTGTTTACTTAAGAAATGCTCTGACTTATTAGTTAGGATCGATAATAGTGCTGAGTGTTGGTCAAGAGCGGCAATAGCGCAGCGAGAGCTGGTCGATATGATTAGATCTAATCAACAGAGCATTATATGCTCGTCCGACTGAAAGGTCGAAGAAAACTAAAGTGCTTGGCTAGTCTATGGCTAGTTACTTAGAGCCAGGGCACAGGAGCCTAGGATGACTAAACAGTCATCTATTCAGGACACAAGATCCCAGGATGACTTAATAGTCATCTATCCAGGGCAAAGGACCCCAAGATGACTTAACACTCATCTATTTAGGGCACAGGACCCCAGGATAACTCTTTAGTTATCTAATTAGGGCTCCGAGCCCCAAAAAGATTCCATAATCATTTATTAATACTTGTATACATGCAGTAATAAGTTTTCTTGTTGAGCCTTGGCTCATGGGTGCTATGTGGTGTAGTAAAAGGGAAGGAAAAGCTTACCTAGCCTTGAGTGGAGAGCTTAAGTGGTGACGTGTACATATGCGTCCGCTTGACCACCACGACCAAGGTTTTTTAGGGGAACTAGGGTTTAACCCTATTTTTTCTGCATAGGTCGGTGGGCTTGTAACTTTTGAATTGTAATGACCATTTTTTATTGTAAACAATTTTATGGGATCCCATGTACATGTTTATGTTATTAATAAAACATCCATTCCTTTTGACCGACATTTTAACTATGGCCATTAATAACACTTAGATGCACGTTTATGGCCTAGAGACTCATTTAGCGAGTAAAGCACTATTTAAAGTACACAATGTGATGGTCTTGCCTAACCAGGGCGTTAGAACTTCGTATCAGATAGTGCCAAGGTTAAGGGTTCCTGTAGACTGGCTGGGCATCTACACTCGCCACTGAAGAAAAGTTTGACTCATCGTTCGGTAACTATATATGTGGTTATGTGTGTAACTGCTTGAATAGGATATAAATGCTTTACCTGCATGCATGAGATACACTGGTAGGGCCTGGCCCTTGACTACTGCATGATGAGCAAGAACGTGCTTATTAGCACTGATATTGCTAGAACATGCTTATTAGCATCGTTAATTGTTAATTGCTAAGTGTTAAATGTTAATTGTGATGCTTATGAAACGACATGTTTATTAGCATGATTGTTGAACGTGGATGAATTTTTGTTTGATCTTGGACCGTGAGGCAGCAAGAGGTTTAGTTATTAATACCTAACTGGTCACATTGATTATTGTAGCAAAGTATAAATTGATAGTATGCTTCCAAGATAGATGGATTCATCAGCTGTCCAGGAAGATCAGGGCCAGAATGACAGATAGGGTCAAGATAATGACCAAGGTCAAACCCCTCACACAGCTTCTGAGAACTGGCAACAGTTGCTTGTTGATTTGCAAGCCAGGGTAATGAAGTAGGAAGAAGAAATACACCTCCTGAGGCAGTAGCATGTTCCTGCAGGGAACATCTTGCTAGAAGCATCACCTGTGATGGTGCCAACAGTTGAGCACCCACTGGAGGCTAGAAATAAATGGGAACCATTTTATGAAAGGTTCAGGAAATAGCACCCTCAATTTTTTTAGGGTAGTGCAGATCCAGCCAAAGACGAGCAGTGGATGAGCATGGTTACCACCATCCTAGACTTTATGAGGGTGTCTGGTATTGAGAGGGTGGCTTGTGCCACATATGTGTTCTAGGAGGATGCCTAAATTTGGTGGGAGGTGATATCCCATACTAGAAATGTTAATGCCCTGAGTTGGGAAGAGTTTCAGACTCTGTTCAATGAAAAGTACTATACCGATGCTATCAAGGCTGCAAAAGCTGAAGAGTTCAACAAACTGTTTCAGTGGAGTTTTGCAATGACTGAATATGCTTTAAAGTTTGATAGACGTGCAAAGTTTACAGGGGAACTGGTGCCGCCCACTGATGGGACCATAAGGGAGAGGTTTCTCCAAGGGCTATAGCCTAGGATAGCCCATGATGTTCGTATTACCACTGTGCCAGGAATGACTACTTATGCATAGGTGGTTGAGAAGGCGCTCACAGCTGAGAGTGCGGAGAACAAGATTTGGTGTGATAACGTAACCAAGAGAGACTTTAGGATGGTGAACCTCCATTTATGGGTTCAGGAAGGGAGGAAGGCCCCAGTGATTAGAAAAGGAAGGCTCCTGATGTCTTCCCAGGTCAAGGCCTTGATAGGAGACCATGTGGTATTACAATGGGCTTCCAAGGCGGCAATGAGGTCTGGAGGACTTTTACTAAGTGCCCTAGATGTAAGAGGCGTCATCTAGGGGAATGTCGAGCAAGAGCCTGCTTTTTATGCGGGGTAGTAGCGCACTTGAGGACAGATTGCCCAAGAGCAAGAAAGGAAGAGCCAAGAAAGGAAGATAGCTCGGCCCCAGCTCGAGTGTTCGCATTAACTCAGGAAGAAGCTGAGCCTGTCCCTTAGTAGATACAGGTCAGCTTTTCAGTGTTGGAACCCCTCATACTGTTTTGATTGATTTTGGTGCTACACATTCTTTTTTTGCTAGTACAATTATTGATAGACTGTGTAGACCATGTGATTATTATGTTGTGGGGTTCGGGACCTTATTACCCATTGGGAGTTAGTAGTATCCAGAAGAGGAATCAGATCATTGCCAGTGATAGTAGAGGGCAGAGAGTTATCAGTTGACTTAATACGGTTGGTTATGACCGACTTTGACATGATCTTGGGTATGGAATGGTTCGTGAAGTATGGGAGAACCATAGATTGCAAAAGAAAAATGGTAACCTTTGAATCTGAAGGTGAGGATCCTTTCGTGTTTGTTGTCACTGTGCATGGTCCCCGTATACCAATGATATATGTTCTGAAGGCTAGATATTTATTGCAAGGTGGTTGCATAGGATTCTTAGCCAGTGTGGTGGATACCACTCAAGTCATGCCAGTGGGACCAGGGGAGACCAGACTAGCCTATGAGTTTATGGATGTGCTTTTAGAAGATTTACCTGGGTTTCCGCCACATAGAGAGATTGAATTTCTGATTGAACTGGCACCAGGGACGGAGCCAGTGTCTAGGGAACCTTACAGAATGGCCCCAGCAGAATTAAAAGAACTGAAGGTACAGCTGCAAGATTCCTAGACATGGGTTTTATTTGACCTAGTTTCTCACCGTGGGGTGCATCAGTCCTATTTGTAAAGAAGAAGGATGGTTCTTTGAGGATGTGTATTGATTACAGAGATTTGAATAAGTTAACAATTAAGAACAAGTATCCTCTGCCAAGGATAGATGAACTATTTGATCAATTGTAGGGTAAAAGGGTATTCTAAAAGATTGACCTTCAATCTAGTTATCATCACCTGAGGGTCAAGGAGGGAGATGTACCAAAGATTGCCTTTCGCACCAGATATGGGCATTATGACTTCTTAGTTATGTCCTTTGGGTTGACTAATGCCCTAGCTGCTTTTATGGATATGATGAATAAAGTGTTCAAGGATTATTTGGATAAGTTTGTTATTGTTTTCATTGATGATATTATGGTTTATTCTCAGTCAGAGTCGGAACATGAACAACATTTGAGGTTGGTTCTATAGAGACTGAAGGAACACAGATTGTTTGCAAAATTCAAGAAGTGTGAGTTCTGGTTATCTCAGGTAACTTTTCTTGGTCATATTGTCAGTAAGGAGGGGATCAAGGTAGACCCATCCAAGATTGAGGCGGTCAGAGATTGGCCAAGGCCAAAGAATGCTTCAAAGGTTGCTTCCTTGGGTTGGCAGATTATTAAAGGTGTTTCGTGGAAGGATTCTCAAAGATTGCCACTTCATTAATTGAACTGACACGCAAGAATCAGAATTTTGTGTGGTCAGACAAGTGTAAGAACAACTTCAAGGAATTGAAATAGAGGTTGATTACAGCTCTAGTTTTGAGTCCCCCAATAGATGAGGAGAAGTTTGTGATATACTGTGATGCCTCACATCAGGGTTTGGGTTGTGTTCTTATGCAGTCAGGGAAGGTGATTGCATATGCCTCACATCAGTTGAAAGAGTATGAACGGAGATAACCCACTCATGATTTAGAGTTTGCAGCAGTGGTCTTTGCATTAAAGGTGTGGAGACATTACCTTTATGGGGAGAATTGTGAGATTTACACTAACCACAAGAGCTTTAAGTAATTTTTCACATAGAAAGACCTAAACATGAGACAAAGGCGTTGGCTGGAGTTGGTAAAAGATTATGATTCTGAAATCAAGTATCATCCAGGAAAGGCCAACATGGTAGCGGATGCTTTAAGCTGGAAGGGTCCGGGACAAATATACAGTGGGAGACTGATATCCTGAGAGTTAGCAAAGGATATGACTAGAGATGGTATAGAGTTGCTGGTAGGCCAATTGGCCAACATTACGCTACAGTCTACGTTGTTGGAAAGGATAAAGGAAGGTCAGTTGGGCGACCCACAACTGACCAAGATTAGAGAGGACATCCTAGCTGGAGTGTCCAGGATTATACAGTGTCAGATTTGGGCTTGTTGAGATACAAGGTTTGAATATGTGTTCTAGTGGACACTGCTATTACATGGGAGATTCTGGACGAGTCTCATACTACTCCTTATTCTTTGCATGCAGGAACTATGAAGATGTATCAAGATGTGAGATCACTATAATGGTGGCATGGGATGAAGAGGGATATGACCGAATATGTGGCTAAGTGCTTGACATGTCAACAGGTCAAGGCTGAGTATCAGAGACAAGTAGAGCTATTACAGCCTCTGGACATCCCATAGTTGAAATGGGAGGACATCGTGATGGATTTCGTGGCGGGGTTACCCAGGATTGTGGGTCAACATGATTCAGTGTGGGTTATCATGGATCGATACACCAAGTCAGCTCACTTCTTACCAGTGAGGACAACTTATACAGTTGACCAGTAAGCAGATCTCTATGTGAGAGAGATTTTGCGCCTTCATGGGGCACTGAGGTCGATTGTTTCAGATTGGGAACCCACATTCACTTCTAAGTTCTGGGGAAGTTTGCAGAGGGCCATGGGTACACAGTTCAAGTTCAGTACTGATTATCATCCTCAGACAGATGGAGAATCTGAGAAGACGATCCAGATTTTAGAGGACAAGCTGAGAGCATGTGTGCTAGACTTTAATGGATCCTGAAGTAAGTATTTGCCTTTGATAGAGTTTTCCTACAACAACAACTATCAGTCGACCATTGGGGTGGCTCCTTATGAGATGTTGTATGGTAGGAAATGCATGTCTCCTATTCATTAGGATGAGACAGGAGAAAGGAGATACTTGGGTCTTGAGGCAGTTTAGAGGACCAATGAGGCCATTGAGAAGATTATAGCTTGAATGCTTGCTTCTCAAAGCACACAGAAAAGTTATGTTGATCCTAAACGTAGGAACGTGGAGTTCCAGGTGGGAGACTATGTCTTCCTTAGAGTCTTGCCATGGAAAGGGGTGAGAAGATTTGGGAAGAAGGGAAAGCTGAGTCCTAGATTCGTAGGTCCATTTGAAATCCTGGAGAGGATTGGTCAGGTGATCTATAGGTTGGCCTTTCCACCGGCATTGTCGATCATGCATAATGTGTTTCATATTTCAGCACTTCGGAAGTATGCGTCAGATATGACTCATGTATTGAGTTACATGGATCTAGAGCTTGAGATAGATCACTCCTTTGAGAAGCAACCCATCCAGATACAAGGATCTGGAGCTTGAGACAGAAAGGACAAGGTCCTGAGAGATAAAACTATACCTTTGGTCAAGGTATTATGGAGGAACAGCAAGGTCGAGGAAGCGACCTGGGAGCTGGAGTCAGATATGCAGAGTCAGTATCCTGAGATGTTCAAGTGAAATTTCGACAAAATTTTTGTAAGGAGGGGATGGTTGTAACGTCCTAAATTCCTTAATAAGGTTTAGTGGCTGGATTAGGAGGCCAGGAGGGAATTATTTGTTTTAATGCATTATTATGTGATTATATGCATGATTATGTGGGATGTTCCATTATATGGCACTATTAGTATATTTATGTGCATGTGTGTGATATATGGTTGAGACCACATTATTATGTGGATACATTTGAGCTATTTGACATGAGACAGTCCTACAAAGAAAGTTAGCGGTTTAGTCATAACAGGGTTAATTACAGGGTTGGGGTTAACCTAGGGGTAATTTGGTACTTAGTACATTACCAGGAATGAGCGGGTAATGGGAAATGAATTGATAATTATTTGAGGATATTGGGAATGATGGGAATCGTGAGAGATGTTAATTATAATTAGCACGGTAGGTGGAAATGACAAAATCGCCCTTGGGTGGCTTAAGAGAAAGGGTTGCCCATAGGGGCATTTTAGTCATTTTAGGCTTAATAAATAGGCTTGACCCAGGTAAAGTTGGATGTAGAATGAACCAAGGAAAAATAGGGCTCTATTTCCATCTTCTCTCTCGATCAAACTCTCTCTCTCTCTCTCTCTCTCTCTCTCTCTCTCTCTCTCTCGGGTTGATTTTTGAAGCTTGATGTTTAGGAGAATAGAAGCTAATTTGAGCTAGGTTCTTGATTGGGTGAAGCTTTGGGATACTTCAGTGTTTTAGCTAATGATTCTAAGCTTGAACTTTGAGTTTTTCCTTTGTTTTTATGTTGTTTATAAGCTTGGAAGTTAGATCATGGAATTTATTATTTGGTAGTGTTTTAAGTGTTATAAAGCTTGGGTTTTATTGCTAGATTGATGGTAATGTTGTGTTTAGGTTTGGTATTGGTTTTGTGATTATTTGGTAGAGTTTTTGATTGAGTTTGAATTGAAGGAAATGCAGGGGAACTGGGTTCGCGGGGTCAAGTCGCAAACATGTTCTTGGGCGCCGCGACCTGAGCGAACCCAAGAGCCATGGGAAGGCTCTGTCTGCATGACGTGCTGCGACCCTCAAGGGAAAGTCGCGGCCCGCCCCTGGCACCCAGACAGGGGGTTGTCTGTCTAGGAGACACGTTGTGGCCCTTGGGGGCAGGTAGCGGTCCGCCTACTTCTTTTTGGCAAGGCATGGTTTTAAGGGCGGGTTTGCGAACCTTAAGGCTCAGGATCAAATCTACTAACCGGCTTGGTAGAATTTGAGGTCCCGTAGGCTAGGACTTGCTCTGGAAACCTTTTATTACTCATTTTATTGATGGGATTTCATATTTGGTTATACTTAGATTACCGTAACGGGCCCAAGGTCAGGATCGTTCTCAATGGTCATTCTTTATATATTTTATGCCCAAGCCTAAGGTAAGATAACTGCACCCATTATGTGACATACATGATTGTTAATGAAACATGTTGAGTGCTCTATATATGGATATATGTTGCATCATGAATGCTTGGTTGCATTATTTACTTGAGAAACGCTCTGACTTATCAATCAGGATCAGCAATAGTGATGAGTGATGGTCGTATTGCATTGACTTATGAGACAAGAGCGGCAATAGCACAACGAGCGGTGGTCAATATGATTAGATCTAATCAACAGAGCATTATATGCTCGTCCGACCCAAAGGTCGAAGAAAAGTAAAGTGTTTGGCTAGTGACTTAATATTCATATGGCTAGGGCGCAGGACCCCAGGATGACTTAACAGTCATCTATCCAGGGCACAGGATCCTAGAATGAATTAACAGTCATCTATCCAAGGCACAGGACCCCAAGATAACTCTTTAGTTATCCAATTAGGGCTCCGAGCCCCAAAATGATTCCATAATCATTTATTAATACTTGTATACATGTAGTAATAAGTTTTCTTGCTGAGCCTTGGCTCACGAGTTCTATGTGGTGCAGGTAAAGGGAAGGAAAAGCTTACCTAGCCTTGAGTTGAGAGCTTAGGTGGCGACGTGTACATATGCGGCCGCTTGACCCCCACAGCCAAGGTGTTTTAGGGGAACTAGGGTTTAACCCTATTTTTTCCACTTAGGTCGGCGGGTTTGTAACTTTTGAATTGTAATGAACATTTTGGATTGTAAACAACTTTGTAAACACTTTTATGGGATCTCATGTACAGTTTAATGTTTTGAATAAAATATCCATTCCTTTTGGCCAAAAATTTTACCTGGCCATTAATAACACTTAGATGCACGTTTATGGCCTAAAGACTTGTTTAGTGAGTTAAGCACTATTTAAAGTACAGAGTGTGATGGTCTTGGCTAACCAGGGCATTACAGTTTACTAGCAATCCAAGTATGAAGCATTGGAAAGAAATTGACAGTGTTGTAGGGTACCTTAAAAGGACAAAGTAGCTTGGCCTCCAGTATTCAAATTTCCCGAAGATACTTGAAGGATATTCTGATGGAAGGTGGAAATCGAGTGTGGGAGATAATGTCTCCACAAGTGGTTTGGTGTTTATGCTCAGAGGAGGAGCGACTTCTTGGGATTCCAAGAATCAAACATGTATTTCACACTCAACAATAGAGGTCGAGTTTATAGATTTAATGACAATCGGCAAAGACACCGAGTGTCTTAGAGATCTCTTGTTGGATATCTCAATCTCCACGAATGAGGTATCGACAATCTCGATATATTGTGATAGTCAAGCCACACTTGCTATAGCTTATAATGGCATATATAATGGGAAGTCTAGACATATAAGTCTAAGACATGAATATGTGAGACAATTGATTCAAGGAGGAACCATATCAATCTCATATGTTAAGTGAAGTGAGAACTTAGCGGATCCATTTACAAAACCTCTTGCAAAGAGGTTAGTAAGCTCCACTTCAAAAGGGATGAGACTAAAACTCCTAGAATAATATATTCACCAATGATGGCAACCCAACTCCAAACTTGTGAACATCAAGGGCAAGAGTTCAATGGGTAAGAACAAGTTACTGGGTGAACAGTTTCTACACTAACAAAGTCGTGAGTTACATCCAAAGATGGTTAGTGTTAGCTGCTACCTAGTGAGGGTTAAGCCTAGGGATTTTATTTAAGTTTAGTTGTGTGCAAAAATTATCTCTAAATGTATCAAATATGTTGTATGAATTTCACCTATGTGAACTTAGAGGTGATACCGCCTCTCATGGGAGTTGGAGTTTTCTCCCTAGAAAATTCATGAAATGGATGAGCACAAGGCCATGAAAAGTGTTAAGTGCGACAGTGTGAAAATGAATGGTCAAGTGGAGGTGTATGAGGTGTTGTCGGTCCTATCATTAAGGATTACTAGGTTGAATCTTTTAGACACCAATGAATTCGATAAGGCTTTGTAATATTTTCACTAAGGTAAACTTCAAATCGAAAGATACTTTATTTTATGCACCAAAATTTTTAAGCTAAGAAGAGATGATTATATTTAACCAGATGGGGGAATGTTGAGATTGGTTAAATATAATGGTTAAGATGCTTACACGTTGAGGTGCAAAATACTTAACGGTTTTCACCGAAGGAGAAGTGAAAACATGACACTGTGTAGAAGGCATATAAAAGTAATTTTTATGGGTCTAAAGTAATACAATGAGGTATCCAAACATTCCCTTAATATTTTGTTGCATTTGGAGCAATTTTAGGACCATTGGAGGGGTCCAAAGTCAGATGGGGTGGCGATGCGTCGCCCCCTAAGTAGCGTAGTATCGCCAAACTGTGAATGGCTTCAAAAGCCTCAGCAATGCATTGCTTACTAGTAGGCGACGTATCTCCTGGCAGGCGATACATCACCTGGGCGGTCTTTTAGGGTCGTAAAGTTACGTAAAATGTTCCAAATTATGTGTTTTAAATACTCTAATCCTATTGGTTAGATTAATGACAATGCCTACACTATAAATATGAGTTATTGGAGTTATAAAGCCTTGATCACACTTTCCAACTCTCTCTTTAACCTCTCTCTCTGTCATGCTCTCAAAAACCAAAGTTTTCTCCAAGAAACTCATCAAGCTTTGCTCAATTAAGCTTGCATGAGTTTTAAGGCTTGTTAAATCTCAAATCTCATTCTACTTAGTTGAAGCTTCAAGCAATAAGAGGAGACTTCAAATAGAGAATTTGGACAACAATATTCTTATTTGTGTATAAGCCTTAGCAGTTCCCAAAGTTTGAAGATTCAAATTGCTCTAAATTGAACGTTGTATCTATCTAACCCTAACTTTGTTTTGTGGTACTCTATTGTGTTTTCATTGTTAGTATTGATGATTAAATGTTTCTAAATTCATCTTATCATCATTTAAACACTTAGTTTCTTATAGTGAAGATAGTCATTTATACTATGAACATGATTATTTGATTATCAAGATTTGCATTCATACTTTGAATAAGGTTCTTGTTTAGCATTTTGGGTTTCAAATATTAAATTATTTCCATTATTAATTGTTGATTTGCAAAGTGTAAAGCCATATATTTCCAACACTTACTATAACATTTATTTTTCACGTACACTTTTATACACAAAAGTCATGTATATCTTGTTATCTTGTCAGGCTTATTAAGAAACTCAGTTGAATCTAGTTCATCTTATTATGAGTTTTAGAATTATTCAATAAAAATGTGAAATGGACGTAGGTCATTACTAATTCTTGAGACTAAATCACTATAAATACTTGTGTTCTTTCTCTTACATTTTAGTTCTTTAACTATCAGCCATTTCTTTTTAATCTATCATCGTTTATTAACTTTATTGTCGTTGGTCAAATTTGTGGTCAACGGAAAATATGCAATTGTTTTGCTTGACAAGGGGGAAGGTTGGGCTTAATAATATTTCTTGAGTGTGAATTTAAATGCTGTAACTTTATTTGTACAATAACTTTCTACGGTCATCTGCCCAGATTAAACTGATGTGCAAATGATGATCAGTTGCTAATCAGAGTCCAAGCCCAAAATTTATTTCCATCTTCCTAGCAATGGGTAGTCACAGATTTAACTAAGCAAGAATGACCATTTAAGCTTTTTCATCACTCATTTTCCAATTACAGAAACGCACACCAGTGAATTTGAAAAGTATAAAACAAAGAGGATCATTTTTGTTTTATGTTGACCAACTGATCTTCAAATATATATTTTAACAATACATAATATTAAGTATGCTTTTCTGGAAAGAGAAAATATGCTGCTAACCACTATATTTAATTTATGTGTAAACGAGATTAATCTTCTAACTAAAAATCTATGTAATGAGATTACAAATACACGCAAATAAATATTACACTCGTAGCATGTCCTTTTCATCATTCATCAATTTTTTAAATAAATCAAATTTATTTATTTTCTCTTAATGGTCAAACAATAGAAAATGATCCTGGTTGATGTTGTCGAAGAAGAAGACGATGACTTGGTTCCCGTTGGTTTACAAGGCACCAGTAAAGACGGTTTTCAGTTAGCGGCAGAGGTGGAAGGAGTCCAAGGTCTATGTCTAACTCGTGTTCTTTGTGTAAGTGTCAGTACAAGACTGCAAATTTCTGTTGTAGCAAACATGAAGAAGAGGAGAAACATAGATTGTAAAAAAGTAGAAAAAAAGAAGAAGAAGAGCTCATAAAAGCTAGTAATGTCTGTCCGCATTTTCACTTGTCAACTTTTAAAATAAAAAATCAAGTGGGGTGAGTCTCGTAATAAGCTTTTGAACCATCCTCATAAACCAATAACAAAATGCCCCTATTTTGGTGGGAGCAAAAAGCTAGCCCCGCTTAAGAATTCTCCAATAATTATATTATAAGTCACATCATATAAATATATTGGGTGAAAAGCTGAATTTCACATGGGTTGATCCTTCCATATGTCGCAAGAAAATTGTAAAATACTTTGATTGGCTAACTTAACATTAGAAAAAATATTTTAAAGTCATATCTAAATTGATTTGTAAATTAATTTACTGGATTTATGAATTAGTTGTCACTTGAATCAACACTTTATAGTGTGAAAATACTTTTTAGTGTGAATACATTATTTTTACTATATTTATTACAAAATAATCTTTATTGGTAGAGTAATGTATTTGACTTATTTTGTGTAAGTATTTTCGGCAATTATGTTTTCTCACGATAAGAATGTTTCAAAAATTAACATGGTAAAAAAAAAAAAGACCAAGTTGGTTGTAATATCTCAAATTTGCTAATAAATCGTAGTGCCTTGATTAGCGTGTCGAGATGGCAATAATTGATATAATTGTGTTATTATGTGGTTAATTATGATATATATGTATCACTATATGATTACTTGAATTAAATGATTATATGACTAGATATGCATGTTTAGGTGAATTAAATATATGTGTGGGCCTGATCTTGTTAATAAAGGTATATTTATAATTTTGGCTCGTTGAGGGCCTAAATGTGATTATGTGTGTGTTGTGCTTCAAACCACAATATTGTGGATATATATATTTGGGATGTGTGGTCCAAGACAGTTCTAGGGAGCGGAATAGTCACAACAAGGTCGAATACCCGGCTCGAGGGTGAGCCTACGGGTATTTTTAGAATGTAGTACATGTTCAGGATCTTACTGGGTAACAGGTAGCAATTTAGCGATTATTTCATTATGTCGAGATTAATTGCGGATTTTTAGGACTACTCAAGGAATTAGCGAGAATGTGACAAATGACGGGATTGCCCTTAAAGGCATTAGATGGCTAATGATTAACGTAGGGTTAGTTTGGTCATTTTCTAGTATAGACTTGGACTTACCTTAGGACTTTAGAACTAATTAGAACATAACACTCTCTCAGCCCATTCTCTATCCTTCTGCTCGGTTCATTCTCTCTCCCTTGGGTGCTTGGAGACTTTGTGGAAATCTTGGAAAATTGGTTGAGGATTTGAGGCTGGAACTTGAGGAAATCAAGCTAGAAGGAGGTCTGAGGCAGTATAAGGGGTGTGACTCTTCAGTAAGGTAAGGTTTTGCTATGAATTTATGGTAGTTTCAATTGTGGTTTAAACGTTTTCTTTAAGGTTTAAAGCCTTAGTTTGATTTTTGGGTTTTGATGAAAGTATGGGGTAGTTTTTGGGGTGTTAATACTGATTAGGTTACCTTGATATGAATTCTATATTTAAATTTTGGGTTGGGTGTTGATTTGGATGGATTTCTATGGATTTGGCTTGAGAAAAAGTAGGGTGAATTCTGGGTTTTGGGGCTCGAGTCACGGCCCTGTCCTTCAGGCGTCGCGGCCCGTGTGTGAGAAAAGGTTTGGGAGCCTCTGAGATCGTCAAGGCACCGCAGCACAGGCTGAGGCGCGCTATCGTCCGTGTCCCCAAGAAGAGAGCCTTAGGGCTCTCTAACTTGTAGCGCACGACGGCCCTAGGGGGTTGGGTCGTGGCTCAAATTACGGGTAATGACCAATATAGGGTATTATGCTCGGGGACCCAAACCTTAAGTGCTCGGGAAGGATTCTACTAACCGTTTTAGTAGGATTCGAGGTCTCGGAGGCTAGAATATTATTCCGAAGTTTTTAATTGGTTTAGGGCTTGATTGATATATATATTATTGCGTTGTTACTAGGTTTTACCGCCAACGCTCACATTTAGGAGATCGTGCTCTAGATCGTACTAGTCAGTCATCTCGGGACACAGGTAAGAAAATTGTTTGTGCCTGGCCCGATTATCTATGTTAAATGCTATGTGTGAATGTTTATGATTGTTAAACCATGTTTGTATGATTATAACTACTCGGCGTATCCGAGAACGTCGATAAACATGCTGAATGTAGGCCAAATGGCAACAAGCACGCTGGATGCGGTGGAAAAATTTACCTCTGTCATTTGAATTTTGTAAACACTTATACTTTGAAGAGTATTTTTCTTAGTAAAAAATTAAGTTGTTGACCTCATCAATATATTATTTTTGAGGGAAATACGGTGGCCAATTTATTTCATTTTATATTATTGAAGATTTGAAATAATTGTAGACATCTTCCTTGATAAGAAAAACAAACTATATATTATACAAACTATTATTTTCTTCACCATCTATTTTTTAGTCTCATTTTTCTCTCATCTTCATTTATTCTAAGCTACGTGCAAAAGTTTCATACAATGGGTACAAGTAGAAAAATCTAAGCATTTCTTTCGTGTACATATAAAATATATTTACGAAGACAATGCACCAAAATGTTTACAATCACCCCCGGTATATCACAAACATTTCCATGATATATATAGCTGTTTTTGAATACGTATTATCTTTCCATATTTTCGTATATTAAATTTGGCTAATCGCACAAATCTATAGCTTTTGTCTTTAATTTAGCATTATGATCAACTACCATCATATCATATATATACGATACGAAACGTATTCATTAGAGAGCATATAAGGTATCTCGTGACTAAACTGCTCGAAGGAGTTTGACTGGTGGCTGACTCATTTGTTATAATACATAAATATATAATAATAAAATAAGATGTTTAACCTGAGCGATGAAAGTTTTTTTACACTGGAGGGTCCAAGTGCCAATCTTGTTATGCAGAAAAAGTTAAAAGCCATAATATAAGTCGGCCCATTGGTTTTCGTATGGTTATTAGATTTGCACGTCAGTACATATAAGTTAAAGGAATGTGCTTGGTTGGTGTGTATATATACATGTGATGGAAAGGTATTGTGATATTCATTTACTTTTTTCTTTTTGTAGTTGGCTCAATCGATATCAGAGCATACATGCAATTATATATATAGGACTGGAAAGCTAGTTAATTAGCTTGTCAGTATTCACATATTATATTATATATCGTATTTTACATAATTCATATAAATACATTATGCGCAGCAATATCAATATTAATATGGTGACAGTACTAGTAACGGAACAAACTGAGGGCGGTTCGTCTGGGAGAGCAGCGGTGAGGAAAGGCGCATGGACCAGAGAAGAAGACGATCTTCTTAGGGATTGCATAGACAAGTATGGTGAAGGGAAATGGCATCTTGTTCCTTCTAGAGCTGGTATTTATAAATTGGAATAATTAATATGCATATTTAATTATTGTATGATTACTAATATATACAATAAAGAGCGAGAAGTGGTATTTAAAATTGATTTATTTTTGTTGAGTTCTGCAGAATTGAATAGGTGTCGGAAAAGTTGTAGATTGAGGTGGTTGAATTATTTGAAGCCAGATATCAAACGGGGAGAATTTACAGCGGATGAGGTTGATCTTATTCTTAGACTTCATAAGCTTTTAGGGAACAGGCAAGTTTTAAAATATCAATACATACACAAGCTTGTGCAATTCTTTATGGCACAAGCAAACTTTTAAAATGTCTATTTTTATAACATTGATTTCCTTTCATGATCTAATTTGATGTTAATTACCACCTAAAATGTCAGGCTCAAATAATTTGACTTTAAGTAGAGAAGAAAATGGCACTTAAGTATTTATTTATTATTAGTATTAGGGTGTTTCAATATACAGTCCCGTTTTTTCTCTTCACACAATTTTCTAATTAATAAACTTACATTATTTTTTTTTTCAAAATTCCACACACAATCTAAAAAAATTTAAGAACAAAATTTTTCACTTTTATAATTTATTATTTTAGAAAAATAAAATATATTTGGCACTCTTAATTAAAAAATAATAATCTTTGTCAGAATAAAATATATAATCATAATTTTTAATTTTTTTTAACTTAAAAAAAATAAAATATAAATAAGTTCACTATTTAAAAAATTATTATTTTAGAATCAAAATTATGAGTAAAATCAAAATACTCAAATTTCATAAAATAAAATATTCTAATTTCATGCTTCTTAAAATTAAAATAAGCATTTTTTTATTAAAAATAAAAAATAATTAAGATATAAATGATATACTAAATATTTGGGAGGTGTGTTAAAAATTATATATTTATTTGTTTATGATATTTAATAAGGATAATTAGGTTAATTTACCGAGATAATATATATATATATTTAGCAATAATTGATTAATTGAAAGGGGTGATCAAAGGAAAAAGAGGGGTATTAATGTAGTCACGCTCAAGAATTATTATTTGACTTGGGAGATCGAGGAGGATTTTGATAATTGTATTTTTTCTCTTTGTGAAAAGTAATATATTAACACTAAGCTATATATGTTTATGACGCGGTTTAGGATCTAACTTAACCATTTTATCTTTTTTTTTTTTTTTTTTTTTAAAAGACCATTTTATCTTACAATATGGGAAAATAATTCATATATGTCTTTCAATTATATTTTAATAATTTTTAAATAGACTATGATGATGACGTTTCAATATAATATACTATAAAATTGATATAAACATGTACAACTTTTTTTGTGAGATAGTATTTATGAATTATTTTAAAGATATATATTTAAAAATAAAATTATGTAAATTTTCTCCTTTTTTTTTCTTATTGTTTTAGAAAAACGATTTTTCCTATTAAATACTCTTGTGGGACATATAGTTCTCATTTATTGGCCCACGTGGCTATAAACTGAAACTCTTACTAAGTGGCCATGTGGCCCAATAAGTGAGTCATTTGGCTTGTATATTTTATGCTTTCTTTTGTTTACTAAAAATAATGCAAAATTCTAAAGCATTACACAAAAGTCAATAAACTACTTTGTGTTGCGCTAGAAATCTCATCAACATTCATACATATAAATATACTTTTTTTTTTTGTTTCTAATAATACTTATTATGGTCAACATTTATTTCGTATTAACAAGTAATGCTTCTCTTTCACAGATGGTCTTTAATTGCCGGTAGAATTCCAGGAAGGACTGCCAATGATGTGAAAAATTATTGGAATACTCACTTGGGAAAGAAGGTAATGAGGTCGTATGATAAACTCAAACACGTTAAAAAGAAAGATGATGACAAGTTTATCCTGAAATCCAACATAATAAAGCCTCGTCCTCGGACCTTCAAAAACCAATTAGCCTTGATGAATAATAGTTACACTGCTACTACTATTGAAAACAAAAATATTGGCTCTCCACTACCACCACATGATGTTTATACACTTACCAAGCCTGGCCATGTTCTAGAGAAAAATAATAAGAACTCGGGGTGGGAAAGCCTATTAGACATGATCAACAACGAGAATCATGAATTTATGAACCCCATCAGCAATACTGGTTTAGATGAGGAATATAATTTTGCAAACTTCTCCGAATTAGGATTCGTTTCTCATCAACCTTCAAACTCAAAAATCAAGGACAGTACTACTAATAACAGTAGTGTTTTTCTCACAGATAGTTACCAAAATTGCTCGACGGACTTTGCCATGGACATGGACCTTTGGGATCTTGGAATCGCTTCAAAAGACAAGGAAATGAAGTAGTCTAAAGTACTACTGTTAAGAATTTCACATCACTATATAATATATAGTGATGTAATTAACTGAATAAAAAAAATCTCTTAATTAAATTTTATTGTACTCATATATTAATTTGCATGTTCTGTCTCTGTACTTCGCTCATTTATTATTTATTTTATAATCTCATTATTGTCAATAGCTTATTTATTGTGTGTCATATAAAAGATTCACATAAAAGGTTCTGACATGCATATAGTTGTACATCGCCCATGTATCTATCTTTATTTATATATATATAGGGAGTCACTACAACCCATCTCATGTTTTTTAATACCGTTGTATTTTTTTTTATTTTCGGCACCTCAATAAATATAAACCCAATTTTTTTTATATGAAGGTGTATATTATAACTATCTAGAACATCCTGCAAATTTTTAAGAAATTCTTAATAAATTATGGTACCGAAAACAGGGTCTAAACTGTCTGTTGCACGTGTGCCTATTTTTTTGTGTACGCGTATAAAATTTGACAGTTTGAATTATGTTTTCGACTTCGTAAACTATTTAGAATTTCTTTCAAATTTGCAGGATATTCTAAATACTTACAATGTACATGTTGACGCTGTTTTTCGTCAACTTATATCGTAGAGCAATTAAACAACGAATACTATGAAGCGAATGAATAATAAAGAAAGACAAGAGGGTTTTTACATGGTTCAACAGTTAACTCTGCCTAGTCCACGAGTCTGTGTTATTAAGACTTGGAGTTTTCTGAAAATTCTTCAAGGATGAATTGCCCAGAGTTTTCTCTCCAGATATCAGATAATCGGTCCCTTTACAAATGGTCATTCCTTCTCTATTTATAAGAAAGGTTACAGAGTTCGTTCCCACATATTTCGGGAAGATATTATGTATATCAATTCAAATCATTACATTAAATGCTATATCTTCTATATACAAGGAAAAGTCCCCTGAAGACCCGGGAATAAATAACAAACTAAATGGTATCCCTTAAATATTGGGATTTTACAACAATAAATATGTACACACACAACGGGTTATCCCAGGTGACTCATCGGATCTTCGAGGTTAGCGATCGACATCGTGACTGTCAAGACTTATAGACTCGTTACGAACTTGCCACCTTACTCCAAGACATGCTCAGAGCAGATAAACACTCTCGAGGCTATCACACTCGAGCCTGCACTTCCCAAGCTCGGGTTGCTCAATCCGAAGGCACTCGATAACGGATGTATCCCAATGTCATGTCATTTCGAGCTCAGAAAGAATCCCAAGGTTACACATCTTCGAGATCGTCATTTTACTTCGGAGATCTCACAGCTGGACCATACGATGTATTTCATACATTTCGAGCTCACACTTGACGAGTCCAGTTTTCGAGGTCATAACCTCTGGTCTCAAAATCTGGGTGTAACAGTTTGCCCCCTCAAAAGTATTAGTTTGAATCCTATGAGAAGGAAAATTTTGAACTGCTCCAATTGGAAACTGTACCGTAAAAAATACTCGAGTGTGGACACCCGTCGAACGGGTATTGATCACTCAAAGTGCTTGAGTACCTTGGAAACCTGCCCACGTCTATCTGCCTGCCATTCTTTATGGTACTATCAACTCACAGATCCCTGGCCATTTGATCTGATACAGAATCTGGCAAATGGCCCAAATTAATCTGACCTTTTACACTTCCATGGGTTTATAAATAGGACTCTATTCGTGGTCCCCATTTTATTTCCACATTCGAGTTTTTGCAGAGAGAAAAGAAGAGAAAAACCAGGGAATACTGCCTAGTTCTTGCATGTTCTCCAAGCCACAAAAATAAAACAACGTGCACCTCTTCGATTCTGTGAGATCGTTTTTGCAGCCTCTTATTCAATCATCAATCTCTCTGTTTCCGCCGATCACATTGTGTAAGTTTTCCTGTTAATAGCTTTGTATGCCCGTATATTTTTCATGCATGTTTACATTGTTGTACTATTTGTTCCCTTGCTAGTTTTGCACATTAGATTGTTTCGGTACATACTAGTCTTAAGGTTTGATATCATGGGTTCCAAACCCAGTTCATGCGTAGAAAACCTAGTTATGGTTCTTTTACTAAATATTTTGAATTTTGAATGGCGTATCTTGTACACCAAGATATCGGATAAAAAATTAGGGTTTTCCAAAATGCACGTTTCCCAAAAATTCCACTTTTTGGGTAACCGCCAACTTTTTCCCTGAAATATCGGGATCTTCAAAAAATAAATCCACCTTCCTTTCTTTCGGTGGAATACACGCTCTGACAGACTGGCCTCGTCCATTGGATCGAGTTTGCCTTGTAGCCTCGAATATTCGAGCTTAGGTCATCCCGTTTTTTCATTATTTCTTGTTCACTTGGCCCTCACCCTTTTTCTCTCTTGCTAGATGCCCAGAACTCGGGAAAGTGGTGGGGGTCAAAGCTCGCGATTCCTTATTCACCAGTAGCTCCGAGACCGGAGTCTCCTTTCACTCAAAACCAGTGCTTGATTTGAGAGCACGAACTGAGGTGTTAGCAGGAGGACATCCGAGATCAATTTCGACGTCAGATAGACGAGGTCGAAGAAGGAAAAAGGAAAAAACTAAGGGTCGCCATCTATCAAGATCTGGACCCCGAGCCTAGACCGATCCCCCTCGAATCTACGCTCATAGTGACAATTATTTTCAAGCCAAGTGATCTCCAATTCTCACTGATGGGGGAACCTTATACCTCGCAGCCAACCTCCGTGCCTACCCTTAAGAGGGAATTTTTCGAGGCCGAGCATTATTGGAGCTCAATCTCATCATTAGGGCAGATCTCTGACATCCTTGCCTTACACAATATTGGACTATCGGGCTCGCTGAGGTGTCGAGCTCCAGCCTCCCACGAGCGAAGTTGCCACGCCCCGAGAGATGGAAATCTTGACAGCAAGCTAAGGTATGCAGCTTGGAGCCATGAACATATGAAGGCAGGGGTTGTACTGCCTTTGAAGTCCTTTTTTAAAGACTTCTTGGATTTCGTTTGGCTGGCTCCCTTCTAGCTCAATACCAATTCTTGCAGGGTTTTGTCCGCCCTGAGGTCGCTTTACCATGAGCTAAAGTGGGAAGGACCTTCGCCAAAGCAGATCTTGTATCTCTTTTGTCTGAAAAGCAACCCCTCCCGAGCTCGGGAAGGGGATGGCTTCTATTACCTCTCGAGCTATCCCAAGGAAAAGAAGATCTTCGAGGATCTTCCCAACCATCCTTCAGACTTCAAGAAGGCTTTCTTCTGGACAGATGGCCTAGCTCCATCCAAATACTATTCGTTCAGACGAATTCATAAGCATCTAAAAAATTCCTTTTTTTTTGTGCTCGAGCTTTTGTTTCAACTTGCGCTTAACCATGACATGTTCATTTTTCCAGCCAACTACCGTCGTCCCACTCCCACCAAGGAGATGAGTGCACACAAGGAGGCTCTACTCCAGCTTCCCAACGGCAGGAGGTCTCTCTCCTAACTTCTTCACGAGGATAAACTCTGAGCCCGCGGCCTCTTGGAGAAGGATCAGTCAACATTCGACTGGTCCAACAAAAAATACGCCCAGTGAAAGCTTGTGCCTCTTCCAACCGGCAATCTACCCCCGGGGAAAAATGTTAACCCTCCATCTCCAGTTTGACGCCGCGGGAGCCCGCAATCGGGGAATGAGGCCAACGATGAAGCCTCGAGCTCGAGCTCGAGTGACAGAGGTACAGTCATCCTTAGCTCGGATTTGTGGTCTCCTTCACTACTTAAGCATAAACCCGATAGATTAGTATTGTGCAAGGACGATACAGACCATTTTTATGTTTGGTCTTGGGTAGATGAGAGAGTACATAGGTTTGATTTCTGTCTCGGGAAGTACGACACCATGTATAGTCTGAACGAGGTATGGAACGAAATAGTCGTTCAATACGGGACAAACGACTATAGAGACCTTTCAAGGTTGACTTTCTCTTATAGGGAAGGTACTCCCCCTGCCTCCTCTGAAGATGGGGGAATTACGTGGTCGCCGAGCACGAGCTCGGGGGAGAGTTCCAGTTAGGTTTCTCTCTACTTGTCTTTTTATTCTTTGCCTGTCTGCATCATGCTAACTTGTTTTGTCTTGGAATATATCATTATGTTTTGTAACTGTGTAGGTGATATGGATTCCGACCTCGACAATGTGCTTGCTAGTGGCGAGGGAGCACAAAGGAGTAAGCACCCGAGGGGGTCACGGAGGTCAGACCGACCTACGAAGGTCCTTAAGAGGACCGTGAAGACACCTCCTCCACCAGCTCCAGCTGCTCCGAGCCTAGCTGTGGATCTGACTCCTCAGGCTGAGGCATCCTCTACGGCCATTCCTCCCGCTCCTCCTTCGATCCAGGCCCACTCTGCGCTTGGACCACCTCCGAAAAAGCCCTCAGCCTCAAAAACACATTTGCTGTCGATTTCTACTCACGTCGATGAGTATGTGATCGATAATGCAGCTGGATCCTACAGGGCTACACTTACCTTAGACATTCTGTCTTGAGTGGGCCAGAGTTTTGGCAGCTTCGACGCCCCTCATTGGCAGTTCTTTAACAATGCTCGAGACTGCAACATTCTTTTATGAGAAGAGCATCGAGCTCACTGCTGCGGCAACCTTTCTCATCTCATTGTTATCTGTATTTATACTCAGTTCATGTTCTAATTTGATTTCTTTGTTTGTTAGACTCTTGCTGTCTCTGCTCAACTTAACTATAAGTTGAACAATGAGGTCCATTCGAGCATGTCTTATGCTCAGGAGTCAAAGGATCTTCAACTCAAGCTTAGTGATGAGCTCAAGGCCACAAAGGCAAAGATGGAGGCTGAAGTTGAACAGCTAAAGGCCAAGACAGTCGAGCTCAAGAAGCTGAATGTCCGGCTCGCGGAGCTTGAGAAGGTGAATGCCATGGTCATGGAGCTTGAGAAGATCAATGCCAAGCTTGAGGAGGAGAAGGCTGCCACTTTCGAGATTATGGAGGGCGAAAAGGCCCGCCTCCTTGCAGAGTTTAAAGAGAAGAAGGATCGGGCGGTTGACCTGACCATGTATAGGATCTGGGCCAATAATGTCGATCTCGATACCAGCTTCTTAGGCTCTTTCGAGGCAGATCTAGTGGCCAAGTGGCAAGCTCAGCTCGATGAGGAGGAGGCTGCTCGGGAGGAAGCAGAGAGAGCTAAGGAGGATGCTGAGAAGGCCAAGGAGAATGCTCCTTCTTCCTAAATCTTGCCTCGGGGCTACGTCCCTCTGAACACTTTGTAATAGTTTTTACTTTTTCTTTTTTTCTTTTTATGCCCCTGAGGCTAAGACAATTTATAGCTCGTGAAAGAGCTAATTTCTTATGATATTCATGATACCATATTTGACTCTACTTTAATATATTTGTTTTACATTTCTTAGGTTGAAATATTTCATGCATTTTATATTAATATGTCTTATATGTCTGTTTATTCATACAAACATATGGTGGATTTAAGTTCGAGGTTCAATGCATTCATGCACAGTTTGCTCAAAATACCTGCATCTGATCTCGTTATTTGTCAAGGTCAGAGATTACTTTTACCATGCACCCGAAGGTACTTATATGGCGTGTAACGTATGTGGTTTAGTTATATCTTACTTTTTTAGTTACTTTTCCTCGTCCTCGGGTAGCTTCCTGAGGTTATGAGGTTGAAACTATCGTTTTGCAAGATTCTCCAGCCTCGATCTCGACTTAACGCGAAGTGGATTTATGGTCCAACTTACTGTCGATTAGTTTTAGCTGGTTTGTTCCAAACCTATTAAGGTCGTGTGTGGTTTGTAATCCATACACTTATATTCTTGATCTAGTTCGCATATTTCGTTACATCCAAACACTTTTATCTTTTGACAATTTGTTTATGTCCAAACTTTCTTAGCTCGTGTGTTTGGTTATATCCAAACACTTGTATGTTTTTGATAGTTTGGTTATGTCCAAACTATCTTAGCTCGCGCATTTGGTTATATCCAAACACTTGTATATTTTTGGTAGTTTGGTTATGTCCAAACTATCTTAGCTCGCACATTTGGTTATATCCAAACACTTGTATGTTTTTTATGGTTTGGTTATGTCCAAACTATCTTAGCTCGCGCATTTGGTTATATCTAAACACTTGTATGCTTTTCGCATATGCTATTTCATTTTTTCAAGCTGATGGTATATGTACCACTAATTCCCCCTTCATATCCTATGAGTGTGACCATAGGTTATTAAATTAAGAGAGATTACAAAAAATACAGCATATTAGAACGAAATTAAACTTTATTCGAGTAATTTATTAACAGAAACATAGTAAAGATAAACAAGCACGGTTACAAGTGATATCATTCCTACACTATTGATAGTAAGGTCGTAGATGTTCGCCATTCCATGCTCGTGGTACCAAACTCCCATTCAATCTTGCCAACTTGTATACGCCAGGTCGGATGACTGATTCGATCTAATAAGGTCCTTCCCAATTAGGCTCGAGCAAGCCAGCATTTAGATCTCGTGTCGCCAAGAACACATGCCTCAGCACCAAATCTCTCACACCAAATTTTCTATCTCGAACTCTTTTATTGAAATACCGAGTAGCTCGCTACTGGTATGCAGCATTTTTTAGCTGAGCTTCATCCATTCTTTCTTCAATCAGGTCTAGACTTATTTCGAGCTGGGATTGGTTTGAGGCTTGGTCATAAGCGAGGGCATAAATTGTGGGAATTTCGACATCGATTTGCAGCATAGCCTCGCTTCCATATGCCAGAGAAAAGGGGGTATGTCCCATTGAAGTACGGGCTGTGGTTCGATATGCTCGCAGAACTTGGGGTAACTCTTCAGGCCATTTCCCTTTAGCTTCTTCCAACTTTTTCTTTAACAGAACTCTTTAGGTTTTTATTCACAGCTTCGACCTGCCCATTCACCTGGGGATGGGCCACAGAGGAGAAGCTCTTTATTATCCCATTTTTTTCGCAAAAGGTTGTAAACAGATCGCTGTCGAATTGAGTACCGTTATCGGACACAATCTTCCTACGAATCCCATATCAGCATATGATGTTCTTTACCACAAAGTCCAAGACTTTCTTCGAGGTGATTTTCTCCAGAGGTTCGGCTTCAGTCCACTTTGTGAAGTAATGTACAGTGACTACTGCGTATCTGACTCCACCTTTGCCAGTTGGAAATGAACCTATGAGGTCGATTCCCCAGACCGCAAATGGCCACAGAGAGGTCATCATAGTTAGCTTGGAAGGTGGAGCTCGAGGGATTATGGCGAACCGTTGGCACTTGTCGCATCTCTTGATGTAATCGATCGAATCTTCTTTGATGGTAGGCCAGAAGTACCCTGGCGTATGATTATCTTGGATAGGCTATGCCCCCCAGTGTGGCTCCACAGAATCCTTCATACATCTCTTCTATGATCTTCTTAGCCTTGGGTGGAGTCATACATCAGAATAATGGCATGGAGTATCCTCTTCTATATAGCCTTCCATCTATAATGGTATACCTGGGGATCTGATACATCAGTTTTCGAGCCTTGGTCCTGTAGCGTCCCAAATTTGCTAATAAGGCTTAGGGCCTTGATTAGTGTGCCTAGAGGGCAATAAGTGATTTATTATTATAATATGAGAATTTGATGAGTATGTGATTAGAAATGCATGTTAGGTGAATTAAATATGCATGTGGGCCCCGTCTGGTTATTAGGGGCATGTTTGTAATTTTAGCCCGATGAGGGCATAAATGTGATAAATGTGGTAAATGCGATATACTTGTGATATATCTGTGTAGCACGATCCGAGACAGTCCTTGTGAGCTGTCAGCCAGAAAGTCACAACGAGGTCAAAAATCCGACTCGGGACGAGTTGAGGGGTAATTCGGGTATTAGATGTTTTATGGGGTTATCGAGTTATGAAAATAAATATTTGGAGATATATTTGAGCTTAGAATGTTTAGGAGGGAATATTGGGGAAAATTATCATTTTTCCCTCGGGGACGTTTTCGGTACCTTGAGCCTTTGAGGCAACCTTAGAGACTAAGTTAAATAAAATAAGCTAAGGATATGCTCAGAGTTTTTAGAGGAACCAACCCAAACTCTTTCTCTTCTCTCTTTCTTTTTTTCTCTCAAACTTGTCAAGGGAAATTTTGAGGGGAAATCTTTGGATTTGAGGCTGCAAATTGGGGAAATCAAAGCAAGGAGCAAGGTTAAAGATAGCTGAGAGTCGAATTGTTCTTGAGGTAAGGATCTAAGCTTGAATTCTGTTTAATTTTCCTCTGTTTTGCTGAAGTAGGATTTTGGCTGGTTTTTTTGAGTTTATGTGCTGCCTAAAGTGTATTAGGGTGATTATGGGATTCAATTATGTTGTTGGGGTGTGTTTAGAATGATTTCAGGGGAGTTAGCTCCAAAAGTTTGCATGGGGATTCTTGGTTTCGGGCTTGCGCCGCGGCCCTGTTCTTTAGCGTCACGGCCTGCTTGCGTTTATAGGTTAGTGGCCTTCGAGGAAATTTCCCAGGTGCCGCGGTGCAAGGTTTGGGCACCGTGACCCTAGGCTGGCAGATGCGAGGCAAGTTTGCTTCTGATTTGGGGAGTGCCGCGGCGCTTAAGGAAGGCTGGGCCGCATCCCAAAATTGGATTTTTTGGCAAAATGAGGGTTTTTAGCTCGGGAACTTGAGTGTTAAGGCTCGGGAAAGTTTCTACTACCCGGTTTGGTAGAAACCAAGCACCCAGAGGTTAGAATTATATCTCGAAGTTATTTAATGGATTAGAATGTGGTGGTTTATTATTATTCATGCGTTGTGACTAGGATTTCTTCAAGGCTCGGGTTAGAGGACTATGCTTGTGATCGCGGTGCTTGGGAAGCTCGGGACACTGGTAAGAAAACTGTTATTCCCGTAGAGCTTGTATGCAGGGCAAGGCCCTATATGATTGTGTATGCAGGGCGTAGCCCTTTGATTGAGTTTATTCATGTTTGGTATTTGATTTATTATGCTATGTATGCATATGTGTGAATGTTCGGCAAGTGCCGGGAGCGGCGCAGGCCGAGGTCGGTAAGGCTGGAAATGGTAAGGGACCGAGAACGGCATTAAGCACGTGGAGTGCAAGGCCGAGTGCGGCAAGGGGCCGGGAGCAGCGTTTAGCACGCAGATTGCGAGTTGCCAGGGCGAGACCCTAAAGGATACCTGGGAAATCCTTACGGTGTGGACCGCGAACCCAGGGCCTGGTAAAGCGCCTGGGACGGCATGGCCGTATGTGTATATCCTATTGATGGCATGTTTATATGATAAGTGCTTGATATGCATATGTTATCTGCTTGTGAGGGTTTTCTTGCTGGGCTTCGGCTCACGGGTGCTCTGTGGTGCAGGTAAGAACAAGGAAAAAGTTGACCAACCATGAGTACGGAGAGCGTGAAGCGGCGCGTACATGTTTGGCTTGCCTGGCTGCCACGGCCAAGGGTATTTTGGGAGATGATTGTACTGAACCTAGATTTTGTCGTTTAGCCGACTCTGATTATATTTTTGAGTTGTAAATATTTCTAAACAGTATTTTGGGATCCCAAATGTTAAACGCTTTATGATTTTCAGTAAATGAAATTATTTTCAAAGTTTATGACTCTGTTTGTGGCTTAATTACACTGTTGTCTTAAAACCTCGATTAGCGAGTTACATGCACGTTTTAAACTCACTTAGTAACGGCTCTAAGGAAGTAGGGCGTTACAACTTGGTTGCCAGTTCACTAAGACAGCAGGCCCCTCCACAGATCACTGGGTTGCCAGTTCAGCAGGTTGTTGCGCCAGTGTCGGTTCAACCTGTTGTGGAGAACAGGTGGGAACCCTTATATGGGAGGTTTAGGAAACAGCATCCTCCCATCTTTGAGGGTGGATGAGACCCACTGCGGGCAGAGCAGTGGATGAATATGATTTCCTCAATTCTGGATTTTGTGAGGGTTGAGGGGAATGAGAGGGTAGCTTTTGCTAGCTACATGTTCAGAGCGGATGCCTGCATCTGATGGGATGTAGTAGTTCAGAGGAGGAACATGACAGTGATGACTTGGGAAGAGTTCAGGAACATTTTTAATGATAAATATTACAGTGATGCAGTCCTAGCTGTGAAGGTTGACGAGTTCATCAACTTGACTCAGAATCGGTTGACCGTGACTGAGTATGTTTTGAGGTTTGACCGATTGGCGAAGTTTGTGCCAGATTTAGTGCCGACAGATGCGGCAAGAAGAGACAAATTTATACGGGGATTGAATGTTATGATCGCCCGTGATGTGAAGATCACCTTGGATCCAGAGACTACTACCTATGCTCAGGTTGTGGATAAGGCCCTTACAGCTGAGGGGGCCAAGGACCAGATTTGGAAAGAGAGCACTTTTAGGTGCGATGCCATAGTGCCTCCTTTTATTGGATCTAGTCGGGGGAGTGGCTCCAGTGAGCAGAAGAGGAAGGCCCCAGATTCCTTTGTTCCTCCCAGTTCTGATAGGAGGGCACGGGGTGCTTCTAGTGGCCGTCAGGGCGGAAGTGAGAAATGGAGGAGTTTCCAAGTGTCCATGGTGCAGACGTTGACACCAGGGTGAGTGTAGGATTAGAGCCTGCTTTGTCTGTGGGAGTGCAAATCATTTGAAGAAGGACTGCCCACAAGTCAGGAAAGAGGAGCCGAAGAAGAGCGACAGTCTCGCTCCTGCCAAGGTGTTCACTTTGACTCAGACTGATGCGGAGGCTAGCCCCTCGGTTGTGACAGGTCAGATTTCTAGTGCTATTATAGTGCATTTTTTTATTCGGGAGCTACTCATTCGTTTGTGTCTGCTAGAGTGATAGATCAGTTGTGTAGACCCAGTATTCTGTATGCTAGGGGTTTTCAGACTTTGTTGCCGACTAGGGAACTGGTAGTCTCTAGGATATGGATTAGAGCTTTACCAGTAGAGGTAGATGATAGGGAGTTGTTTGCTAATCTGATTGAGCTTGTGTGGATGACTTCGATATGATCCTAGGGATGGATTGGCTATCAAAGTATGGGGTGACTATTGACTGCAAGCGCAGGATGGTGACTTTTTAACCATAAGGGGAGGTACCCTTTCTATTTGTGGGGACAGTTAGTGGACCGCGGGTACCTATGATTTCAGTATTGAGGGCTAAGGACATGATGCAGGAGGGTTGCATAGGATTCCTAGCGAATGTTGTGGATGCCTCTAGGGTTGTGTCGGTTGGACCGAGTGAGACCACATTGGTATGTGAGCTTCCAGATTTATTTCCAGCAGATCTACCAGGGTTGCCGCCGCAATGGGAGATTGACTTTGTTATAGAGTTGGCACCAGGGGCGGAGCCGGTATCTAGGACACCTTACAGAATGGCTCCGGCAGAGTTAAAGGAGTTGAAGATTCAATTACAGGAGTTATTGGATTTGGGGTTCATCAAACCGAGTTTCTCACCATGGGGTGCCCCAGTGTTGTTCGTCAAGAAGAAGGATGGATCTCTTAGGATGTGTATTGACTACAAGGAGCTGAACAAGTTGACCGTTAAGAATAAGTATCCACTGCCTAGGATCGACGATTTATTTGACCAGCTACAGGGAAGGACAATGTTTTCTAAGATTGATCTCCAGTCAGGTTACCACCAGTTAAGGATCAAAGAAGAGGACATACCAAAGACCACTTTCCGCACGAGCTATGGACACTATGAATTCCTGGTTATGTCCTTTGGATTAACCAATGCCCCAGCAGCTTTTATGGATATGATGAATAGGGTTTTCAAGGACTATCTAGATAAGTTTGTGATTGTGTTCATCGACAACATTTTGGTGTATTCTCAGTCAGAGTCAGAGCATGAGTAGCATCTGCGGTTAGTATTTCAACGGTTGAGGGAGCATAGGTTATATGCTAAGTTCAACAAGTGTGAGTTCTGGTTACCACAAGTTACATTTCTGGGCCATATCATTAGTAAGGAGGGGATTCTGGTTGACCCAAGCAATATTGAGGCATTGAGAGACTGGCCTAGACCGAGTAGTGTTCCTGAAGTGAGGAATTTTCTGGGATTGGCAGGATATTATCGGCGGTTTGTTGAAGAATTCTCCAGGATAGCTACGCCATTGACAGAATTGACAAAGAAGAAGACAAAGTATGTTTGGACAGATAGATGTGAGAATAGTTTCAAAGAGTTGAAGCGGCGACTGATCACAGCGCCAGTGTTGAGTCTGCCGACAGATAATGAGAAGTTTGTGGTTTATTGTGATGCTTCCAGACAAGGTTTGGGGTGTGTACTGATGCAAGCAAGTAAGGTGATAGCCTATGCATCGAGATTTGGAGAGATATCCTACCGCATGATCTGGAGTTGGCAGCGGTAATATTCGCACTTAAGATTTGGAGACATTATCTATATGGTGAGAAGTGTGAGATATACACTGACCACAAGAGTTTGAAGTACTTCTTTACTCAGAAGGATCTGAATATGCGCCAGAGACGGTGGCAGGATTTGGTTAAGGATTATGATTGTGATATCCTATACCATCATGGGAAGGCTAATGTAGTGGCTGATGCATTGAGTCGGAAAGGCCCAGGACAGTTGTTCAATTCGAGAGAGATATCTGATAAGCTAGTTAAGGAGATGACTAGAGTGGGTATAGAGTTTGTGGTTGGCCGGTTAGCCAACATCACTCTTCAGTCTACACTCCTCGAGAGGATCAAGGAGGCGCAGGGAAAAGATTCCCAGTTGAGAGGTCATAGAGAGAACGTCTTAGTCGGAGCAGCTAAGGACTTTTCTATTTCAGAGAGAGGGTTACTGAAGTACAAGGGTCGAATCTACGTTTCAATGGATTCTGATATCCGACAGGAGATCTTAGATGAATCGCATACCACTCCTTATTCCTTACATCCGGGTATGACGATTATGTACCAAGATCTGAGAGCTTTGTATTGGTGGTCAGGCATGAAAAGGGATGTGGTGGATTATGTAGCCAAGAGCTTAACTTGTCAGCAGGTCAAGGCTGAACATCAGTGGCCAGCAGGGTTGCTGCAGCCTCTAGGGATTCCAGAATGGAAGTGGGAAGATATCACCATGGACTTCGTGATTGGTTTGTCGAAGACCGTGGGTCAGCATGACTCGGTGTGGGTGATTGTGGATAGGTATACCTAGTCTGCCCACTTTTTACCTGTCAGGACGACTTATACTATGGAGCAGTATGCCGAGTTATATTGGAAGGAAATTGTTCGACTTCATGGGGCTCCGAGGTCGATAGTATCCGACAAGGACCCCACCTTCACCTCCAAGTTTTGGGAGAGTCTGCAGAGGGCTATGGACACGCAGTTACGGTTTAGTACAGCTTATCATCCTTAGATAGATGGACAGTCTGAGAGGACGATTCAGATATTGGAGGATATGCTACGAGCCTGTGTGTTAGATTTTGGGGGATCTTGGAGTAAGTATCTCCCTTTGATAGAGTTCTCATACAACAATAGTTATCAGGCGACTATCGGAGTGGCTCCATATGAGATGCTTTATGGGAGGAAGTGCAGGTCACCTATCCATTGGGATGAGATGGGTGAGAGGAGTTATTTGGGTCCTGAGATGGTTCAGATGACCAATGAGGCGATTGAGAAGATTAGAGCGCGAATGCTCGCCTCCCAGAGTCGCCAGGAGAGTTACTCAAACCTGAAACGCAGAAGCGTGGAATTTCAGGTTGGTGACCATGTGTTTCTTAGGGTTTCACCTTTGAGAGGAGTGAAACGGTTTGGTGTTCGGGGCAAGCTGAAATTCCACATTGTTGATGAACCCTATGTTATAGTCTATCAATTTCTTACACTTTATTTTAGTAAAATCTCCCTTGGTCATTCAAGTGTGCTTATCTTAATTTCTTGTTGTTGTTTGGCCAGCAATGTCAAGTTATTTAATTATGTTTAATGCTGGAAAGATTAAATGTAATAGGAAAAACTTGGATGATACAAGTCATAATCTAGGTTAGGTTATGTTAGTAAGTAACATAGGGATATGTTATTTACCTTGTGTAACTTTTGAGAATTAAACTTTGAATTGCATTCTTAAATCTGATTTGGCATAGGAATATGTTTAATTAGGTAGAAGAATTAATGTCATAAAATTTGGGAAAGTTTTATGAGTGTTTGAATGAATTTTTGTTATCCTAAGAGTTTTGCTAGAATATTGCTGCAGCAATCTGTCCGCAAGTTGTTCAGGATGAATAATATAGGGGAATTCAATAATTCAAGTCCATTTTGCAATCCATATATTTATCTCAATTTTCTTGTTCAATTCAGTTTTTAATTTACGTATTTCTATTTTATTTTAATATTTTGCTTAGCCTATAAACAATCCACTTGATTTTTAATTTCTTAAAATTGTGTAGTAATTGTTTTGCTTATTTTTTCTAATTTGCAATCCTTGTAGAGACAATTTACTTATCATTATATTACTTATGTGATTGCGTGCACTTGCATATTTAAAATCAAATATTAAATTGATCACAACAGTCACAAAAAATTTAAAAACAATTGTGAATAAAAATAAATATTGAATCAACAAATTTCCACTATTTTAGTTTTAGTCATAACCTAATATAAAATATAAAATGATAATGTTTGTTGTAACTGCAAATTAATTTAGTTACAACAAGTTTTATTTAGGTACATAAACTTTAATAATGACATAGGTATATGATGATGATTTTGTAAGTAATAATTACTATTTCAATGGGAAGTGGGTCTCCAACTTGGGAGAAATATAATATCACTAGGCTATGTGTATGTCCACCACAATTTATTACTTTTAGTCACAAAATACGATTTTTTGTAATATCTTTATAGACCATTCCCTTCTAATTAATTTGTAATAAACATATATAAAATAAAATAAATTGTGACTAAAATATATAATATTTTCAAAATCTTGTATTTTTATACTTAATTTTTTTTGTTTACAGTAAATATATTCAATCTCTTCAAAATGTTGCACTTTTATACTCAAATTTTTTTTCTCTAATTATACTTAATTTTTTTAAAATACTACACTTTTATACTTACTTTTTTATTATTTTGAGAAATAATAGAAAAGTGGAAGAAAAATATAGAGTTTTAATTATATTTTAAATTTTAAATTATTTTCACTTATTTATACTTTTTCAAAATAATAAAAAAAATCATTTAAGATTTCAAAATTAATCAATTTAATTAAAATTTATATTTTAAATTGATAGATTTTTTTAACTATTTTAAATCATTTTTTAATTAATTTTAATAAAATATTATTAATTTTTAATTTAGAATAGTTTTTTTAGTAATAATTTAAAATTTAAAATTTTAAAAATAATTAGAAACCTACCCTCAAATTTTGATTCTCGGAGGTCTGAAAGGCTCTCGTCCTTCTGCACATATCTCATCGTTCTAGCCCCTCAAATTTTGATTCTTGTCATCATCAAATAAAACAGTCGTGTATGAATTTTCAAAGGGAAATTTGATAAATCATGCTTACATTACCTTAATATTTAAAATTTGAACCAAAGTTAACCACCATATGATACAAATGCTCATCTTTCATTTAATACCAAAAATACCCTCATACATTTCCTCTCTATTCTCCCTCTTCCTCTCTACCTTTCATTTAATAGCTTAATAATTAAAATTTGAACCAAAGTTAACCACCATTTAGAATGTTGTTTAGATGTTGGATCTGTAGTTTGTTGGTATTTTTTGCTGTTTTTTTAGTGAAAATCGTGTTCTGTAAAAACCTGCGTTTTTTTTGGTTCCTTGAGTTTTTTTCGAAATGCCCGATAGTGTCCGATAGAGGCCCGATTCGGGCACGATAGTTATTGAGTTTCAAGGTTAGGGATAAAGGTCCGATGACAACCCGATGGTTGCCCGATAGTCAAGGTTAGGGATGGTGGTACGACAGTATTACGATAGTGGGTACGATAGTGTGCAATACTGTAGTTATTTCCATAATGGGTACGATGATGGTACGATATTAGCACGATAGGTGTACGATAGAATTTGTTAAGTAGTTACTATAACATCGTAATTTTAGAATTTGTAGTGAGACGATATAGGTACGATGGTAGTACGATAATAGTTAGTTTCAAAATGTTAACTTACTTTGTCAATGGTACGATGATGGTACGACAGTGGGACGATAGTGGGTACGATAGTGTGCAATACTGTAGTTTTTGCCATAAATGTACGATGATGGTACGACATTAGCACGATAGGGCAACTATCGGGTAACCAAAACTATCGAGCAACCATCGGGTTTCCATCGGACCTTCATCCCTAACCTTGAAACTCAACAACTATCGTGCCCGAATCGGGCCTCTATCGGACACTATCGGGCATTTCGAAAAAAACTCAAGGAACCCAAAAAAAACGCAGATTTTCACAGGACACGATTTTCACCCAAAAAACTACAAAAAAATACCAACAAACTACAAATCCAACATCTAAACAGCATTCTAAATAGTGGTTAACTTTTGTTCAAATTTTAATTATTAAGCTATTAAATGAAAGGTAGAGAGAAAGATGGAGAATAGAGAGGAAAGGTATGGGGGTATTTTTGGTATTAAATGAAAGATGAGCATTTGTTTCATATGGTAGTTAACTTTGGTTCAAATTTTAAATATTAAACTAATGTAAGCATGATTTATCAAATTTCCCTTTTCAAATTAATGTCTACACATGCGTTCATCTTTAATTGATCTTTAGTCTTCCATACTGACCTTCGTTAGCCGTGAATGAAGAAAAAATATCCTTAGTAAAAAACAACCCAAT
This sequence comes from Humulus lupulus, assembly GCF_963169125.1. Lineage (NCBI taxonomy): Eukaryota > Viridiplantae > Streptophyta > Magnoliopsida > Rosales > Cannabaceae > Humulus > Humulus lupulus. The sequence continues at coordinate 90,994,910 of NC_084796.1, read as the reverse complement.
AGTAATTTGTATTCGTATTTATATGTATGCATGATAGATCTACAAGACTGTAGCAACTGACGGAGCAGACTGTGGGGACAGATATTGATATTTAATAGCATTAAAGAGAATCTGGTGAAATGTTTTTAATAACATCAATGCAAAGGAACAAGGCAAACTCATCAAAACATTAAAACTCATATATAGGAAGCTTGTATGGAAATGGTGTATCAATTTTTTGGCATGCTGCGCACGTGTAATTTAATGTTTAAATTTTATTTCTTTTACTCTAAATTATTTCAAAATTCTCGAAATTTAATGAGATGTCTGCTATAACTAAAATATACACTGTCCTATAAAAAAATTGGGATACAATTTTTCTATATGTTGAAACAAAAAAGTCTCTATAGGTAGGAGCAAAACTAATGTCCCTACCAAAAAAAATTCTAATATCTCTTATATATAATAAATGTGTAGATAACGGAAATTCTTAGTTTTAACGATTTTTTTATTTTTTTTATTAACTTTAACAGAATATTTTTATATATAACAGAATATTCTTATATTTAAACTTAAATCAAATTAAATAAATAAATAATTAAACAAATTATATATATTTTTAATAAATAATATTTTTTTAGTTTATTTTATAAATTTTTAAATATTTTCATAGTTTAAATTAATATATTTCCATTATATATTTTGCCTATAAATTGCCCTTGGCATTATATATTTCCATTACATATTTTGCCTCCAAATTTCCATTATTTCCATTATAGTTTAAATATATTTATTTCCAATTCGTATTCTCATTCCAATTTCTCATCCGGATTAAAATCCTTTGACACAGTAAAATTCTCAAGTCCCTCTTTCAAATTATACTCATTTAACCTCAGATTGTTAACAAAATCTTCCCACAAAGGCTTCAAATCTCTTCAAGAATATTTGAAGACAATCTATTAAATAATTTGTGCACTGATGTGTCTAGTAACTTTTTATCTATAAGAATAAATAAGATCATAATTGTCTCTGCTTTTGTCGATGAATTTTTTATATGTATTTGTACCTATATTAGAACAATAAATTAGAGAGAAAACTAATAACATAATTATATTTTTTTTAATGAAAAACTAATATAATTTTCTCATATTCATTTTTGCAAGTGTGGCACATATAAACACCATCTATAAGTGCAACTCTTTATTAAGCAAGATTTGCATGAGACATAGTACCATCAAAATGAGTTGTATATTTTTATAATTTTGCCTCTCACTCCTACCATGAAACAATTACTATTTACTAAAATTATAGGACATTCATACATTCACTATGCACAAAGAGGGCTATGACGTTGCTTCTTTGCTTTGGTTCATGCAATTGACCGCCGTAATTGCTTTATTAGGGACAATAGCATTGGTTATGAACCGACGCTAGTACATATGAAAAACAACGGTTACATACACATCATTTATATGTTCACCGATGGTAAAGATTTTTAGTCAAAATTTACATTTTGATTTTATTGGGAATAATGTCGGTTAAGAATTGACGCTAATGTGCACTACTATAAATATAGACTTTCTCTGCGTTCTTTTTCAACCTTTTATAAAAAAGCGCATTGAAATTTGGGTAACGTACCAAATTTGCTATTAAGGATTAGTGCCTTGATTACTAGGCCAGTCAGGAGGGCATGATGGGATGTTTACGTGTTAATATGATTTAATGGGGATTATATATGTGAATTATATGAGTTATATCATGATATGAATTTTTAGGCATGTTAAAGTGTATTAAATGTTCTTATATTAAATTTTTATGTTAAAAAGGGACATTTTCATAATTTTGAACCGCTAAGGATATATTTGTAATTATATATATTTTATGAGTGGGATCACATTATCATGTGGATATATTTGAGATGTGCGACACGAGGTGATTCAAGTGAGTAATTTTGCAGAAAAGTCACAAAGGGGATTAATACCCGGCTTGGGGTGAGCCTGAGGGTATTTTAGTAATTTGGTGGGTTATCGGGGATCTTGGAGGCTGAGTTATAATTGAGGGAAAATATTTGTATTTAGAAGATTATTGGATTCCATTTTGAATTTTAAGTGTAATTTGAGGTTTAGTGGGAATAGGTGTCGAATGACCAAAATACTCTTAGAAGTGTAGTGTGGGGTATATTGAATTGTGGGATCGAATGGTCTTTTACCAATACTTTAGACTAAAGCCAAAGGTGCAGAAGGATCTAGGCAATCACGTTTCACACTCTCTCTCTCTTTGTTTCCTCTTGGAATGGGTTTAGGACACTAAACAACCAAGGAGGTGAAGTGGTTCTTGGAGGAGTTACTGAAGATTTTGAAGCTCTCTTATGGGATAAGGAGCTTTTAAAATACTAGCAGGAAGATGGGGAATTCGAATTTCGTAGATGAGGTAGATATTTCTTCGAAATTTCTTAGTGTTCTTCATTTATCTTTGATGAGTTCTTGAAGTGTTTTGTCAAATCTTGGTTGTGGAAATTTTGTTAGGTTTTGGTGGATTTTAATGTTGTTTTATGATTCTTATGGGTGGTATGAATGATCTGTGGTCGGGTTTAGGCTCGTAAGTGGTTGAAATTGTGTTTGGTATTAGTTTGGGTCGGATTGCGATTTCTAGAATCGCAGAAAATCTGGGTTCGTGGGGTTGCGCTGTGACGCGGTTCTTGGTGCGTCACACCACGCATGAAATCAGAAGCTAGGGCAGTTCTTTGAATCTCCTTCGCGCCGCAGCGCGTGTCCAGGATAATGTCTTAGGGGCGCCATGACTCAAATTGGGGATTTCGGCCAGTTAGGGTTCTTGAGTATAGGAACTCAAACCTAAAGGCTCGGGAAGGATTTTACTACCCGATTTAATAGAATTAGATGTTATGAAGGTTAGGAATCAATCTTGAAGCTTTTAATTGATTTAGTTCTTGATAAATATCCTTTAATACATTGTGACTAGGGGTACTACAAGGCTCGAGAGGAAAGGATCATGCCCGCTATCGCTGCACCTTATCGTTCAGGACTTGAGGTAAGAAAATTGTCACATGCACTAGGTGTAAGGCTTGAGCCCTTGATTATTGAACACGTGTATGACTTGTTCTAAAATTTTTAGGGTAAATGTTTGCTCTATAAATGTGGGTAATGATTGATTGTTGTTTGTGATTGATTGGTCGGGCGACCATTATCCACCTTGAGGTCGTTATCAGCACTACATGTGTAATGTAGGTCATAGTGGCAGGGCCTTGAGGTCATTGTCAGTACTACAGGTGTAATGTAGGTCGTAGTGGCGGGGCCAGGCCGTTGTGGTGGGGCCAGGCCATAGTTGTGGAACCATTACATGGATGCGGTGTGCATCTATTTAGCATGAGTCATTATACATGTTGAATTGTCTAAGTATATATATGGTTATGGTTTATAAAACATGTATTTGATAGGAATACTTATCTGAATATCTGTCTTACTTGATTAAGTTTTCTTGCTGGGTCTTGGCTCACAGGTGCTTTGTGGTACAAGTAAGGGCAAAGGATAATTGACCATTCGTGAGTTGGAGAGCTTCGGGGGCAGCGCGTACATACTTGGCCTGCTCGTCCACCACGGTTGAGATACTTTTGAGGAGCATGGGATTTTAACTCAATTTTGTCGGTTAGGTCGGCTAATTATGTAATTATGATAAATTTGTATAATTGGTTTAAAAACATTGGGATCCCATATGTTTAGTCAAACCATCATTTATATTTAATTACACTTTTGAGTCCAAATGACTCGCTTACCGAGATAAGCAATGTTTTACACACAGTGTAATGGTCCTGGATTAGTAGGGCTTTTACAATTGGTATGTGGGTTTGTAACTTTTCAGGAGAACCTTTTTCTCTGCGATTTTTTTACAAAGACCGCTGAGAAAAGGCCATCACTTTAAAAGGAGAAAAGGAGTCTATCTTTCAAGTTCATAAGCATAAACTCAAGCATTATCATGGAGACAATGAAGATCATGTGAAAGTAACTTTGCTTGGAAAACAATGTTAAAGGAGAATGGCAATGTCTAGCTAATTACATTAAACAAAGCGCTTCTTGGGAGGCAACCCATGTTTCTTATCTAGTTTTTATTTATTAGGTTATTTTTATTTATTATTATTTTTATTTTTATTTTTCTTAAGGTTGAAGTGCATAGACATAAAACTAATTTCTCACAATACTATTCATTTTTTCTAATCATTTTTTCTTCTGCCACATCCAATAAAAGAAGTCCTCTATACTTTTATTTATTTATTTTTCATTTGTGTTACATTAAGGACAATGTTTAGTTTAAGTTTGGGGGAGAGAATATTTTTATGATTTTTGCTTTATGTTTTAGGTTTTTGTTTTTGTTTTTGTTTTTGTGGGTAGTTAGGTTTATTTTGGATTATTGGATGACTGTATTAACCAATATATTAATTGAGACCTATGGGCTTCAATGAAGATGGTGATGATGATGCTAATACTTTGATAGTACTCAATATGTGTAGAAGATGTGTGCTTGATTTATCTTGTTTACTTTGATATTGTCATCTTACATGTTTTGATTACATGTCGTTTTACTTGTTCTATGCAAAATATGGTTTTGTGGGTATGAAGAGACATTGTTTGTTTGGTTGATATAGTGATAACTAGAACTTGCTTGATTTATGTGTTGAGGCGAAATTCTAAATATTTGATGTGTAGATATTATTAAGGAATTTATTTGGAACGTTTGAGCCAAAAAGCTTACCCTTTATATGCATTATCCTTTGTTGTCCTCTTTTGAGCCTAATATTTACTATTTTATTCTTTGATATTTGAAAACATCTTAAGATTTTGACTTTGAGCCTTTAACTTGAAATTACCTTCATCCTATTTTGCAACATAAACATAGGTTGATTTGAATTGATTGGATTTATGATTAAAAGTAGGAATTTAGGGTATACGAGGGAAATGTTATTTTAGAAAAGGTTTGGATGTTTGTAAAAAAATATTTATTGAGTTTTAATCCATCTGTGTTTCCTTGAAAAGTTCTCTAGTAAAAAAAACAAAGAAGAAAAAAAGGAGAAAAAATATATATTACCAAGAGTCAAATGTTAGAAGGATTATAACTCATTTGTGCCAAAATTCGAAGCATGGAATGGAAAAATATTGAAATATAGGACTGTAAAGTCAAATGTTAGAAGGATTATAATTCAATTCCGCCTAAAATTGAAGCATGGGATGAAAAAAATATTGAAATAGACGAATGTAAAAGGGGATTTATGTATTATTCGAGTTAGTTGATATGTAAGTTTATGGTGTGAAATTGAGCCTAAATGTCATTCTTATCCACCATTTACCTAAACCTAATGTTATAAGCCTATTGAAGTCCTTATGATCTACATGATGTTTTATTTACATTTGTTAACGTAGTTTTTCAGCAAGAGGGGAATTAGAAATCTGACAATAGAGAGATTAGACTTTTCGTAAACCGAATGTATAAGAAATGACAAAAAAACAAGAGTGCAAAATGCTCACACAATTTTACGTGGTTCGGTGGTTAAAGTTCACCTAGTCCATGAGTCACTATTATTGATCTGTTTAGGACTCTTGAAGAAATGGTTGATGATAATTTTAGGAGAGTTTTTGCATATAGAAAGTCGATCCCTTTAACTATCCATTTCCCTTATATTTATAAGAGATTCTCATGAACAATTTTGGGTAAATGTAAATTAATATGGTAATTGAAAGTTTTGGGTAACTTCCGATTTTTATAAATATATGATTGCCTATTAAATATATATATATATCTATTGTATCGAGTAATAAATGCATTATAAAATCTGGGCATTTATGAGGCGTATAAAGAATCTCCGATTATTTTGGGATCCATCACTATGCGTCATGACCAGACTTCTGCGAGCTGAACACTTCCTTCAAGCTTGGTGTCATAGGACTAATTTGAACTGACACGAGTCATGTTCAAAGTTTCATGATTGTGATCTGAGCGTTGCATATCTCGAACTATTTTGTTGGCGTAAGAAGCGATTCAGAGACTATCTGGTTGTTGTAAGTTGTCAAGTTGATTCGAGCTGCACACTCCAGAGTTAGCAATATGTTATATATGTACATTTTCTTCATATGCTTGTCTGCCAATTGTACCCCATGCTAAGTAATTCAGCTTGTATTTTTGGAGTACAACATTTGTCGTCGAAGCTTCTACTCATGCATGACGTCACTTCTGACTCGCATAGTAGGGTCTTTTTGACTTCAATTATAAGAAAACGTGCCCACCCACTCACTCGAGTACGGGACACATGTCGGTCTGTAATAGGCGCATGATTTAATCGTGTGGCTAGATCGGTTCTTGAAGTTTACATATAAATAGGAGAGCCTCGCCTGAGCTTTACCAACTTTGCATTTGAAATTTTCCTTTATCCTTTCTTCTTCTCGCAACATTAAAACTTTTATGAAATCCCTTGCTTCCCAGAGATCCCCAGGTCTTCACGCTCAGATTTTTCAAGAACTTTCTGTTCTTACTTCACTCATCGATCAAGAAACTAATTTATAAGTATGATCATCCCTGATTTAAATTTCATTTTCTCATTTTTCAACAAGTTTTATGACATTTTCCAGTACTTTTCCTTGTCTTTCTTTGGTTATGTTTGAGTTTAGTGTGGGTAACTGTTAGGCCAAAAATAATTGCACTAGATTCGATTAGAAAATAATGCAGAAAAAATGGGTGGTTTTCTGGGTTTTCTCAGTTTGAAAGAGGAACTTCTGAATATGTGAATTTCAAGATTTGAGGGTTTTTTAGGTTCAGTTCTATGTAGCTTAAGGGTCACAGTATCTTGAGTGGTTTTGCATTAAACCTCTTTCCAAAGATGTACTAGGTCTGACACACGAATCCTGAAGTATAAGGGTTTCTCGAGGTTATGGAGCGTGGTTTCTGACCGCACGTGAACTCACATATTATCATTAGGTGAGAATCCAGCTCGTAGGTATCTTAGGTCGAGTAATCAGAATCCAAAACTCCAATTTTCCCTAACTTGTAGTGTTATAGCGAGGTTATATCTTAGGTCGCCTCTAACAGGGTTCTTTCTCGCCAGATGAATGAAATTATGGCCAACCAAAAGAAGAAATTATTGGCGAGCTCCTCCTCTCAAAACAAAAATAAAATAAGCAGGTTGCCTCTGAGACCCCCGTTCCTCACTTTGGCCTAGTGGTGAATAGGCAGGTTGTGGTTGACCCTGACGCCCCCAACATTTTTTTGAGGCCGAGCATATCAAATCTCGGATAAAGACTCACGGCAAGGTGAACAAAATCTTACTGAGTCACGAGATCGAGACGAGCTCCAAAGTACTTGTTGGCCACCCTCTGTTAGATGGAGAGCGATGCTGCACCCTGCTCCAGGACGACTTTGGGGCATGGAGTGATGAGCACCTGAAGGCAGGTGCCTTCCTTCCCTTGGACTAGTACTTTGTAGATTTTTTAAACTACGTGGAATTGGCACCGTTCAAGCTCTCCCTGAATTCCTATTGACTCCTGGCGGGGTTGAAGTATTTATTTTTAAAGCATGAGTGGGAGGTCCCCACCCTTGCCGATATTATGTATTTCTTCTGCCTCAAGACCAATATAGAGTCAAAGGGATGAGGTGATGGCTTCTACTACCTCACCAGATTCCCCAGTACAACATCTATCATCGACCTCCCCAGCCACGTGAATAACTATAAGGACCAATTCTTTATGTCAAACAGGATCAAGAACTGCACTCATCGATACTTCAATCATCCTCGTAAGTTTCTCAGCTTCTTGAACTTTGCACTTGAATTATTTCTTAATCAAGTTAAAACTGATTCTGATCGAGGTGTTACTTTTTGCAGGTATGTAACGCCCTCCTAATCCAGGACTGTTACATTGTGTACTTAAAATTGTGTCATACCTGCTAATTAGGTCATTTGGCTTAAAACATGTAACTAAGGTTAGTGACAAGGGTTAGGGTTAAAAATTTTGGTCAAAGAACCATTGAGTCTTATATGAACATGGGATCCCAAAATATTACATTCCAAAGGTTAAAAAGATTAAATACATAACAAAAGCTACATCAGCCGGCCTAAGCGACAAAATAGGGTTGTAACCCTAGTTCCTCTGAGATAACCTCGGTCGTGATGGTCGAGCAGCCGCATATGTACACGCCGCCATCGAAGCTCTCAAACTCATGGCTGGTAAAGCTTTCCCTTTCCCTTACCTGCACCACAATGCACCCGTGAGCCGAGGCTCAGCAGAAAACAGAAAACAACAGAGAATATAACTTCAAAATAATAATCCAACAATAATCAACAATAATAATTCATATCCACTATCATTTAAGTTCAATCACATGATCATTGTATCAATTTGGGGCTGCTGCCCTATTTAGTTGGCTTTTAAGCCACTTCTCGGGCCTATGCCCTTGCTACGTGACAATAGAGTCACCTAGGGCCTCGCCCAAAGCTCTATCTCACTAGCCATAGAGCTACCCCAACCCCCGTGGCTCACCATCAACCTTAGAGTCGATCAACGTAATAGTACGTTACTCGTTTAGGCCAATGCCTCACGACCAGCGCACATCACGCTATTGTTGTCCTTGACTCATAAGTCAAGCCCTGATCCAGGATTACATATCTTACTTATAAGAAACAGATGTGGATAGGCACATCCCGACAAATTAAGCACATACTCATGCTAATCATATAACCCCTTAGAATAACCATTTTCATAATACTAACATATTCATATAACGGGGCCACATGCCCTAACCATAGAATTCATGCAACGAATATAAGCACTTAAGCATTTATCAACAAGCATCCAGAACAATAGCCTAACATAGCCAATCATGGGGCCCAAGCCCTAATCATATTAATATATAACAGACAGGCCAAGCCCTTGTTGGGGTTTTATGCCCTAATTAAAATCCAAATTCTTTGTAATCTCATTTTATTATCAATAAAAGAATATAAATCATTTTTTGACATGGTCAATCACTTTGCTCACATGTTTTATTTTCATGATTATTTGTTTAATATACACTTCTATTAAATCCCGAGCATATAGCTAATTGTATTTATAGTGACGTAATCACAGAGGAATATAAATATGATTATATGTTCAAAATAAGTTAGTCCTAAGATTAGTCAGTGCACACAATTTACACTGACTTGGAAATCTACGATATGATCTAATTACACATTACAGTGTTATGTTCTTTCCAGAACATTAGCAAAGTAGATAAGATCGGATGTATTTTTTACATCGGACTGGACTAATATTGACAGTTGATAAGATAAGTAAACATAGCGTTATTATCTATTCTAGTCATATCATATAGTTGACCATAGGTCAATTCAATCTCAATTCTGAGTGGTTAATATTCTAACTAATTGTATTATTTGAGTTCTTTGACTTGTTCGTTACCAGCTTACCCTACGGACTAGCCCATACTTACATCTCGGGAACTCGGTAGTATAATTGAGTGGGAGTGCTAATCATAGATATGAACATCTATAGCTTCTGATGAAGAAGTGAAACGATGGTTTCCTTTTAGTTTGGTTCAAGGTGTTAAATGATAGAGATCTTATTTCAGTAATTAAATTAGTTTACTGAAATATCATTTACAAGGAACTAAGTGTTTTAAAGATAAAATAAAATGAGGGGTAAAATAGTATTTTAGTCCCATCTCATTGTAGACCGTCTATAGAGGATTGAGTGACAATTATGGTTGTAACAATGGATAATTAATAGCGTATCTATATTTTTTATAGAGTGTTCTATGAATTCAAGAGTCCAATTTCGAGTCTATAGTGGAGTCACGATGAATTAATAGGTTAGTAAATTTATTTGTTAGATTTATGATAACTTATTGGAGCTTGATTTCATAGGCCCATGGTCCCCATTGTACCTTGGATAAAATCATCTAGATAGTCTCAATTAATTGATTTAATTATCAATTAGAATTATCCAAGTTGACCAGGTCAATTTTGGATAGTTTCACAGAGTTATGTAATTTAGAGAAGAAAAGAGAAATTATGGCATATTTATTAATTAAGATAAATTGGTATCTAAATTAATAAATAAGTTTAAATCAAGGTTCAAATTATATATAATTAATTTGATAAAGGATTTAAATAATTAAATCAATAGAAAATAATGCATGCCTTAATTTTAAGTCCAATGGGCTTATAATTAAATGAGAAATTTCACGGGCCTAAAGTCCATGATAATTTCGACCTAGGGCTTCAAATTGGCTATTATTTTATTGATTTTTTAATTATCTTAAATGACCAAATTGAGTTTATAAAAGGAGTGCTTAGAGAGAAGTCAAAAGACAGGTTCTCATAAGTTTAATCGCTGGTTTTTTGATAGTTTTAGATTCTCTCTAAACACAAGTCTTTTTCTAAGCCTCTTTGTTATTTTCTATTCTTCTCTCTATATATATCTCATGTGTTGAGAATTTCCCACACTAGTCTAGGTGATTCTAATGATACATTGGAAGACTGTGAAGAAATTAGAAGAACGGTTCAGTTTCTTGATAATACTCTGCGACAGAAAGGATACAAGGGTTAGAGAAACTGAAGGAAGGACTCACTAATTTCTCTGTGTATACTGTAAGTATTCTTATCTTTGTTTCTCTTTGAATTCAATTTTAGAAACATGTTGTGGGCTATCTTATATTAATATGTTTTATATTCGATATACATGAAAAGAAATAAAGATCATGTATAAGTTTTTCTAACAACTGGCCTCAGAGGCTTTAGTAATCTTTATTTTCATGCATGAACATGTTTAAAATTGGATTATTTGATATGTTTGAATAATTTGATGGTTTTCAAGTTTTTATGAAGCATATTGATTTTATGTGATTATTAGCAATTTTTAGGTTATTTTTTTTTGTGTTTTCTATGCTATTAATTTTTATATATGCTTTATTTTGTGTAAAACATGTTCAAAATTAATTAGAAAATGGTTTTGGTTTGAAAAATTGGTAAAAAAATTTTTTTGGACAAATTTGACCTGGCCGCCCATGCTTGCACGCACGCCTGCGCTCGCCCTCGCACACCAGCGCGGTGAACAGGACCCTCGGGTACTATTCATCCAAAAAAAATTTTAAATTAAAGAAAAATAAAATTTGTGGAAATAAATTATTTATAATCAAAACAAAAAATAACAAATTTTGTTTGCATTTAAAATTGTTTTTTTTTTAAAAATAAGATATTTTTGTTAGTTGAGATTTAAATAATTAGATATTTTCTATAAAGATTCAAATTCAAATTTAAAAATAGACTAGCAACTTAATTTTAAATCTTTTAATATATTAAAATATTAGAATTAAGATATCAGATATTTAAGATATTTTCTTTTAAATTCTTGATATTTTTATTAAATCTTTATTTGAAAATATAAATATTTATTTATTCTATAATTTTTAATATTTAAATTATTTGAAATTTGTTAGTTAGATATTTTCATGGATATTTGAATTTGTTTAACTGTTTTAAGATATTTTAGGGTTGTTATAAATATTTATATTTTATTTTTTTAAATGGTTAAAATATTAGCTAATAGTTGTAACAAAATAAAATATTTTTTTTTGAAAACCAGTTTATATATTGATTTTAAAATTTAAAATTGTTTAAACTTTGAAAAATATCAATTTTTTTTCAGTCAATTACTAAAATATATTTTTAATAAATGAGATTTAAATGAACTTTGGTTAATTGTTGATAAATCATATTTAAATTAAATTAATATTTTTTTTTCAAATTAACCTAAAACCAAGAGTTTTTATAAATGAAATTTAAATTAACTATTGTTAACTGTTGATAAATTTCATTTAAATTGACTTATTTTTTGTAAAAATTTAATTAATTTGAATTTTTTTGATAAATACTAGATAATTGATTGTGGTATTTTTGCAAATGAAATTAATTGTGATATTTTTGTATAAATTCATAGAATTGCTCATATAGTAACATGATTAGGCCCATCCAATTATAACATGTCTGTTTGCACTATATGTGGTATTTTTGCAATTGGGCTTAGATGCATATAGTGGCCCATATGTTTGGTAGATATATGGTATTTTGCCAAATAAAATATTCATAAAATGATAGGTTTTATTTGTGTCTATTAGAAAATGTAAAGTTTAAATTCCACTCTTGTGGGTGATTCCACTTGTGAATGCCCATTTGCTTTGCATGACTATAGTGAGGCTAATCAATTAATAACAATTAATAAAAACAAATGTTTAAATTCCTGTCTTTTGGACCTTGTATGGAAGATAGGAGGCCTTTGTAGTGGGAGCGGCATACTGAACCCAGCCATCCTCCATACAAGCACAATTGTTAAGGCCCATTTACCTGAGTTGGACTTAATTGTATAGGTTCATTATATTAGTTAAACCTAAATGTTGATTGGCAACAAATTAATTCTAAATTAATTGAATTTGTTTCAATGTGACACTTTAGAATTAATAGGAAATTATAGGACTTTCGTTTAAAAAATTTAATATGTTTAATTTTTTTTTGGAAAACCATAGTCATTGATTTTCTAAAAATAAATAATAAAAATACTATTTTTAATTTTATAATGAGCTTATTTTAAAATTTATATTCGATCTCCACCGTTGGTTTAACATTGTCAATAGCTTAATGGGACCTCGAGGCGCTTTGATTCGTCCCCCTATGGAAGGTGTTCATTAGCTATTTTGACAAGGTTAGATTTCGAAAGATAGATAATTATAGGTCAAATTCTACTAGACTCACCCCTACGGTGAATACTAGGACTAAGTCTATAATTATCAAAACCGTGGGTCCAGTTCATAAAATAAGAGATTTTGTTTTCTTATTTTGATCGAATAGTAGGTTATGAATAGTGGTGTCCATTATTAAATGAGTTTACAACTCTATTTAACTAGTGGTATTTTTCACTCTGGCCAACCGAGACGAGGATATCATAGATTAGTTAAAAACCTAAAGAAATAGAGATATGATTGTTTTTGGTATTTTTTCTCATATCTTACATATTTTGGTATATGTTGTGCTATTTCTTGAAATTTTTGTAAATAGAAGTTTTATTGAGAAAATGTGATTGATTTCTATTTTATTGATAATTTGTAGTTTTAAGTTAAGTAGTGTCTGTGTCTACTCCCATCCTTTCTCAACTTTCGATGGAGAAGCTCACTGGACAAAGCTTCCTTAATTGGAAGCAGAATATCAACATAGAGTTGATTGATGACAACTCTGAATGGGACGTTACAATATCCTTATTATGTAATTTTGGGACGTTACAACTATCCCCTCCTTACAGAAATTTCGTCCTCAAAATTTTACCTGAACAGCTCGAGAAACTGAGCTCACATATCTACCTCCAGCTCCCAGGTCACTTCCTCGACCCTGCTATTCCTCCATAATACCTTAACCAAAGGTATAATCTTGCTCCTCGGGACCTTGTCCTTCTTGTCAAGAATTTGAACTGGTTTCTCGTCATAAGACAAGTATGCCTCCAATTCCAAATCCTCATACTCATTATATGAGTTCCATCTGACACATACCTTCTCAACATGGAAATATGGAATACATTATGCACGCTAGACAGTGCAGGGGGTAATGCCAACTTGTAGGCCACCTGCCCGATCCTCTCTAGGATCTCAAATGGTCCCACAAACCTAGGGCTCAGCTTGACCTTCTTTCCGAACCTCTTCACCCCTCTCATAGGTGAAACTCTAAGGAAGACATAGTCTCCCATCTGGAACTCTACATTCTTCCACCTCAGGTCTGAATAGCTCTTCTGCCTACTCGGAGAAGCCAGTACCCGAGCTCTAATCTTCTCGATAGCCTCAGTGGTCCTCTGGACTGCATCCGGACCTAGATATTTCCTCTCACCCATCTCATCCCAGTGAATGGGCGATCTACACTTTCTACCATATAGCATCTCATAAGGTGCCACTTCGATGGTAGACTGATAATTGTTGTTATAAGAAAATTATATCAGAGGCAAATATTTACTCCAGGACCCTTCAAAGTCCAACACACACGCTCTCAGCATGTCCTCTAATATCTGAATAGTCCTCTTAGACTTACCATCGATCTGAGAATGATAAGCTGTGCTGAACTTCAGCTGTGTACCCATCGCCCTCTTCAAAATCCCCCAAACACATGGAAGTAAAGATAGGGTCCCTATCAAACACGATAGACCTCAACGTCCCATGAAGGCGAACTATCTCTCTCACATAGAGATCTGCATACTGGTCAACTATGTAATTCTTCCTCACTGGTAGAAAATGACCTGACTTCGTGTATCAATCCACAATGACCCAAATAGAATCGTCCTGGCCCACTGTCCTGGGCAAGCCTACCACGAAATCCATTGTGATATCTTCCCACTTCCACTCTGGGATATCTAGAGGCTGTAATAGTCCTGCCAGCCTCTGATGCTCAGCCTGGACCTACTGACAGGTCAGGCACCTCGCTACATACTCTGTCACCTAGTGAGCGGTTTAGCGAAAAAGTCACAGTGGGGATTTATCATAGTTTGACCGACGAGTCATCATAGTCTGACCAACGAGTCGTTGATTGTAGATTAACTTGGATACTTATGCGTCCAAGAAAATTTGTACGACTTACCGCCAGTAGGTCTGAGGCATGGGATGATGACCAGGGTCAGACCCCTCCGCCAGTCCCTGAGAACTGGCAGCAAATTATGGCATACATGCAAGCATGGCTACAGAGCCAGGATGAGCATATCTGACTTCTGCGATAGCAGGCTCCGTCAGGGAGTGCTGCCCCAATTGTGCCACCTGCAGTGGTACCAGTTGTACAGCCAGTAGAGGTTGGGAATAAATGGGAGTCGTTGTATGAGCAGTTCAGGAAGCAATATCCTCCAACTTTTGAGGGAGGACCAGATCCATTAAAGGCTGAATAGTGGATGAGTATGGTCACTGCTATTCTGGACTTCATGAGGGTAGAGGGTCATCACAGAGTGGCTTGTGCTGCATATATGTTGAGAGAAGATGACCGCATCTAATGGGAAGTGGCATCATAGACTAGGGATGTTACTACTTTGAGTTGGGAAGGATTTAAGTATTTATTTAGCCAGAAGTATTACAATGTTGCCATTAGGGCAGCAACGGTTAATGAATTTGTGGGATTGGTTCAGGGCAATATGACAGTTACAGAATATGCCCTGAAGTGCGATAGACTTGCAAAGTTTGCACCAGATCTTGTGCCTATTGATGAAGCTAGGAAGAATAGATTTATCAGAGGGCTTAAGGCTATGATAGCCCAAGATGTGAGGATTACAACAGTTCCTGGGGGGAAAACTTATGCCCAGGCTGTTGAGAAGGCTCTTACCACGGAGGAAGTGGAGAACAAGATTTGAAGGGAGAGTGCAACAAGGCGGGAAGGCCGCAGGGCGGTGCCTCCATACTCTGGATCTGGTAGGGGCGGAGGTCCCAGTGATCTGAAGAGAAAGACCCCTGATTCTTCGACCGCTCCTGGTCCTGATAGGAGAGGTCAGGGTACTCAGGGTGGTTGTCAGGGAGGCGGTGATTCATGGAGGAGCTATCCTGAGTGCACGAGGTGCAGAAGATGCCATCCAGGCGAATGCCAGTCTAAGGCTTGTTATGTGTGCGGGGTGGTTGGACACCTTAAGAAAGATTGCCCAACAATGAAGAAAGGGGAAACATGGAATGTGGACAGCTTAACTCCAGCTCGAGTGTTCACCCTGACACAGGCAGAGGTCGAGGCTAGTCCCTCGGTAGTGACAAGTCAGCTTTCTAGTGCTGGCTCTCCTTTTACTGTATTGATTGAATCTGGTACTACACATTCATTTATTTCCAGTAAGGTGATTGATAGACTTTGTAGACCTAGTGAGTATTATACTGTGGGGTTTGGGACTATATTACCTACAGGAGAACTGGTAGTTTCTAGGAGATGGATTAGAGTACTGCCAGTGATGGTTGATGGTAGGGAATTGTCAGTAGACTTGATTGAGTTGGGTATGGAGGACTTTGACATCATTTTGGTGATGGATTGGCTGGTTAGATACAGAGCTACTATTGATTGTAGGAAGAAAATGGTGACCTTTGAGCCAGAGGATGAGGATCCCTTTGTCTTTGTGGGAGTGGTATATGGACCCCGTGTACCCATGATATCATCACTGAGAGCTAGAGATTTATTACAGGGAGGATGTATAGGCTTTCTAGCTAGCGTGGTGGATACCACCAGAGTGTTACAAGCAGGGCCGGAGGAGACCAGATTGGTTTGTGAGTTCTTAGATGTATTCCCTGAGGATTTACCAGGGTTGCCGCCACATAGGGAGATTCAGTTTGTTATCGAGTTAGCGTCAGGGATAGAGCCAGTGTCGAGGGCACCATATAGAGTGGCACTGACAGAACTGAAGGAATTGAAGATACAGTTACAGGAGCTTCTGGATTTGGGGTTTATCACGCCTAGCTACTCGCCATGGGGTGCTCCATTTTTGTTTGTGAAGAAGAAGGACGGGACTCTGAGGATGTGTATAGACTACAGGGAATTGAACAAGTTAAATATCAAGAATAAGTATCCTCTACCAAGGATTAACGACTTGTTCGATTAGCTGCAGGGTAAGACAGTGTTCTCGAAGATTGATCTTCGATCTGGTTATCACCAGCTGAGGATCAGGGATGAGGACATACCGAAGATGGCCTTCCGAACGGACACTATGAGTTTCTGGTCATGTCATTTGGTTTGACCAATGCCCCAGCAGCCTTCATGGACCTAATGAACAGGGTGTTCAAGGACTTCTTGGATCAGTTTGTCATTGTTTTCATCGATGACATTTTAGTGTACTCCAGTTCAGAGGCAGAGCACAAGTTTCATCTTCGACAGGTTCTACAGAGGTTGAGAGAGCATCAGTTGTACGCCAAGTTCAAGAAATGTGAGCTTTGGCTACCAGAAGTGACATTCCTTGGACATATTGTTGGTGTAGATGGGATTAAGGTGGATCCATCTAAGGTGAAGGTAGTGAGAGATTGGTCGAGGCCAAGGAATGCCTCAGAGGCTCGGAGCTTCCTCGGGTTAGCAGGTTACTATAGACAGTTTGTGGAAGGCTTCTCAAAGATAGCAGCACCGATGACAGAATTGACACAGAAGAATTTGAAGTTCGTCTGGTCAGAAAAGTGTGAGAACAATTTTCAATAATTGAAGTGGCGACTTATTACTACACCTGTGTTAAGTCTTCCTTCGGAGGAAGGAGAGTTTGTAGTCTATTGCGATGCATCAAGGTTTGGTTTGGGCTGTGTTTTGATGCAGAATGAGAAGGTTATAGCTTATTTGTCACGACAGCTGAAGGAGTATGAGTAGCAGTATCCTACCCATGATTTAGAGTTAGTAGCGGTGGTATTCGCGCTGAAGGTTTGACGACATTATCTGTACGGGAGAAGTGCAAGACATACACTGATCATAAGAGTTTGAAGTATTTCTTTACATAGAAGGACCTGAGCATGAGGCATAGACGTTGGCTGGAGTTGGTAAAAGACTATGACTATGATATTCTTTATCACCTAGGGAAAGCCAATGTAGTGGTAGATGCATTGAGCCAGAGGGCCCCGGGTCAGTTATATAGTTCCACCCAGATTTCGAGACAGTTAGCTTGTGAGATGGCCAGAGCAGTGATAGAATTGGTAGTGGGCCGGTTGGCCAACATTACTCTGCAGTCGACCCTGCTAGAGTGGATTAAGGAAGGCTAGTTGGCAGATGCTCAATTACAAGAGGTTAGAGAGAATGTTGTAGCGGGAGTAACTAAGGACTATTCTATTTTTGAGGTTGGTTTGCTACGGTATCAGGGGCGGATTTGTGTCCCAGCTGATGTGGGGATCATACAAGAGATATTGGATGAGTTGCATACTATGCTGTACTCACTTCATCCAGGTACCATGAAGATGTATCAAGATCTATAGACGTTATATTGGTGGCCCTGGATGAAGAAGGATGTGGTGGAGTACGTGGCCAGATGTTTAAATTGTCAACAGGTGAAAGCTGAGCATCAACAACCAGCAGGGTTGCTTTAGCCTTTGGGTATTCTAGAGTGGAAATGGGAGGATATTACGATGAACTTTGTGGGAGGTTTACCCAGGATAGTAGGCCTTTGTGTGGGTGATTGTGGACAGATACACCAAGTCAGCTCATTTTTTTCTGGTGAAAATGACATATACAGAGGATCAATATGCAGAGTTATATGTGAGGGAGATTGTACGTCTCCATGTGGTTCGTAAGTCTATTGTGTCAGACTAGGATCCTATCTTTACATCCAATTTTTGGGGTAGTTTGTAGAAGGCTATGGGGACTCAGTTGAAGTTCAACACGACCTTTCATCCTCAGATTGATGGACAATCTGAGAGGACGATTCAGGTGTTGGAGGATATTCTTCGAGCGTGCGTGATTAGTTTTGAGGAGTTGTGGAGTAAGTATCTCCTGTTGATTGAGTTTTCATACAACAATAGTTACCAATCAACGATTGGAGTGGCTCCGTATGAGATGTTATATGGGAGGAGATGTAGATCACCCATTCATTGGGATGAGATGGGTGAGAGGAGGTATTTGGGGTCGGATATGGTTCAGAAGACAAATGAAGCTATCGAGAAGATTCAAGCTCGAATGCTTGCCTCAGAGAGCAGACAGAAAAACTACGCTGATCTAAGCGTAGGGACGTGGAGTTCCAGTTCGGGACCACGTGTTTTTGCGAGTTTCACCACTGCGAGGAGTGAGAAAATTTGGGAAGAAGGGCAAGTTGAGCCCAAGATTCATTGGACCTTTTGAGATCCTGGAAAGGATCAGACAAGTGGCTTACAAGTTAGCTTTGCCACCGTCGTTGTCGGGAGTTCATGATGTATTCCATGTTTTTATGATCCGGAAGTACGTCTCAGATACGACACATGTGCTGAAGTACGAAGACTTGGAATTGCAGACAGATTTATCCTATGAGGAGCGATCAGTTTAGATTTTGGATCAAAAGGATAAAGTCCTACGGAATAAGACGATTCCTCTGATTAAAGTGTTATGGAGGAATAATAGGGTCGAGGAGGCGACCCAGGTGCTTGAGTCAGCGATGCGGGATCAGTATCACGAATTATTCAGGTAAATTTTGAGGACGAAATTCTCCGTAGGAGGGGATAGTTGTAACGACCCAAAATTACAAATAAGGCTTAAGGGCCTTGATTAATGTGCCGGGAGGGCATAATTTGTTTATGTATGATTTAAATGGTTAAATGCATGATTATGTGATAAGCATGCTTATATGATTATTTGGATATATGAGATGCATGATTATGAGTACTAGTATGCACGTAGGCCATGTTTAGATTATAAGGGCATATTTGTAATTTTGGCCCGTTGAGGGCATAAACATGATTATTTGTGATAAATTGTTGAGACCACATTATTATTTGGATATATTTGCAGCTTGTGACTCAAGGCGATCCTAGTGAGCGGTTTAGGAAAAAAGTCACGGTGGGGATTTATACTTGGCTCGGGGTGAGCCTGGGGATATTTCTGGGAATCTGGGAAATATAATCGAGACTATTAGACATTGAGGAAAATAGTTGGCAATTAATTAGGTGATGGGGTTTAAGCGGTAATTATTAGGGACACTTAAGGAATTAGCGGGAATTGGGAGCAAATGACCAAAATGCCCTTAGAATGTCTAAAGGCTTATGTTTTAATGGGAGGGAAAAATGGTCATTTGTTGGTTAAAAGGAGATAAGGGTGTTTTCTGCTTTTTACACTTAGTGGAAGTTGTAGAATATGTTGGAAGTTGAAAGAAAAGAAAAGAAGAAGGAAAGAAGAAAAAACAGAACACTTGAGTTACCTCTCTCTTTCTCCCTCATGGGTTGCCTATCCCTCACCATTTCTTGAAGACTTTGAAGCTGTCAACTCAGAGAAATCTTAGGCTGGAACTTAGGGCTAGGGTCCTTGGTGAGGCTAGAGGATTTAGCAAGAATCAACTACTCAATTGCGGTAAGGTTTAAAGGTTTTGATGAGTTTTCTGAGCTTTGTTAGAGTTGATTTCTGAACTTGGGTTTTGGATGGAAGTTAGGGGAATTAATCTTTGGGAACTGAGTAACTAACAACTGGAAGGGCTTGAAGGAAAATCTAGGGTCGAATTCCCCATCAAAGGTAAGGAATTATGAGCTTGATCATCTGAGTTACTGGGTTATTTATGATTTTTCTAATGAGTTCTTGAGTGTTAAGTTCAATTCTTGTTTTCTTTGTTTGATGGTGCATGTGGCGAAATTTAAGGTTGTTGGGCTATGTGGGATGAGATGTAATGGATGTTAGGCTTATTTTGAATTGTAGTTAAGGTTTGGAGGGGTTCTAGGGAGTTTTGGCTCGGGGAAATTCGTAGGAAAACTCGGGGGAATTTTCAATGCTATTTGTAGCACTGTAGCGCTAGTAGTAGAGTGCTACAGTGGTATGCCTGGGTTTTCTAGGGGATTTTTCCTCTGTCTGTAGCGCTGTAGCGCCCACTTTGTGGCGCTGTAGCACTACCTTGTCTTCAGAAGTGGATTTTTGGGTATTTTCTTAGGGTTTTTGCCCGGGGGCTCGGGGTTTGATTCCACCATCCCCTTTGGTGGAATTAAGGCTTCCCGAGGGCTCGAGATTGGTCCCAAGGTTAGGTTACAGAATTGAATGTTAATGAGGATTCTATGTTACATTTGTGACTAGGTGTACACTAGGGCTTAGACAGGATCGTGCTCGAGGATCATTTCAATTAACCAAAGCATCCGGAATTAAAGGTAAGAAACTACACCCGGTTATGTGATTATGTTTGGACTAAGAGCTCCATATATTTATATGAGATGTCATGACGTGGTATTAGGCCATGGGGACATGTTATAAATTGTCTAAGAGTGCTGGAATCAATATTTGCACACAGGGCGCGGGTCAGCCACTGGTAGCTGAGGTTAAGTACATAATCACTGAGCTTGGCCTAAGCAAGCCGGAGTCCGTGGGATAATCAGAAGGTGCAGCCTAAAAATGCCGACCCTGAATTTTAGTGTCATATGTTTTATTGTTGTTTAAATTGATGATTATATTGAGTTTGTTATCTGAATAACTGATTACCAGTTTGTAGATTGATATCACTATTTATGTGAGCAATATGACCTGTTGTATATCTGATTCATGACTTGTGAATTATCTGTATATTGGTTGTCGCTTATGCTATGCATTACCGTTTTCTTGCTGGGCCTTGGCTCACAGGTTCTTCGTGGTGCAGGTAAAGGCAAGAGCAAGGTGAACCAGTCCTGAGTTGGAGAGCTTTGAGGCTGAATGTACATAGTCAGCTGGTCGGTCGCCATGGTCGAGGAGTGGTACAGGACAGGGGAAGCCTAAATGTCTGTTTTTCCCTTAGAGTGGCCAGTACTTGTTTGCAACCTGGAAGTTTTGTAAACTGTCTTTTAAACTCTATTTCTTTTGGGATCTCGTGTACGAAATGTTTATCTAAATGAAATGTATCTTTTATGACCAAAATATTTTAACCCTAGTTCAATTATGGTTACAGTAACACGTTTCTAACTAAATGACTTGATTAGCAAGTCTTGTACCTTTATAAACACACAGTGTAACGGTCTTGGCTACCTAGGGCGTTACAACTTGGTATCAGAGCGTCCTAGGTTTAACGGTTCCTAAAGATTGGTTGGACATGTACATTCGCCGCTAAAGACAAGCTCGACTTAGGGTTTGGTAATTGTGTATACATGTTTACATGCTTAAATGATTAGGAAGTAATATGAATGCTGTGGATAGGCACATCCCGACAAAATAAACACATACTTATGCTAATCATATAATCCCATAGAATAACCATTTTCATAATACTAACATATTCATATAACGGGGCCACATGCCCTAACCATAGAATTCATGCAACGAATATAAGCACTTAAGAATTTATCAACAAGCATATAGAACAATAGCCTAACATAGCCAATCATGGGGCCCAAGCCCTAATCATATTAATATATAATAGATGGGCCAAGCCCTAATCACATACAACATGTTCTGGGTTCAATTTTCTTACCTTAGGTTCAAGCAAGCGTAAATAAGAACGACCATCGAGCATGATCCCGACTCCAAGCCCCTAGCGATAGCCTAAGTCACAACCATAAAATAGTATTCTATTACTATCGAGTGATCAAAGGCTTCTAGACCAAGTCCTAGCCTCTAGGACCTTAGGTTCCACCAAACCTAGTAATGGAAACAATCCCGAGCCACTAAGGTTGAGTTTCCGCGTTCAAAACCTTCTAGGGGTCCAAAAAGCCCTTGAGAGCCACGACCCTATGCCCCCATACTGCGGCTCGCCCAAAGTCAGAGGCCCAGCCTCCCCATCCAGTAGACACGCGCCATGGCCCGCCCTCCTCCTTGGCTCTCATCTGCTCTAGAAGGCTGCGACATACCAAGAACAGAGCTGCGACCCAACCCTTTCACACCTAGAAAAACCTCCATTTCAATAGCCAAATCTCATCCAATTTAACCCAAAATCATCCCAACACCATAATTAAATCAACACAACAGCTCAAATATGCTCCCAACAATAAAACCCAACAGAAAACTAGTCCCAAAACTCACTAAGCCACCAATAAAATATTTTAACTTTACGAGCTCAAGAACACTTAAAACCAGCCATGAAAACTCAGAATTTAAATGCTAAAACCATAATTCAAAGCTTACCTCAATCTCTGTTTGAATCCATAAGCTAATACTTAGCTAATCTCCAAGTCTAGAGCTCCCATTCTTGTGAACCTAGCCCAAAACTCCCTTGGTTCAATGGTTAGCTTGGAAGAGCTTCTTGAGAGTAAAAGAAGAGAGTAATTGGAGAGGGAGAGTCGGTTCCAGGCAGAGCTTCTAAGTGTTTCCTACCTTTTTTCTTTTGTCCCTTAAGTGACTAAGTTAATCCCAAGGCTCGGGGTACCAAAAACGTCCCCGAGGGAAAAATTGTAAATTTCCCCAATATTCCCTCCTAATCTCTCTAACTTCAAATATATATCAAATATTTATTTTCATAA
Organism: Humulus lupulus; assembly: GCF_963169125.1. Classification (NCBI taxonomy): domain Eukaryota; kingdom Viridiplantae; phylum Streptophyta; class Magnoliopsida; order Rosales; family Cannabaceae; genus Humulus; species Humulus lupulus. Next base: position 90,971,852 of record NC_084796.1, on the reverse strand, counting down.
CTTGATAACCCGATTAATTATCTAATACCCAAAATACCCCTTCACTCTCCCTGAGTCAGGTATTGGATCATGTTGTGACTTTCCCGCTAACTTTCTCCCTAGTATCGCCTTGTGCCGAATAGTTTAAATAAACCCACATAATAGTGTGGTCTGTCACATATATCACATTTATGCCCACAACGACCAAATTACCAAATTCGCCCTTCTAATAAGAAGTGGCCCATATGCATATTTAATATCCCTAAATATGCGCATTTAATCATTTTATCACATAATTCACATATTTACAACTAATATAGCAATTAAACACATATTTCCACAAATTTTCATCCGGCCCCCTAATCAAGGCCCTAAGCCTTATTAGGTAATTTTGGGACGTTACAAGCTATATATAAGAGAATGAAACGGTCAGAGACCCTTAGAGTTCAAAATGAGACTTTGGCCCATGCTCCTACAAAGGAGAAAGAGTTCCAGATGGTAGTGTATGAAGCCATCATGGTGGCTTGCAAGCTGATACACGAGGATTAGACGCTTGCCATGAGGGTCCGAGGCCCCCTCCCCGAGCTCCCTCTTGCCATGGAGCTTCCGTCGGTCGCTGAGGATGTTGATGAAGAAGAGGAGGTTGCACAGTTGGTGCGTAAAAGAATAACTCCTAAAATAATCAGAATTCTGGTCAAGGCATTGCTAAATCGAGGGCAGCAGTCGGAACCACAGGCCAAGGTAATCCATATAGAAAAATAAATCGGTATGCTACCAGATTTAGGCTAGTTAGATTCAATTTGAGGAAGCTCATAAGTCGACATCTGGTATATCCGGACTTGAATGTGACTCGTCTTCATTGTATTAACCAATTGGTTGTATACCACGATCATAGATACCTCAAATGTACTATAGTGGTAGATAATACCTTGCTATTAGTTCCACTATTTTTCAAGAATACGGTACAAACCTTTTGTCATGGCCTTCCCTGTGTCATGGAGTTTTTACCCCAGGTATTAGCCAGGCTGAGCACAAGTCTATTCTAGACTAGGAGCTTGAACCCCGTAGATCTCAAAATGTTATAATACTAGGGTCTCCCCCTCCTCCGATAATCTAAGAGTTAGAGGTTTTACTATGCCCGATTCATAATCCAGAGCAGATCATAGTAGTTTCTTCTTCTAGTTTGGAGGGTAGGGTTCTTGTACTATTACTCTTTGCTTTATGTTGACTTGACTAACATTTCTTGGGACTGACATTTTTACTCGCTCTTTTGAAGACAAAGACATGAATCTAAAGGAAGCTCTCACAACCAGAACACATGTAAAAAGGTGAGGGTTTCAAAGAAAATCATTCCCGACGTTGGAGCCACCACCGGATCTCCTTTAAAAGACAAGGGTGCCAACTCCACCAAGAAGCAGATGCAGCCTCAGATGACCGTAGTCACGACCCTACTGGATTCTCCACCAACTCCACGCAATCCCACTCTTGTCCAGCTGGTCACCCAAACCGAACCCCCAACAGTCATTGTCCCAGTTTCCCTCCTTAGGTTGGAGAAATATCTAGAGTCTTTGCACAACTCATATCAGGAAATTGTGAGCCATATGATGAAACACTCGAGTGTGGTCAGCGTGAAAGAGTTGCTGACTATTGAGTCATGACCATCAACGACTGTCCTTGACTCTACGTTGGGGATGAATCTGACGGTAAGTATTATACTTATCATTTTCCTTCTGTCACATGCCGTCAAAAACTAGCATGTCTTTATCCTTTGTTTATAGTCTTTCATGGCTCAGATCTGTGGCATCACTCGTGTCTGAGTTGAGGTTAAGAAGGCTTGGAACACCTTGGGGAAGGTGCAGGTCGCCTTGGAGGAATCCAACGCGACGAAGGCCGCCATGGACCAGGCCAACAATGCCCTAAAGACATCGTAAGAGAATGAGCGAGTTGCCAAAGCACAAGCCTTGGAGACAGTTTGACATCGAGAATAGCTTCAGCTTGAGGTTAACGATCTTAAGCAGAAGCTTGCAGAGGTCAACAGTCTCAAGCAAAGGCATACGGAGGTCGAAGCCAAGGTCAATGAGGACGTTGCTAAAGCAGAGAGCTATTTAGAAGAAATGTTCTATTGGGTCTGGGCGTATAATCAGGAAGGGGATTTCTTATTCTGGACGCAGAAGTTTGAAGGCGCTACTTCGCCAAATTTCAGGACTGGTTATCAAAAGAGCCTGCGGATACAGTCGAGGCTTCCGGAGCTGCGGCAGGGGCCAAGAAGGAATAGGTATCATCCCGAGGGCAGGTTACCGGGGCTCAGAGATGAAGGGTGACCTCTTTTACACATGTATAGTTTTTTATTTTTGGTTTGAAGCGCTTTGTATGTGGGCCCTTTGGGCCGAGACAATTTCCTTTGTGCTTAGTTTGAGGTTATTTTTCCTCGAGTTATTCATATACTTGCGTTAGTATATGTTTATTAATTTCTTATCTATTTGTTGTCCCCCTTATCCTATTATCTTGCCATGTTTATGAACTATTTTTTTTAAGTCCTTGTACATTGGCATAGTCATAGGGGTTAACTTTAGATCAAGATAAATGCCTGATGGCTCGACCAATTAATTATGGTCGATGACCTGCAAATATCATAGAGTTTTTTTAACTAATAGTGTTACACCTGTTAGCAATCAAGCCTTGGACCTGGTTTAGTTCTAGGATTTTTGTACCTAGTTATGTTCAAGAATTTTGTTTATGCTTTTAATTTTCTTCATTTAGTTCGTATTCGGAATTTCCTTGAAAACTTGAGCTTTAAGAAGCATTAGAGTAACCAATTTTCAAAATTCTAAGTTGCAAAAATTTTAGCCTAAATTTGTTGAATGTTTAAAAGACTTTTCATTGGTTATATGCCCCCAATCAATAAGAATTTATGAATATTATAGGCCGCGTTTACATTATGAGCTCATAATAAATCACAAGAATAAGATAAAATATTGATTCTACATTTAAATTACGTAGCAATCCTGTGTTATAAAAATAGAACAACTTTTATAAATAAGCATTACACAAAAAAAAATAAAAATGAAAAACATTAAAAACGAACAAAGTCGTTCTATTACTGAGAGTATTTTTTTAGACGTAGAGTATTCCAAGTCCGTGGCACTTGAGCCTCCACTGGGAGCATAGCCTCGCTTCAAAAGGTTAGAGAGAAGGGTGTGTGCCCAATAGATGTGCGATGTTAGGTCATGTAGGCCCAGAGCACTTGCGGGAGCAGTTCTGGCCATAGACCTTTAGAATTTTCTATTCGCTTCTTTAAACTTGCCTTTAGGGTTTTGTTCACTTCCTCGACTTGTCCATTAGCTTGAAGGTATGCTACAAGGAGAAACTCTTCATTATGCCATATTTCTGACAAAAGGTTGTGAATAGGTCAGCACCGAATTGGGTCTCGTTATTAGACATAATCTTTTTTGGGAGTCCAAAAAAGCATATGATGTTCTTCACGAAAAAATATAAGACTCTCTTTGAGGTTATAGTTCCCAGAGGCTCGGTGTCAACCCACTTAGTAAAGTAGTCAATGGAAACAACCGCATAGCGAACTCCATTTCCAGTTGGCAACGAGTAGATTAAGTCGATTCCCCATATAGCAAATGGTCAAGGTGAAGAAATCATGGTCGGTTCAATTAATGTTGCACGAGCAATAGTGGCAAAACATAGGCACTTATTTCACTTTAGGACATACGTGGTAAAATGTTTCTTGAGTGTAGGCTAGAAGAAGCCCTGCCTTAGTACCTTCAAAGCCAAATTTTGCCCTCCAGCATGGTCTCCAGTAACCCTTCATGTACTTCTCAAAGGATGGCTTGGGATTCCTTGGGCAGAAAACATCGCAGGAGGGGCAATGAATGACCTTGTCTGTAGAGAATCCCCTCAACCATAACATACCATGGTATCTGATACAATAATTTTCTTGCGTTCTTTCGTTCTTCTGGTAGTTTACCAATCGTGAGGTACTTGACAGTAGGAGTCATCCAGGTAGGTTCTGTGCAAATTACTTTGACTTCCACTGACTCCTTCTCGATACTTGGCTGTTCCAGGAATTCTACAGAGACAACATTTAATGTGTTCATTTTTTTGGTGGTGGTGAGTCAAGCTAGAGAATCAACATTAGTGTTCTGTTCACGGGGGACTTGCTCGACAGAGTAGAACTCAAATTCAGACAATTCAGCTTTTAATCTTAGTTAGATAAGCTACCATTTTGATTCCTCGAGTGTGATACTCCCTTAATACTTGATTAACAATGAAATGAGAATCACTAAAGCATTGTATTTCTCTTACTTTAAGCTCCTTTGCTATCCAAACTCCGAACATTATTGCCTCATACTCTGCTTCTTTGTTGGAGGTGTCGAAACCAAATCTGAGAGTGGTATGGAAGCGATGTCCTTTAGGAGAAATTAAAATAATTCTAGCTCCAAATCCATTTTTGTCTGTGTTTCACCAGAGGACATGCGACATTCGCTAGAGGAGTAAATAAGCTCCTCGATTGCTAGTGATGTTTCGTACTATGGTCTAGCTAGACGCGGATGTCTCCAAGTGAGGCCATGCCTACAGGTCTATCCTCTAGACAAAGATGTCTTTAGGCAAAGTCACATCCTATGACCTGTCTCCAAGACGCGGATGTCTCCAAGTAAGGTCACACCCCGAGGACCATTCAAATGGTCCTCACCCTCTTCATTCGCCAATCCCCGGGTCTAGGATTCTTGTCCTCTTACCTATAATAGCTACCAGGTGTCACTCGCCGCTGTTGTGGCCCACCAGAAGATCATCTCACAACTTTTGGCAAGCCTCGATTAGTGGTGTCGACTTCGTACACTCAAAAATCAGCATTTCCCACAATACCGCCTGACATGGGCAAACATGTGTCGTATCCTGACATTCGCTCATTCCCCATGAAGTTGGTGGGCAACTTTCTACAAATGAGCCATGTGCAATCTACCTGGGCCCATGGTATTTTTTAGTGCATTCATATGTAATTTATTAGCAGTTTACACCCCAAATAATAGGGAATGTGTATTAAATGTTGATTAAGGGCATTAATGACCCATACCTCTATACATAGGGTTGTGGTATTTCCTTGTAAAGGGTTGATAACTCTGGCTCATTAAGAAATTGTAAATTCAAAGCAATATATACGCTGCCTGATACTCCATTGAAGCAGGCTCAAACAAGGTTCAAACTCACTAATACCAAAGACTCATGGACTGGGGCTCTTTTATAGCCTAAACCATGTAAAGTCTATGCATCATTTTCTTCTGATTCCTATCGAGTTCTTAGATTAGGTTGATAGCGAAAAAGGCGGTCAACATTTTGGTGCTTTCATTGAGAGATTGAAGAAAGCTTGAAGAAAAACGACCATGTTAACAACTAGAAGGAACTTACCAAATGATGCAACCCCTCCCGCTGGAGCCGAGCATGGGGAAACTAGTCGTCCACCTCCACAAGACCTCCCAGAGATGGTCCAGGAGGAATATGAGGCAAATGATGTTTACGACGGCATAGGCGATAGAGGTGATGACGAATAATACAAAGAGGATTATACTCAGCCGGCAGATGCAGAGGCAAATGATGATTACGACAGCATAGCCGGCTAGGGTAGAGTTGATGAAAACCCTACTCTAGGGCAGAAAAAGGTTCGTCGAGCCCCGAACACAATAAAGCCCAGAGGCCGACAAACAAAAAGACGGGGGAGAATGTTTGAGGACATCACTACACCGCCAGCGCTTGGGGTGCCAATGGAATTCTTCCTAGATGTGTTGAGGCAGGCCATGCTAGGCCTGGAGGAGGTGTCACGTCAACACCTCGCCAGCTTTGCAAGACCCGAGGCCAGGGGCCAGCTGCAAGAACATTTTGATTCACCGGGAGCAAGGCTTCAACATCTCGGTTAACAACGAGAACATCGACTTCAATGGGGAGACCGAAGTAGGGTATCTCGAGGATAGTTGTTGCCAATGAGGTCAACCAGACCTACGAGATGACGTCAATGCTCATAGGGGTATAGCATCCTCTGAGAGCAACCTCAGAAAGAAAGGTCAGACAGACCTCCAAGACGATCTCAGGGCTCAGAAAAGAGAACACCTGCAACAGAGTGTCAATCAAGACCGTGAACCTCTCCACGCAGAATTGGAGAGCTTGAAAAACATTATGCTCAGAATGGCCTGAAGACTAGGCCAGGAATACAACTCAAAAGACGGGGATGGGGATCCATGTGCTCCCCACATATTGGAAGCACCGTTTCCACGAGGCCTCAAGATACATGCCATCACGTCTTATGATGGAAACGCAGATCACACTAATCATCTGTTAACGATCAACCAGTTGATATTATTGAATACTGTCTCCGAGGATGCGAAATGCCACATGTTCCCATTGACGTTAACGAGCTCAGCAGAAGAATGGTTCAAAAAAACGAGGGTCCATTCACTCGTTGTACCAGCTCTCTTCTTCATTCCGAAGACAGCTTCTAGCACCTAGAAAGGTAAGTTTTGGGGTCAACGCCTTCCCTAACATAATGCAAGACCCTCTTGAGACCCTCAAGGCGTACATAAAGTGCTTCAAGGAGGAAGCCGAAAGGACGAAAAGGATCAAAGACCACCACCAATTGATGGCCCTACAAGTGGGCATTTCGGCATGATCTCCTTTATGAGATGACCTTTATTCGATTAGCTCAAGAATACATAAACTTGGAGAACGCTTAGATTAGGGCATTTGGTCAGTCCATCACTTTCCCTGCTCCATTAGCTCTGAGACCAATGGCTCCGGGAACCCAGTATCACCCTTACACTCATGTCCAATAGAGTGTGGTGGGTACCCCGTAGTTCAGCCCGACTATCTAGTCAGCCGACTTTAGTGCCATGCCCCCTGCTGGCTTTAGCGTCGCTCCAATGAGATATGGAGCTGCATCCACTGGATACAGTGCTTTTCAGCCTGCATTTAGTGCTGAAATTGCAGCACCAACCCACTCGGTTGTACCATGCAGAAGTTAGCGCGGGGGCAAAGGCAAGGGCAGAAAGCCCAAGGGAACAGGGGCAGCGTTGGCAGGACAAGGAGTGGCCATTGAAAACAAGTATGTCCCATAGTACTACGAGTACACGGACTTGGTGGAGTCTTGAGAGAACATCTTCTTGGCCATAGAACAATACGTCCACTACTAGAAGCCACAACCCATTCGAAAGGAAAGGGACAAGAGAGATCCCAACAAATTTTTAAGTTCCATAATGACGTGGGGCACCACACCAACGAGTGCTGACAACTCAAGGATGAGATCGAGAACCTCAATAAGTTAGACGCATCTCCATCAATATGCTCGGGGCAGATAATGGTCTGTTCAGTCCCTGACCGAGGGAGTACCTCCTCAGCAGGCAACTCCCCAAGCTCCGAGAACAATACCCACAGCCCCACAACAACAAATAGTCCGTGGGCCTCCCCCAATGACTTGAAGAGTGGGAACTAACTCTAGAGGACCTCACTTGGGGGGGCACCTCCTGGGGTTCGTAGAATAGATAAGCGCGAGCCTTGAATCACGATGATTAAGTTCTAACATTAGCTCAGCTACCAGCACAAATGCCCAAAATGACTGACTAAGTCATCACATTCTCCTAGAATGATGCTCGGAGGGTCAATATTCCCCTCCACGATTCTTTGATTGTCGAGAGCCAGAATTCCAATATGATGGTGGCTCAGATCCTGGTTGACAACAAGAGTTCAGTGAACATCTTTTTTAAGTCAGCCTACGAGAAGATTGGGCTGACCACGAGCGATCTGTCCCCATGCACCTATAATTTATACGAGATATATGGGGAAAGGCTCATTTCAATGGGGAAAATCAAGTTTCCCGTGATGATCGGAGAAGCACCTTATCAGGCCTTCAAGTACTGTACCTTCGTTGTAGTGGATTGATCCTTGGCATACAATGCCATCTTGGGGCGTCCAACCTTTGTATAATTTGGGGTGGTCACTTAAATTCGCAACCTATGCATGAAGTTCCCCGCCGGAGGCGGGAATCGGCACAGTTCGTGGGGACTAGAAGAAGGCCAGTCAATGCTACAATGTATCCCTAAAGAACCAGTATTGGTGATCGAGGCAGTAGACCCGGAGCAGCACCGTCCAGAGGAGATGGAGGTACCGGTTGTTCAAGTCGGGGAGTCTGAAGAATCGGATCCTCAGGTTCAAAAGGAGAGGGTTTTCGAGCCCATGGAGGAGCCCAGGGAGGTAACAATGGACACATCCATCCCTAATTGAAAAACAAAGGTTGGGAAAAACCAAGTTGGTTTTGCTTGGTCTCACTCTGACACGACATGCATTGACCCGAATATCATATGTTATGCCATGAACATCAATCCCAACATAACTTCAATCCAGAAAAAGCGTAGGACTATCGACCTAACCCAAGCGCTGGCTTTGAAGGCTGAGGTGGACAAGCTTCTCGTGAATGGGTTCATCAGAGAAGCTTAGTATCTGAGGTGAGACACGCTCCAGGCCCCAAGGCCGTGTATATTCTCATGCGCTTTCTCGTTCTACTAAGAAAGGCGCAACCACATCGTAGTGGTGTCCACCCTATGGTGGGTTACAATCCTATCCAGAGCTCCTCGGTATCTGAGCTTGCTGGGGGTGACCTCTGCCTTGAAATCCACAGCGACAGCGTGTGTTTTGTCTGACAATAGAAGGTCGGTGTTTGCCTCTTCCTCCAAGATTCTGTGGTGGAGATGCCTCGTCATTGTCGAGGGATTATCTTCCCTCACCATGAGAGCCCGACTGCTCTCTGGCCATTTTCTTTTCTTGAGGAGTGTTCCCGCCTCTTAGACCTTCTCCAGTACCTCGACATCGAATGAGTAGAATGACTATTTTTGTAGTTGTTGAAGCTCCTCGGACATCTGAAACAAGAAACCAAGCAATTAGTGTCAAGACTTGAAGAAAGATAGGCCAAAAATGAGAACCCCTAGGACTACTAGTCTGGAAGATGAGAAGGAAATTTTCTAAGGGAATAGGGTGTCTTCGGGACCAAAGGATGGTCGCCGAAGAGCACCACTGGAAACTATGAATATCGCTGGAATTTGGGAAATTTCCAAATTCGAGCTGAATTTCTAGAAATACGAAAAGTCGCGTACAGAGCGTAAGGGACCATTACACCATTTTTAACGTTAAAATGCACCCAAAAAGACCTAAAAGAGATCAAAATGACCTCTAGAGTGTCAGTAATTCAAACCTAAGCATATAATTAAAACCCTCATTAGAATTTGAAAGTAAACAAAAAACCAAACAGGACACAAGTAAAACTTACTCGAGATGAAATGGTTGTATGTGATAAAGTGAGTCCTGACTTTGAAAAAATGCTTGTTGCCTGGTTAGATGTAAGATGATTCTTGCCAACCATCAAGAGTGTTTAGAACTCAGAAAATGGGAGAATTTTTGGAAGCAGAGATATGAAGAAGAAGAAGAGAGGGTTTGAGAGTTCTAGGGTTTTGAATTTCGAATGCTAAAAGTGATTTCTAGAGGTGGTTGTCGAGGTTTTATACTAAAACTGCTTGGGGTGGAAGCAACTCCACCTTGACAATTGATTAAAAATGACATAGGCACTCAAGAGTGGTGCAACAGTCAGAGTCCAAGAGGCATGGTTCGTGATCATTAACATGGGAAATGACGTCTCAGATATGGAGTAAAAGGACACCTAGGGTATGGATTATACATTTTTGGTAGTAGAGTGGACTCCTCATTAATGGCACAGATTGATGGGCCTTGCAATAGGGAGTCAGCATGTGTCACTGCCTTTACTAGAAGTGACGCCATGATGAGCCAAAGCGTCTCCTCTCGAAGACCTTTCAAAATTACTCCTCTTAGTATAAGTGTCCACTGTCTGAAGACAAGTAAAGACTTGGTGGGAAAATGTTGTTTGTGTTTTAACTAGAGGATACGTGGAATTTGTTAGAGGAGTAATTAAGCTCCTCGAGCGCTACTAAGGTTTCGTAGTATGGTCTCACCAAACGCAGATGTCTACAAGTGAGGCCAAGCCCTGAGGTATGTCCTCGAGGTGTAGATGTCTCCAGGTGAAGCCACATCCTGTGACCCATCCCCAAGACGCGAATGTCTCCAAGTAAGGTCATGCCTCGAGGACCATTCAAATGGTCATCGCTCTCTTCATTTTCTAATCCCCCAGGTCTAGGATTCTTGTCCTTAAACCTATAGTAGATGCCACGTGTAACGTCCCAAATTACCTAATAAGGCTTAGGGCCTTGATTAAGGGGCCAGAATGGCAAATTATGGACTTATGTATTATGAGGTATATATATGTATCATTATATGATTATGTGAGTTATATTATAATATGACTTGGTATGCATGTTTGAGTGTATTAAATATGCATGTGGGCACGTTTCTGTTTAAAAGGGCAATATTCGTAATTTGGCCCATTATGGGTATATTTGGCATATAAGTGATATATGTGTGGGACCACATTATAATGTGGATCTATTTGGGTTACTCAACACGAAGCGATCCTAGGGAGCAAGCTAGTAGGAAAGTCACAATAGGGTCAAATACCAAGCTCGGTTTGAGCATAGGGGTAATTTGGTAATTTAGTACATTACCAGGATTGATAGGGTAATGGGAAATTAATTGATAATTATTTGAAGATATTGAGAGTAACAAGAATTATAAGATGTTAATTATGATTAACGCAATAAGTGGCAAATGAAAAAACTGGCCTTGAAGGGCTTTGGGAGAGTGTTTTGAGCCTAGGGGCATATGTGTCATTTTATGGTTAAATTAGTGACTTAGTCACTTTCCTTTAGCCAAAGGAAACCTCAACACAATAACAAAAATAGAGCTCCCTTCCTCTTTTTCTCTCTCGGATGGTTCTCTCCCTTTCCTCTTTTTGGATTTCTTTGAGGAAAAAGCTTAGACATAAGGATTTGGAGCTAGAATTCAAAGTCAAGGGCAGTATAGGATTGTTTTAGCTATTGAGGTAATGATTTTGTTCCTTAATTGCTCTAGTTTTCTGAGTTCTTGGTGTTCTTGAGATTTAAAAACCCAAGCATTGATTTTGAGTATTAGGCATGTTTTGATTGAAGTTAAGCTTGGGTTTTGATGGTGTTAATGTGCTGTTAATGTTTGGGGGTATGAATTATGGTTTTAGGAAATGTTTGGATAGGTTTTTTCTACAGTTTTCGCTAAGGAAAAACAGGGATTTCTGGGTTTGCGGGGTCATGCCGCGGTCTTGTTCTTGGGCGCCGCGAACTGCGTGAACCCAGGGCACCAGGCGATTCTGCCAGGGAGGCATTCCGCAGCTCTTAGGGGCATGTCGCAGCCCGTGTTTGGATTTTTCAGACATGGGGCTTTCTATCTGGGGGGCATGCCGCGACCCTTAGGGGCAAGTCATGGAATGTATGAGAAACATTAGCCAAAAGTGTGTTTTTATCATGGGAACTTAAACCTAAGGGCTTGGGATCAATATTACTACCCAGTTTGATAGGAATCAATGTCCCTGAGGCTAGGACTCGGTCCGAAAACCTTTATTTAGTCATGATTGACGAGATTCTATATTATGGTTGTGACTAAGTTAATGCTAGGGGCTTAGAATCAGGATCGTGCTCGAGCGTCGTTTATTGGTAACCCGTGCTTGAACAAAAGGTAAGAAAAATGCACCTAGTATGCGATACATGTGACACATGTGATTATGGCTTGGCCTAAATGTTGAATATAGAATTGATCAGAGCTTGAGTCTCTGTAAATGTGCATGATTATGATTATGCTTTTGATTGGTTATTAAGCTTGTTGAACACTTTGTATCTGGATATTTGACATATGATATGGGCCTGTTTGCATTATCTTATTTTGAAAAGCATTGACTTATTAGTTAAGGGCGACAATAGCTATGAGCGCTGGTCGAAAAGAATTGACATATCAGTCAAGGGCGGTAATAGTGCGCTGATCGCTGGTCGTTTTGATTAGGCTAACAAAAAGTGCCAAGAACGCTTAAACAGATGATAGGACCAAGGGATCCGGGCTGACTTATTAGTCCCATATCCTATCATTGAATTATTAGTTAAGAACGACCTTAGCACGTTGAGTGCTGGTCAGCGCATTATACGCTTAAATAGAGGATATGACTAAGGGATCCAGGCTGACTTATTAGTCCCATATCCTAGCATTGACTTATTAGTCAAGAATGGCCTCAACACGTGGAGTGTTGGTCAGCGCCAGGTACGCTTATACAGTGGATAGGGAAAAAGGACCCGGGGTGACGTATTAGTCCCATATCCTAGTATTGACTTATTATTCAAGGACGACATTAACATGGTGAGTGTTGGTATAAGGTATTGACTTATTAGTCAAGGACAGCATTACAACAGTGAGTGCTGGTCATAAAGCATTGAATTATTAGTAAAGGATGACATTAACACACTTAGTGCTGGTCGTAAGGCATTGACTTATTAGTCAAGCAAGAGGATAGCGCGCTATGTGCAGGTCCATATGATTTAGCCTAACCAGGAGCGCATCATACGCTTGACTGATCTTTTGGTTGAAGAAAACTTAGCGCCGTGTACGCTAGATCAGCTCCAAAGCTGGTTATACAGAGGACAAGGCAAAGGGCTCTAGGTTGACTCTATGATCTTCTGATTAGGTCTGCAAGCCTCAGAATGATTCCATAATCATTTATTTGTACTTATATGCATGCATGAGTAAGGTTATGACTGCTAGGGATGCTTATTTTGAATTTGTAACTTTTTATTAACTGCTTATGAGCATGTTTAAGATTTCTTGCTGAGCCTTGGCTCATGGTGCTATATTGTGTAGGATATAAGGAAAAGAAAGTTGGACCGTTCTTGAATTGGAGAGCTTAGGTGACGATGTGTACATATGTAGCTACTCGACCACCATGGCCGAAGGTTCAAGGAGGAACTAGGGTCAAACCCTATTTTGCCACTTAGGTTGGCAGGTTGTAACTCTATTATTGTAATTAACCTTTTAAATGTATTTTGGGATCCCATGTATACAGTAAACGTTTTAGTGAAACGTTTGTATCTTTGACCAGAATTTTTAACCCTAAACCATTAATCACGTTTAGCTACACGATTATGGCCAAATGACTCATTCAGCGAGTTTAGCACTATTTAAAATACATAGTGTAACGGTCCCTAGGTAGTAGGGCGTTACAACTTGGTATCCGAGTGAGCCAAGGTTAAGGGTTCCTAAAGACTAGTTGGGCATGTACATTTGTCACTAAAGACAGGCTCCACTCAAGGTACGGTGACTATTTATGTGGTTATATGTTTAACTACTTAAATAGAATATAAATGCTTTACATGCATGCCTTATTAGGAAACATGAGATTCTGATAGGGCCTCACCCTTGACTATTGATATGAATATGTGATTACATGCTTAGTGAATATATGAATGTTTTATTTGCATGCTAGAGTTGAGAGCACGATATGTATGTTGGAAAGAGCAGGGGTTATTGGTTGATGCTTAAACGTCACGGGCATGTAATTTAGTACCACAGTGCTATGTGAGTGTGGTGCGGTTTGGTTTTCCATGGGAAGGCTAGTTAATGTGCTCATCAAGCTTAATGGGTCAAGTTATTGACTATAGACTAAATCAGAGGTTGTGAACCCAAGGCAGTTAATGGAACCCGATGGTGTTTATACTGAGGCTGGGAATTACAGCCAGGGCCTGAGCCGTCTGCTTGCCACTCAGAATTGGCAGCAAATGTTTACACATATGCAATTAAGATTGCATAGGCAAGAGGAAGAGATCAGGTGTTTAAAATAATAGGTTCTATCAGGGAACACTTCTTCCTTTGCTATGTCAGGAGTTGTACCAGTTAAGGCTCAGCCTAGGGTTGAGAGTAGATGGGAATTTCTTTGTGAAAGATTTCATGAATATTACCCTCCAGTTTTTGAGGGAGGCCTAGATCCATTCAGAGCTGAACAATTGATGGGCATGATCAGTTCCATCCTCGATAGTATGGGGGTGGTGGGTCACAATAGGGTAATCTGTGCTACATATATGTTGCGGGAAGATGCCCGGGCATGGTGGGAAGTGGTATCCCAGACACGAGAAAGAAATGCAAAGAATTGGGAGGAATTTAGGTAGTTGTTTAATGAGAGATGATATTGTAATGCAATTAAGACTGCTAAGACAAATGAATTTCTAAACCTGGTTTAGGGAAATGCAACAGCAACAGAGTATGTTAACAAATTCGATGGGTTGGCGAAGTTTGCTTTTGATATGTTACCCACGGATGTAGCTCGGATGGAGTGATTTATCCAGGGATTGAATTCCAGAATATCTCAGGGCGTTAGAATCGCCCCAGTGCATGAGATCTCTACCTATGCTCAGGTGGTAGGGAGGGCCCTTGTTGTTGAGGGCACAGAAAATGAGATTTGGAGGGAGAGTGCCAGAAAGCGTGAAGCTCAGGCAGTGATACTTTCGTTTATTGGATCAGGCAGGGGCAGTGGCCCCAGTGATCAGAAAAAGAAAATTTATCAATATATTTGGTACTTCTGGATTAGAAAAGGGGTTCTGAGGTGCTCATATAGGCCATCAGGCCTAGGATGAGGATTGGAAACTAAACCTGAAATGCGCCCGGTGTAAGAGACGTCATCTGGGGGAATGCCGAGCAAAAGCATGTTTCTTATGTGGGATGATTGGACACCTCAAAAGGGATTGCCCAGGGCTAAGGAAGGATGAATCAAAGGGGTTGGATAGCTTGACTCCAGCTTGAGTGTTCCCTTTGATGCAGTTAGAGTCAGAGGCTGAGGCTGAGGCTAGTCCCTCAATAGTGATAGGTCAGCTTCCTAGTTCTAATTCTTTTACTATGCTGACTAGTTTTGGTTCCATGTTGCTCTTTGTTTTGTTACATTTGAGAGAGATATAGACTAGATATGCAGATTACATGGTTATGTTGTCATGAGAATTTGGTACTCTATTTGTAATTTTAAGAGATGGGTTAGTTTATGGTGGAAAGGGACTCATTAGTTGACTTGATAGAGTTGGTTATGACTGACTTCGATGTGATCCTGGATATGGATTGGTTAGCCAAGTATGGAGCAATGATAGATTGTAAGGAAAAGATTGTAACCCTTGGGCTTGAGGGTGAGAAACCATTGTATTTGTTGGTACTGTGCATGGACCCCAAATACTTATGACATCTGTACTTAGAGATAGAGACCTATTGCAGGTGGATTCATAGGACTCTTAGCTAGTGTGGTGGATACCATTCAGGTCATGCCATTGGGACCAGGACAGACTAGATTATTCTGTGAGTTTCTGGATGTGTTTATAGGGGTTTGTCAAGGTTACCTCTACACCACGAGATAGAACAGTGGTTATGTGATGTCAGGGACGGAACCAGGTCTAGGGCACTGGATTGAAAGGCTTCAACAGAGCTATAAGAACTAAAGGTTCAGTTATTGAGCAAGAGGTATTCTCCAAGGTAGATCTTTGATCTGGTTATTATCAGCAGAAGATCAAGGAGGAGGATAAGCAGAAGACTGCCTTTTATATCAGATATCGGCACTAGGAGTGTTGAGTCATGTCTTTTGGGTTTAACTAATGCCCCAGTTGTTTTGATGGGTCGGATAAATAGGTTGTTCAAGGATTATTGGAATTGATTGGTGATTATCTTTATTGATGATATTGTGGTGTACTCTCAGTTAGAGTTTGGCCAAAGCCAAGGAGCGCCTCAGAGGTTGGGATTTTCCTTGGATGGGCAGGGTATTACATGTGTTTTGTGGAAGAATTCTCGAGGATTGTTACCTCATTGACAGAAAAGGTGATTGCCTATGCATCATGTTAGTTGAAAGATATAACCAGAACTGGAGTAGAGTTACTGGTGGGCTAGTTGGCCAACATTGTGCTTGAGATTACTCTTTTAGAGAGGATCAAAGGAAAAACATTTGAGTGACCCACAGATGGGAAGGATTAAGGAAAAATTTCTTAGCTGGATTAGCTAAGGACTATGAAGGGTCAGGTATGAGTTTATTGATGTATAAGGTTCGAACTTGGGATCCAATGAACACTGGGATTAAATGGGAGGTTCTGTATGAATCTCATATTACCCCTTATTATCTTCATCTAGGGATCATGAAGATTTACCAGGAAATGAAAGCTGTATAGTGGTGGCCTTGGATGGAGAGGGACATAATTGATTACGTGACAAAGTGCCTAACCTGTTAGCAGGTCAAGGCAGAATATCAGAAACCAGTAAGGTCATTACAGCCTTTGAGTATTCCAGAATGGAAATGGGAGGACACACGATGGATTCTGTGATGGGGCTGCCCAGGATAGTGGGCCAACATGATTCATTCTGGGTCATTATGGACCGGTATACAAAGTCATTTCACTATTATGAGTGAGGATGAGCATTATAGTTTACTAGTATGCAGATCTCTATGCGAGAGAGATAGTACGCCTTCATGGGACTTTGAGGTCTATCATGATGGATAAGGATCCTATCTTTACTTCCAAATTTTGGGGAAGGTTACAGAAGGTGATGAGTATACAGCTGAAGTACAGTACAACTTATTATTCTGAGACTGATGGTAAATCAGAGAGAGTTATCCAGTTATTGGAGGGGCACCTTATGAGATGTTGTACAGTAGGAAATGTATATCGCTCATTCACTGCGATGAGATGGGTGAGAGAAAATATTTGGATCCTGAGGTAGTTCAGAGGACCACTGAGGTTATTAAAAAGATTAAAGCTCGGATGCTTTCTTCTCAGAATAGACAGAAAATTTATGTTAATTTGAAATGAAGGAATGTGGAGTTCCATGTGAAAGGCTATATCTTCCTTGGAGTATCACCATGGAAAGGGGGTGAGGAAATAAGGGATAGTTTAACCCTAGATTTGTAGGACCATTTGAAATCGTGGAGAGGATTGGTCAGGTTGACTATGGATTGGCCTTACAATGGGCACTGTCGGCCGTACGTAATGTATTTCATATTCCCATGTTGAGGAAACACGTATGGGATGAGACTCATGTGTTGACTTATGAGGATCTGGAATTGGATGTAGAATTATCCTTTGAGGAATAGCTAGTTCAGATCTTAAAAGAAAGAACAAGGTTCTGAGGAACAATGCTATAACTTTGGTTAAGGTATTATACAGAAATAGTAAGGTCGAGGGAGCAACCTGGGAACTAGAATCAGATATGCGGGATCAATATCCCGAGCTTAAGGCTTAGGCCCTTGATTAGGGGGCCAGGATGGAAAATTATGGAATTATGTGATTATGTGGTATATATGTGTATCATTATATGATTATGTGAGTTATATTATAATATGACTTGGTATGCATGTTTGAGTGTATAAATTATGCATGCGGGCCTGTTTCTGATTAGGGCAATATTTGTAATTTGGCCTGTTATGGGTATATTTGGGATATATGTGATATATGTGTGAGACCACATTATTAAGTGGATATATTTCGGTTACTCGACACGAGGTGATCTTAGGGAGAAAGCTAGTGGGAAAGTCACAACGGGGTAATTTGGTAATTTAGTACGTTACCGGGATTGATTGGGCAATGGGAAATTAATTGATAATTATTTGAAGATATTGAGAGTAACAAGAATTATAAGATGTTAATTATGATTAACGCAATAAGTGGCAAATGACAAAACTTCCCTTGAAGGGCTTTGGGAGAGTGTTTTGAGCCTAGGGGCATATGTGTCATTTTATGGTTAAATTAGTGACTTAGTCACTTTCCTTTAGCCAAAGGAAACCTCAACACAATAGAAAAAATAGAGTTCCCTTCCTCTCTTTCTCTCTCGGATGGTTCTCTCCCTTTCCTCTTTTTGGATTTCGTTGAGGAAAAAGCTTAGACATAAGGATTTGGAGCTAGAATTCAAAGTCAAGGGCAGTATAGTATTGTTTTAGCTATTGAGGTAATGAATTTGTTCCTTAATTGCTCTGGTTTTCTAAGTTCTTACTTTGTTCTTGGTATTCTTGAGATTTAAAAACCCAAGCATTGATTTTGAGTATTAGGGGTGTTTTGATTGAAGTTAAGCTTGGGTTTTGATGGTGTTAATATGTTGTTAATGTTTGGGGGTTTGAATTATGGTTTTAGGAATTGTTTGGATAGGTTTTTTGTACAGTTTTTGCTAAGGAAAAACAGGGATTTCTGGGTTTACGGGGTCATGCCGCGATCTTGTTCTTGGGCGCCGCGACCTGTGTGAACCCAAGGCACTTGGCGATTCTGCCTGTGAGGCATTCCGCAGCTCTTATGGGCATGTCGCGGCCCGTGTCTGGATTTTTCAGACATGGGGCTTTCTGTCTGGTGGGCATGCTGCGACATGATTGACGAGATTCTATATTATGGATGTGACTAAGTTAATGCTAGGGGCTTAGAATCAGGATCGTGCTCGAGCGTCGTTTATTGGTAACCTGTGCTTGAACCAAAGGTAAGAAAAATGCACCCAGTATGCGATACATGTGACGCATGTGATTATGGCTTGGCCTGAATGTTGAATATAGAATTGATCAGAGCTTGAGTCTCTGTAAATGTGCATGATTATGATTATGCTTTTGATTGGTTATTACGCTTGTTGAACACTTTGTATCTGGATATTTGACATATGATATGGGCCTGTTTGCATTATCTTATTTTGAAAAGCATTGACTTATTAATTAAGGGCGACAATAGCTATGAGCGCTGGTCGAAAAGAATTGACATATCAGTCAAGGGCGGTAATAGCGCGCTGATCACTGGTCGTTTTGATTAGGCTAACAAAAAGCACCAAGGACGCTTATATAGATGATAGGACCAAGGGTTCCGAGGTGACTTATTAGTCCCATATCCTATCATTGACTTATTAGTCAAGAACGAACTTAGCACGTTGAGTGCTGGTCAGCGCATTATACGCTTAAATAGAGGATAGGACTAAGGGATCCAGGCTGACTTATTAGTCCCATATCCTAGCATTGACTTATTAGTCAAGAATGGCCTCAACACGTGGAGTGTTGGTCAGCGCCAGGTACGCTTATACAGTGGATAGGGAAAAAGGACCCAGGGTGACTTATTAGTCCCATATCCTAGGATTGACTTATTATTCAAGGACGACATTAACATGGTGAGTGTTGGTATAAGGTATTGACTTATTAGTCAAGGACAACATTACCACAGTGAGTGTTGGTCATAAAGCATTGAATTATTAGTCAAGGACGACATTAACACACTTAGTGCTGGTCGTAAGGCATTGACTTATTAGTCAAGCAAGACCATAGCGCGCTATGCGTAGGTCCATATGATTTAGCCTAACCAGGAGCGCATCATACGCTTGATTGATCTATTGGTCAAAGAAAACATAGCGCAGAGTACGCTAGATCAGCTCCAAAGCAGGTTATACAGAGGAGAAGGCAAAGGACCCCAGGTTGACTCTATGGTTATCTATTCAAGGCAGAGGACCCCGGGTTGACTCTATGGTCAGCTGATTAGGGATGCAAACCCCAGAATTATTTCATAATCATTTATTTGTACCTGTATGTATGCATGAGTAGGGTTATTACTGCGAGGCATGCCTATTATGATTTGGTAACATGTTACTAACTGCTTATGAGCATGTTTAACTTTTCTTTTTGAGCCTTTGCTCACGGGTGCTATGTGGTGCAGGTAATGGGAAAAGAAACCTAGACCATCCTTGAATTGGAGAGCTTAGGTGATAATGTGTCCATATGCGGCTGCTCAACAACCACGGCTGAGGGTTTAAAGAGGAACTAGGGTCAAACCCTATTTTGTCGCATAGGTCAGCAGATTGTAACTTTTTTATTGTAATTAACCTTTTTAATGTATTTTGGGATCCCATGTATACAGTAAATATTTTAGTGAAACATTTGTATCTTTGACCAAAAATTTTAACCCTAAACTAAACCATTAATCACCTTTAGCTATACAATTGTGGCCAAATGACTCGTTTAGCACTATTTAAAATACACAGTATAACGGTCCCTGAGATGTAGGGCGTTACACTAGGTGTTAGTCGCCGCAGCTGTGGCCCACCAGAAGAACATCTGACAACATTTGGCGAGCTCTGATTAGTGGTGTCGAATTCGTATAATCGACAATTGACATTTTCCACAACGCCACCTGACATGGGCAAATGTACGCCGTATCTTGACATGATCAGATCCCTGTTTCCCATGAAGTTAGATGGTAGCTTTATGCATATGGGCCCCGTTCAATCCGTCTGGGCCCATGGTCTTTGTTAGTGCATCCATATGTAATTAATTAGTAGTTTACTCCCCAAATAATGGGGGATTGTATATTAAATGTTGATTAAGGGAATTAATAACCCAGGCCTCTATAAATAAGGCTAAGGTAATTCCTTGTAAAAGGTTGAGAACTATGGCTGGTCAAGCAATTGTAAACTCAGTGCAAGATATACGCTACCTGAAACTCCATTGAAGTGGGAAAAACCAAGCTTCAAACTTACTAATACCAAAGACTCGTGGACTAGGGCTCTTTTATAGCCTACGTAAAATCTCTACTTCATTTTCTTCTGATTCCTATCAAGTTCTTAGATTAGGTTGATAGCGAAAAATGTGGTCAACAGTGTCCATGAAGGACATGAGCTCGTGACCAGCTGATGAATATACAAGTTGATCAATTATAGGCAGTGGGAAGCAATCCTTGGGGCCGGCTTTTTTTAGGTTGGAGAAATTGATGCAAGTTCTCCATTTTCCATTAGGCTTCCAAAATAAAACGGGGTGGGTTATCTAGGTCAGATATTAAGCCTCCCTGATGTAATTGCACTTTAATAAGTGAGCTACATCTTCCTATAGAGCTCATCCTCACTCTTTTCCTAACAACCTACGTTTTTGTCCAGGTTTTATGTGTTCATCATCATACTTGGACTAATTCTTACCATGTCCTCATGCGACTAGGAAATGACGTCAAGATTTCTTCTAAAAAATTCTACCAACTCCTTCTTTCTTTCGGATCTGAGATTTTTCCCAACCATTACCACTTTTAAAGGTACTTTTAGGTCGAGGATGATTTCCTCTAGTTCATCTAAAGCCTGGAGCTCTGATCTCTCTTTGCCTAATCTCGAATCAATTTCTTCTGGTTGGGCGACCACATTTTTGACTTCTTGAGGTTCTTCCACCTCTTCGACAACTACCATTGCCCGAGATTCCTCATTCTCCTCAGTTATTACCATGGCTTGCTGCCCAGGTTGTGATTTTCCTTTATGGAAATGCTATAGACTTCCCTGGCTGGGAGCTAATCTCCCATCATAGTGAATATCCCCAAGGATGATGGGAATTTGACGGCCAGATGGCGAACTGAAGTTATAGCTTCGAACGACATCAACGCTGGCCTCCCCAAAATTGCATTGTAGGCAGCCGGACAATCAATTGCTATGAACTTGAGCATCTTGGCGACAACTCGTGTCTCCTCACCCAATGTGACTACTAGGTCAATTATTCCTATGGATGCCATCCCCTCTCCTGAAAATCCATAAAGGGTCATTGAGGTCGCTTTAAGATTGGCTACATATAGCCCCATCTTTTCAAGCGTGGACCCGAATAACAAGTTTACGAAGCTCCCATTGTCGATCAGTATCTTTCATACTCTATAATTAGCTAGCTAGATGGTTATCACCAGTGGGTCATTATGTCGTAATTGGACGTGGCTAGTGTCAGCTTCCGTAAAATGATTGGTTGTTTCTCTTGATATGATTAATTATGGATTTAAATAAAAGCATGTAAAGATATTTTATGGATTTAAATAAAAGTATAATTTTATTATATTTGAATGTTATAATTATTGTTTAAATTAATTATATAATAATATCAAGAAAATTTTGCTTTCATTCATGAGAATATGATCTTGTATTAGTACGACAGAATTAAGTTCATATATAATAAAGTAACATATTAAAGTATGGAATCTTTAATGAATGGCCACTAGTGCGATTTACTAAGCATATGGGATGGAAGTGATCTAGATTCGAATTACTGATGTGGATAGATATCTTAGTAAATGTAATGTATATAATAGAGATTATATATGACATGGCCGATGAGAATTAATTATCTTTATAAACTTGTCGTTTGGCATAAAGATTTAACTCTTATCATAATAGATGATCATTGGTAGATCACACTAAGTCATGGGTATTCATGAACTCTTGTTTTTGTTTATTGGATCTTTTGATTCAATCGTTAAGGTTTCTTAGTATAATAAGGCTAATGACTTTTGTTTTGGAGATTCAATATCATGAATGGCTGGGAACATAATTTACAATAATGGAATCCATACTTTCCTAACGGATTGAATATTAATTCCCATAAGCGTTAAATTTGGAAATGAATAGTTATTGAGCTCAAATCTATAATTTGATTACAAATTTATTATTCGCTAGTGAAATAATGGTCTTAAGGATCAAGAGGTAATTAGAAGGGTAAAACAATAATCTTGACCAGCTCTAATTAAAGAACCAATAAATGGAGGACAAAACTACATTTATTGATTATATCAATGGACGACAAGAGAAATCTCTGTAAATATAATTCTATAAATACCTCGAGTGTAATTCCATATCTATAGTAAAGTAATTGTGAATTTAATAAATGAGATTATTAGATTAAAGAGTTTAATTAATAATGTGGTTTATTGGAGCTTCATATTATAGGTCCATGGTCCTCAGATCACCTTTGTCCTACACTCTCAAGAATAAGGATGTCAATAGAAAGATTTGTAGAGAGAATTACTTAATTGCAAAGGAATTAATTTACGAGAGAAATTGATTAATTATGAATTAATTAAATATTTAACTATGTAGTTCTTATTTTGAAAAATTATAAGTTAAAATAAATATTAATCATGTTTGGATTAATATAGAAAGAGAGATTAATAATTATCTTATTTAGAATAAGATATTTATTTATTTATTTAAAACTGATATTTTAAGATAAAGTTAATTTTGAATTAACTGATATTTATTTTGGGATAAATATATTGTATTAAATATTGATTAAAAAATAAATGAGAAAATTAGGGATAACCCTAATAGTGTGGTGCGACACACTCACTTTACAGTGAGGGTGTCATCACACACCGGGATATTTGTATCTCTGGGATTTAAATTTTGAATTTCAAAATTATTTGTTTAATTAATTATTTAATTAATCTTCTTAAATATGATTTAAAATTAAAAAATAAATAGGTTATAACTGATCAGTTTTAAATTATTCAATAAGTTATTTATCTTTATAGGACTGAAAGAGCAATACTTTCAGGAAGAAGTTGTTTTAAAAAATTAAAAAGTATATACTGTTAGATTATCTCGCTAAAAAGAAAGCGATACTTTTTCCTAAATTTGAAAAATTATTCAATACTTATTCTCTCAATCAAACCTCTCTAGATTTCATGTCTTGAGTACATCTAGAGAGTTCTAAATCAACATTTTGAATCATACATGCCCACACATGTCCTTGTGTGTTTGAGGATTAGCCTGAAAGATCAATGTGCGAGCTTTCACAATCAAGATTGGAAGATCGCTGATTTATACAAAAATATTTGTGGATACCTGATAGGCTTCAAGAGGTAATCTATAATCTATTTGTATGTGATTTAATATATCTATATATGTATAATCCTAACTTTATTAATAAATTTTTTAAAAACCAATTCCATTGCGTATCTCTAATTTACACTTTTAGTATAGCCAATTGGTACCAGAGCAGCCTACACACACACACACATATATTTATATATATATAGATTAAATGTTGTGTGAGTTTCTTACATTTGTTATATATATGTTGATATGTATGTTGAATGGATGGATATATTTTTTGAATATATGGTTGGAAGATGAATCATTAATTATATTGTGCTAGTATGTTAGGAATTTGAATTTCTAGATCTTGTGTAAGCCATAAAAGGCATAGGATTTTTGTAAATTTTATTTTTTGAAATTACGATTTGAAAATTTGTACACAAAGAAATGACAGGACCCGAGCCCTACACCTAGGAGACACATGGCCCGAGCCTCAACCCAAGCGCGTGAGCCCTGCGGCTCCCATGCCTCTTGCGTGTGCAACCACCTCGGATCCCCTGCTGTGTGCGCCAGCCTCTTGCCTGAGACCCTATGCACCTGCGCCCACCTGCGTGCATCAGCTACCTAGCCTCACACACCCAAGCCCCGTGGCTCACCTTGTAGCCGCCCACCGTAGTGATCTAAGACACCATTCTTCGTGCCCAAGTTAGATTCTATTTTTGTGCAATTAATCTTTTATTTAATTAATTTTTAAATTGTTTGAATTTAAAAGAATAATTATCTTATTTTATTTTTTTTAGAAAAACAAAATATCTTTTAGTTGGTTAGGAGTTTATCTTAATTTGAATTTGATTATTTTATTATTTAAATTCAACTAAATTAAAAAGATGACAAAAATGATTATTTAATTAAAAGTTAGTTTTAATTGAATAAATTTATTGGAAGAAGCCTAAAAAAGAGGAGAAGCATTCTAGGAGTCTTGAAAACAACTTAAAGGCGAGTTTGTAATTTTATTTCTATTTTTTTAAAGGTTGTAAATTTAGAAATATCCAATAGTACTCAGTTCATCATTTATTGTATTTATTTAAATAAATTTTAATTAATGTTTGGTTGATAACATGATCATGCAATATTTAATTATATGCCATTCATGAAACCCCACAAAATTTTTCATTAATCATGCATCTTTTAGAAACAAGATTATTTATGATTGTCCTAATTATTTATATGAATTGTTTTTTAGAACTAAATTACATGTAAACTACTAAATATTAAATTAGTTATAACTTGGTAACTCACACCATAATAAATGTAATAGTTTTTTATAGGCCTTTAAGAAAACTAACTCTATTTAAAAAGTGTTTTAGTAAAGTTAGATGAATGTAATGGGCAATTATTTAGATTACATTAATTGTAGAGACAGACTATTTTATAATTAAATGTATTTTTTCATTAATTACATTCATATGGTTATTAATAAATTAGTGATTAATTTTGAATGAATTGATTAGTTTAATAAAACACATTATTTGTAAAATAGTAAGTGAGAGAAGGTGAACATCTGTATGTGACCTATGGTCTCCATTATTAGTACAACACTGTGAGATATGAGTAGGGCCTCAAGGCTGCTTTGTTTCAATCCCCCTAAGGAAGGTTCTAGACATATTAATACCAAGGTTGGCTTCTTACGAAGATACGAAGGAGTGATGTATTTTATGTTTGACTGACCCTGAGGCGGCACTCTCTAAGATAATCATGAATTCTTAAATAATGGGTTAATCATGCAATTAAGATTTTGTAGTGGGTAATTGCATCTTGGCCAAACCAGCAGTACTTTCTTTTTAAAAGAGAAAAATAAAGAGTTATTTTAAGTTTTAAATAATAAAGATGAGATTGTCTTATAAACTATCGGAATTTAACTTGACCGACTGTAAGGTGACACTTTATTTGTTGGGTAGTTTTATCGTGGAATAGTAAATGTTAGATTATGTGTTTTAATTGTTGCATTCATGCATCATATTTACTTTCTGAATTATTGATATTTTTCAAATAGTAATATTACTGTATTTCATTTATTTCGGTTAAAATGTCTGAAAATGACTTCAATGTAGTGATTGAACTTAATGATGAAAATATAGTATTTTGGAGACATGATATTGATATATTATTGCTAAGAGAGAATTTGATGGAAGCTGTTAAAACACCACCAATTCAAGAACCACCAATAGAAGCTTAAGAGAATTATCATTTTGAGTACACCAAGTGGCTGAGAATAAATAATATGGCAAGGTATTATTTGCTTCAATGAGTAAATATAGAGACCAAAAATACTCTACAATGCCTTAAAATTCGCATATGATATATGGGAGGCCATCCATGCTACATATGGACACATATTTGATAAGTGGTTTTAGGAGAATGAATTCCTATCGGCCAAGCATGAAATAATTGCTGAAATTATGAAGAATAAGAAATGTAGATATGATTTATTCAATCTTATAACTAAGTGGAAAAAAATATGTCATCCTGAATTTTACACTCAGGCTCCACTAACATTCCTTATTCCTCTATGTAGATAATTGAATCTTATGATTTAGAGAAGGTTGTTGATGATGTTCATGAAGTCAAAGAGAGAGAAAGCATCTAGTTTCAAGACAGTGTTAAAGAAAGTCAATTTATTTTTAAAATTCTTTAGTTTATTGAAAGAAAAAATTTATTATTGTTTGAACAATGTTTTAGTTTGTTTCTTTTAGTATTTTGAATTTTATTGCATATATAAACTTTAGAATATTTTATTTATAATTTGATTATTTTTAATTTTCTTTAGACATGAAAATAGAATATTTTAACTTTAACACTTTCATTAATTGAACGAATGCTAAATAACTCGGAATTATTTATAGTGGCTTTACCGCAAGGAAACAAAAGATAAAAAGTTTCAAATGAGGATGACACATATCTTTTGCATCTTAGACTTGGTCATATAGGACTAGATATGATAAGCCAGCTAACAAAAGATGGATGATTGAGAGAACTAAGAGTTGGAACACTTTATGTTTATGAATCTTGTGTAGAAGGCAAAATGACCAAATGTCCTTTCTCAGCGAAAGGCAATAGAGCTAAAGAACCCTTAGAGCTTGTACACAACGATGTCTATGGTACAATCAATGTACAAGCAAGAGGTAGGTATGAGTACTTCATCACTTTCATTGACGATTACTCAAGATATGGTCATACTTATCTAATGCATATGAAATCAGCATTCTTTGGTAACTTTTAAGAATTCAAAGTTGAGGCCGAGAAGAAATTAGGTAAAACTCTTAAAAAAACACTTCGATTAGATCGAGGTGGTGAATATTTGGATTTCGAATTCAAAGATTTAATGCTAAAGCATGGTATTGTATCCTAACTCACAGTACCTGGAACGCCACAACAAAATGGTATTTCAAAAAGAAGAAACAGGAACTTGTTTGAGATGGTCAGGTCTATGTTAATTTATTCTTCAGTCTTTCTCTCATTCTGGGGATATGCACTTCAAACATTGACTTACATTTTAAATGTGGTCTCATATAAGACCATAAGAAAAACGTCACTGGAACTGTGGAATGGAAACTAACCTAGTTTGCACCATTTTTGCATTTGGGGCTATTCAGCTCATGTTCTTATACCTAAATCAGGGAAACTTGATTTGAGGTCTAAAGTGTGCATTTTTGTGGGCTACGCTCTAGAAACAAGAGGTAGTTATTTCTATAGTCCCAAGGACCAAAAATTATTTGTTTCTACAAATGCGACCTTCCTTGAACATGATTATATGAATAACTATAAACCTCGGAGCAAAGTAGTATTCGTGGAACTCATAACTGATAAGATTCCATCACCTTCATTGTCATCATTAAATGATAAACGACAAACCGAGGAAACGACTATTCCTAAAAAGGAAACCCCAATGAAACGTTGTACGGGGAGGATTGTGAGACAACTTGTTCGCTACGAACATTAGGCATATGTGCTTATTTCTGATACAAACAAGGACGATCCATTAATCTTCAAAGAGGCTACGAATGATCCTAAAAAGGAGAAATGGAAAGAATCCACGAACCAATAAACAGAAACATTTATTCCAATTCTGTGTGGGAACTTGTAGACCCACCTAACGATGTCAGGCCCATTAGGTGCAAATGGTTATACAAGAAGAAAAGAGGTGTAGATGGGAAAGTGGATACTTTCAAAGCAAGGCTAGTAGCCAAAGGTTACACTCAGAGAGAAGCTATTGATTATGAAGAAACATTTTCTCCTGTGGCCATGCTAAAATCTATTAGCATTCTCTTATCCATAGTTGCCAAGTATGATTATGAGATATGGCAGATGCACGTCAAGTCAACCTTCCTTAATGGCTGTCTTGATGAGAGTATCTATATGGTACAACTAGAATGGTTCATCAAGAATGGGGAAGATCAAAAGGTGTGTAAGTTTATGAAATCCAATTATGGAATATAACATTTGATGAAACAATTAAAAAATATGGCTTCGATGTGTATATAAATATATCAATGGAAAAATGGTGGTTTTCTTAGTAATTTTTGTGGATGACATTCTCCTCAATAGCAACGATGTAGAGACACTGTCAAACGTAAATAAGTGGTTCGCTGAAAAAGTTCCAAATGAAATATTCGGTCTAGGCGAGCTATGTTCTAGGAATTCAAATCCTAAGGGAAGTGAAGAACAAGCTCTTAGCTCTTTCTCAAGCTAATTATAAAGATAAGGTGCTTGAAAGGTTCTCTGTGGAGAATTCCAAGAAATGTCAGTTACCGAACATACATGGAATTACTCTTTGTAAAGCCCCCTATTCTATTACTTTGTAAAATGTCTCACAACTCATAAATAATTAGAAAATATCACTTAACATATGAAATTTAGTGGCACCTTGGTAAAACATGCAAGTTGGTCCCAATAGTTTAAAATAAAAATAAAGTGTGCTAATTCAACGTTTAAAGAAAAATAAAGTTTAAGTCTCATTGATAGTTTTAAAATTAATGTCCATAACATCATTCTTTAAAACTTGACGCTTATGTTGATCATTTATTCGTGCATAGGATACCTCCATGCCATACACACCCAGATGTCAAAACTCTCCACATCACAGCGCGTGCCAAAGAGAAACTCTATTTATTACCTGGAAGGGGGAAAGTAAGGGGGTGAGCTAAAATCCCAGTAAGAAAGTACAAACAAATACAACAACATACGAGGAAAAAACAATAAGAACATATTCATATCGTAAAGCTCATAACATATCATAATCGTACGTCATAACCATACATCATAATCATACTCTTTGTGATCATGGCGCCACTATTGTCCATGTCACATCTTGCCGTAACTAGTAAAAGCATAAAACTTGGAAAGACCTCCTCTGTGAGGTAAACAGGATCTCTGGTCCTTGAATATCCCCAGTGCATCCGCCCTATGAGTTACATCATATCCTTAGTAACTCATTTGTTGTGTCGCGTTCAGCACGCTAGCAACCATTTTCTTTTTCATACAGCATACAAACACATGCAATCCATTTCATATCAACACAAAGGAAACAAATGTTGCATCATATTCATCGTAGCATCTCAAGATAGAATTTCATACTTCATATCACATGGTCCATCATCAAACATAGCATATCATTATCCTCCTAACAAAACCAATCTTACCATTTCATAGCATAAACATAGAAATTCTATCTAACTTCCTTACCTCTAGTTCGAGCAAAGCAAAAATGAGAAAAACGTCACATCAAGCCTATAATCATAACAAACATTGTTTCTTAGAATCACATGTCAATACTCATGCTCAACACATATACCCTGCACACATGGTGCAAGTTGCCCAATAATTCCAAACATACATATTCTTACATAAAATCACAAAAGAATAATGTCAATTCTAGCTATTATCCCTTTATGGTTACAAAGTAAAAACTATATGTGTGAACAATAGGCATATATTTGAACGTAAAAATGTATTTGCATGCGACATGCATACGTGGGAGCATTGTTAAAAAGTAACGTTTTAAAAAGATAATTCCTACATGCTTATTTCTTACTTTTTCAAATAAAATTAAGCAACATCATTTCTTTACAATTATTTATTTCTTTAAATCCCAAAGTTTGATTAAACCATTCAATACATTATTTTTAATTTATAAAAGAAATAATTCATTTAGCTTTTTCTTTATTTCTCATAAAATAATAATTCCATTTATTATTTTAAATTGCATAGAAAATAACATAATTTGTAGTTACTTAGAAATATTTAATAAATTTCTTGTTTCCTTTAGAAAATAACATTTTTCTAAATTAATAAAAATTACATGTCTAATATGATCATTTATAATTTAAAGTGTGGCAAAAATATATTTTCACTTGTATTATTTAAGACTTGAATTATGTTGGTGTAAGACCGATTAATTTTAAACAAAATAATTATTTTAACTTAATAACACAAACTTTTAGCAACTTTTATTTTGTTTAAAAATCATAAGTGAATTTAAACCAAAATATTTTTCTCATTTAAATAAAATAAACTGCACCTAAATAATAATGTGAAAAATTCATGGTTACATTTTAAAAATATCATTTTCACATATACATAACTTAGGGCATAATTTATTTAATATACTAACATTATATATCTTATTTAAAAGACATTTCTAATTTTTTAATCAAAAATTCCAACAACTAAATAATTCATTCAAAATCACAAACTTAGATTAAAAATCACATTTTCTTCATAAAAATCAGCATGTGTTAATTTGATAAAATCACCATTTGAATGTGAAATAAAATACCCTTTTATTTACACAAAATCAAAATATCATTAGAGACATCACATGAACATTTAAAACATTGTTTCACCAATTATATACAAAAATCAACAAGCATAGTCAACATGAAATTCATCTTGAATTCATGATTCTCAAAACTCAAACCATAACCTTCATGCTTAATCAACAACACATCCAAACACAAATCCTAGCATGCACTTGTTAACATAACTTCATTCTTACAATTAGATCACTAAGATTAAAATACTAACAACAAAATAAACATAGGACTCCCAAAAAGATTTTAGAAAAACCCTAGATGATGCAACATTAATACCAATATGATCATGCTTCTATAATCAAGATAGAATCAACAAAAAATAATCAACAACAAGATCAACCATACTCACCATTCCTTTTTAAATGCTCTAGGCTGAAACCCAATACCCATATAATAATAAACATTCTAACCCTTTATCTTGCATCAAATCTTATGTTATACAAAATAAAAACAAAAATTTTTATTAATAGAATGATGTCATAACCCAAAAACCACATAAAATCATAGAGCCACACGCCTCGGTCAAAACCCCTCATGCATCAAATAAAGTAACCCTTCAGCCAAAAATCAAAAATAACAATCAACAAATTATAACCTAAGAATTCATAACAACAATAGGGCTATAGATTTCATTACGTCTCTTGATTGTAGAATCAGGAACACAAAAGTGACAAAAACCCAAACTAAAGCCACCACTTGTTCAGGCCTAAGGTTTCGAAACCCACATAAAAAAAGAACCAAAACATGAAAACTTAGAAATCAAGAAGATGGGGAGATGAACTAGAGAATCAAATCACCAAGGAAAAGAAAAGAAAACTAAAATAAGGATACAAACCTAGGTTAGAACCACCCTTCCTTTCCTCTTCTTCTTCTTCATCTTCCACGCACACACTCTCTCTTTCTTTTTATTTCTTTCTTTCTTTCACTCTCTCTCTAGTTCTCAAGCTCTCCCTCCTTCTCATTCCCTCTTGCACGCCAGCCACAATGAGTTCCCAATACTCATTACTCACCTACTTATTTCCCTAAAGGTCCATCAATCAAAACTAAAGAAAAGGGAAAAAAATCAAGCCTCTTCCCAAATCAAGGTAATTGAAACATTGACCCTAATCAAGAGAATTAAATAAAAACAAATAAGAAAAAAAAATACAATTCCCTTTCCTTTACTTGTGGCTACCGTCCATACTCTCTCTCTTTTTCCTTTTCATTCCACAATTATTTACTCACCAAAATAAGCCAACCACTAAAATATGCAATAATTAGTGATTCTTTTCCATACCATTTTAGCTAAAATCACCCAATCAAATTGATTTAAGACCAAACCAAATAGGAAAAGAAATCATTCCTTTCCCACTAAGCCTTACACGCCCACTCCTTTCTTTCCTTTTCTTTTATTTTATATTTAATTTTTTAATTAAATCAAATAAAAGGAAATAATGTGTTAGAAACACTGACACTGTTAATTGGAAAAGTTTACGTCAGTGGGCAACTGATGCTAACAATGTGTTTGCGTCAGTGCCATACTGACATAAACAAGTCGTTAGGGTCAGATGCCCACCGACGCAAACAGTCAGCCCAATAATAATTCCCAGGCTTCGTCCCTGAGCCCCTCATTCTCCCAAATTTGAAAACTTAGGTTTTCTCCCAACAACCAGCGGTGCCTCCGACTTTCTTAACCTATTTTGGTGAGTTTATTTTTAATTTTTTTTAATTTTAAGGTTAAATTGATGAATATAATATGTTTATGAACGTCACACAAAGTTTTTTTTTTACTTTTTTGTATAGATTATTGATTTTAAAGATTATTGTTTGAAAAACCAAAACCCAAAATACCTCCTCTTGTTTGTTTTCTCTGGCTGGGTTTGCAAGCGTCATGGGGGCGGCTGGGGTCGCAGGGCTCGTGGGGAGTTGCTGGGGTTGCGGGGTTGAGAGGTGGCTGGCTGGGGAGTTGGTACAGGGGGGTAGGGGTCGTATGGGGTCACAAAACAAGTTGGGGGCTAGGTACACAGGGTCGGGGTTCATAGTAATTTTTTTTTCTTTTTTAATATAGCATTTGCTTCAATGCCCAACTGTCACAAACGTGGCATTTTTGGCGGTGCCCAACTGACACAAACGCTAATGTTTGCGTCAGGTGGGCACCGCCACAAATTCCATGTATGTGATAGTCGGGCACTGACGCAAATCTTAGGTTAGTTTGCATCATGGGATTCTGCGTCAGTTTCAAAACTTAACGCAAAAAATTAATTGTGGTAGTTAGGAACTGTCACAAATTACCTTTTTTGTAGTAGTGAACAAGAAATCTAACCCTATAGGTAGATAATCACAAATTACAAAACTACCAAAGAATCAAATTGTAGAGTGTACATTTCTTGAAGAATAACCTTCAAACACAAAATCACAAAGCTATAATTTTATGTGAAACACAAAAGTGTCAAGGCTTGACATAAATGTAGATTTGTTTTCCAAAAATCTTTATTCCTAGCCTTCTCCTTGCAATTTCTTGAAACTACTACAATGGAATGAATTTTGGATTCACAAGTCTTGATCCTTCATACAAGTCAAGCTTTCTTGATGAAGATCTTGGAAAAAGCTAGTAATCTTGAAAGCTAGAGAGGGAGAGAGAGTTCTTTTTAGAGAGAGAGAGAGGTGAGTGATCAAGTCACCAATTTACTAAAATGAACCCTTTAAATTGTGTAGGGACCTCATTAGACTCAATCAATGAGATAAGAGAATTTTAATTTGGGTTTTGGTTGCAAAAACACATCACTATACGAACAGGAACGAACAGCCCAGGTGTAGAGTCCAAGAACTTTACTTAGCTAAGATAGATAATAGTATGATAGTATTTATAGCATTATCTTTGTTACTATGGATTTTTGGTTCAGACTGGGAATTATTTAGACACTCATAGTAGTACTTATAGATTTTCTAAGTTTAAGCTATAGTTTAAGGATATTAAGTATAACCTAAGGTTTGATTAAAGTGACTGATATTAAGGATTATATTTATTATATAATAAGGTTTAGACATCAACCAATAGGATTTTAAACACATGTTATGAATGGTGATTAAGGATTAAGTATTTTTGGGGATTAAATTTAATAAGGAGTAAAGTTTGAATGTTATAGGGTCAGTCAGCAGCTTTGAATACGTTGAGGGCTTAGTCAAGGCTGTTTACTCCATTCAAACTTAGCTAAAAATGTGTAATTTCGTGTTTAAATATTCAGCGAGTGCCGATATATCGCAGCTATAGGGGGCGATATGTCGCAGCACGTAGATACGGAAAACACGAAACGATGCACGGTCGCCTCGGGCATACTGGCCCAGGCGATATATCGCCTACAGGGGGCGATATATCGCCTCCTTCAGCACATGTTCAATTGTTTTTGAATTCTTTTCCTTTCAGCCATTCAAACTTCTTCAACAGTCCAGCATCTTTTGAACGAGTCTTCAGCCTCTGCTGAACGATTATTCAAATGATTTTCACTTAAAAAGCCATTATTTTTATTCAAGTAAAATCAAGATACTTTCATTCCAAAACTCTATAAATAGGACCTAGTACCCAGCCATTTCTTCACCTTTTACTCTAAGTTCAGAAGCTGCTAGTGCTAAGTAAGTGTGAGAGTGTAAACACCTGGTTTGGGGAAAAATCATAAGCTTAAACATCATAAGCTTATCAAACACTTTGGGAAGTGAGATTCGTTAGTATTTCGGTTGTGGTTAGGTTGATCTTGCAAGTCTTTGAGGTAAACCCGAAACTCTAGTTCATTTGATTTATGTTATGTTTCCCTTCTCTTAGTCTTCTACTCAGCTTCCTAACCTCATTCTTACTTTGGTTAGGGAATCCAAGTTCTTAAGCACATAAGTTGTGGTAAGCATATTTTGTTTTAATGGTTTAGTCTTCCTATTCATTTTCATCTCTTCTTCTTCTTAAGACTCACTCATTCTTATGGTTTTAGGAGTGTTCCAAAAGTCCCAACTCAGTCCATTATATCCCGGTAACTTTGGTAAGGAAAATAGGCTAGAATCTATATGTTTATGTTTATGTTATCTTATGTGTTATGTTTTCATATGTTATGAATATGTTATTGATGTGTATGTTGTAGGCTTGGGCATATGCCCTATTTGACTAACAAGACCCCAAAAAGATTGTGGGCATAAGCCTATTTAGCTGGTAGGACCCCACTAATCTCATGGGCATAAGCTTGTTTAGTCTATGGGACCCCAAGTAATAATGGCCATTATAATAAGTGTATTATGTGTTATGATATGTCTTTACGTTTATTATGAAGTTTATGTTTATGACTATGTGTTAGATTTTCCTTGCTGGGCATTAGGCTCATTCCTTTCTGTTTATGTGCAGGAAATAAGCTTTAGAGGTGGAAAGATTCGTGACGCTTAGAGGATGTGTATCGATGGTGAATGGATTCAAGGAGTCGAGAGTTCGATCTTTCGAGGATGTAGTCTTGTTTTACCTTTTTATATTTTAAATGTATTTTCCGCATTTTCTATGTAACTCTTTTTAGTTTTTAAGTTATTTTTGTTTTAAAGACAATGGGTACCCATATCCTACTTATTTTTATGAAAGTAACCTTTGTTTCTACAAGTTTATCATAAATTATGGTATTTCCGCAAAAATGTAAGTTTTATGTATAGATTCGTTAATGGTCCAAATAGTCTAGATTAGTGGGTCGTTACAGTTGGTATTAGAGCAACGGTTCTTTTGCATGAAGTTCTCCTCGATACACACGCTCAAAGCTCCGAATCGGACCACCAAGTAAGTGTTTAAGTTACTAGTTATGTTACTTATGTGTATAGCTAACACTTTTAGTGTTTATGTTTTCAGTTAAGAATGAATGGAGCTTTAAGCAATGAGGATATCCGAGCCATTAAGGCTTTAAAAAGAATAAGGGAGCCAAGAAACACCGTAGGAGCACTAGAAAAGATCACTCGAAGATTGATCTTGTTCCACAAAGAGATAGGTCACCTTCAAGAGTCTAAGCAAATCATGATGAGAGCTGCAGAACAATATGTCCTAGTAATTAGGCTTTTAAAAGATTTTCCTTCAGCAATTTTAACTTTAGAAGAAATATGGGAGAATATAAATAATGATGATGACTTACAAGCAGCCCTAAGATATTATTCTCTCATACTTAAGTTCACATATGATTTAGAGTTTCAATTCACTAATGAGCAACAACATAGAATCTTCTTGAATCTTCCCCGAGGAAATTTTGAGGCTCAAGACAACGATGATTATAAGGAGATAGATGATAATATGCTAGATGAAGGATCGGATGTAGAAGATCCCGATTTTTAGAATAATAGTTTTCATTATTTGTTTTATTTCTTCCTTTATTTATGATTGTAATAAGTGAAAATTATTTTTCCAAATTAATTTCATGTTATTTTATCATCATGTATGAGTTTGATTATATTTTCGCAATCATAATAAGTAATAAATAAAATAAATAATGACTAAGTTCAGTGAGGGTGGATACAAATCAATGAACCAAGTATCTTTATTGAGAGTTAGGGGGCCTTAGTAGTGGGAACGATTTTACTGATCCCAGCCCTCCCTCAATATGGTTAACTTTGGAACAAAGATAAGTTTCGAGCCTGAGAATTAAGTCATATAGGATGATTAGAAACACACTTAGAAAATAAAGATGACTTGTTTTTCTAAGTATAGAAACCCACTCTAATAATAAATAAAGACCTATATAATTTTTCATAAGAAGTCATAATAAATAGGTCCGAGATATGTTTGTTTTAGAATAAGTTTTTGCCTTAGAGCCTATTAGGGTAAGTTCTAACAAGTTCTCGACTGTTAGAACTTTTGGTGAAGATGTTGCTCCGAAAAACCTGCACGCACCGACGGACACGCCCCCAACATTGTTCCAACGACCAATGATGCCCCCCCAGTTCGCAGAAGAGGAGTGCCTGCTACTACTAGCCGCAACGCGCCGACACCGTCAGCTGACAACATCGCGGAAATCGCTAGACGGCGCCAAAAAGTCGAGGAACTCTTGCAGCAACGACGTCAACAGGCGCCGATTCAGCCTCAGCCTCCGCCGCAACCGCAGCCGCAGCTACAACAAATGGCCCTAGCATCCCAACAAGTTGGTCCATATGGGGGATGGCTAGTGACGAACCACGCGCCACATCCAGTACCGAATATGGAGTCAGTGTATGAAAGGTTCCGTAAGCAACACGCTCCAAACTTCGAAGGGACTATAAACCCCTTTGAGGCAGAAGAGTGGCTAAGGAATGTGAAGCCAATTCTTGTGCACATGAATCTCAGTAATGCAGACCGCATATCCTGCGTCTCGTCATTACTCAAGAAGGATGCCAGAATATGGTGAGACTTAGTTCAGCAGACTAACGATGTCACCACCATGATGTGGACAAGATTTAAGGAGCTATTCCACAAGAAGTATTGCACCTCGGCAGTCATCGCTAATGATAGAAGAATATGCTCGTCAGTTCATCAGATTAGTCAAGTTTGCACCAAAGTTGGTCCCAACCGACTTTACGAGGTTGACCAAGTTCGTCAGAGGACTTAGACCAAAGATGGAATTAGGGGTTAAGTTAGCAAACCTGGGAACCACTACCTATGCCAATATTCTAGAGACGGCAATCTAAGTAGAAAGGATTCTGATGAATGTTAGTAAGGAGAAGAAGGATTAAACAATGGTCCCAGACCAAAGTCTCTGCATTGACCCAAGGAGGAACCCATGCTAGTAACAAGGATTTACAGGTCAGATCCTATCCTCGATAGTATATGTTCTAGTATTGCTTGATTGGTAGCTGTATACTCGTAGATCTCGTTAGGAATGATAGAAAAACTAGAAAAACCTAGTGAAAGATTTAGAACTAGGTTTGTAACCGAGTTGCCTTCGGGCAAAGTAGTTCTATCATCACGAATAGTACGAGGCGTACTGATCAAGATTGAGGACATAGAACTAGAAGGAGACCTGATAGAGCTAGTGATCAAGGACTTCGACGTAATACTAGGCATGGATCGGCTAGCACGGCATGGCGCAACGATCGATAGCAAACGCAAGAAGGTGATGTTCGAGACTCCTGACGGCCAGAGACGATGCTTCATGGGACAAGCTTCAGGACTACGCACCCCGTTAGTGTCATCTCTCAAAGCTCAACAAAGGATAGAGAAAGGATGTCAAGCGTTCTTAGCCAGCATCACGAACGTGGAAAGGGAGACGCCACTCAAGGATGGAGATGTTCGAGTTATACAAGAATTTCCAGAGGTATTTCCCGATGACTTGCCAGGATTGCCGCCAAATCAAGAAATAGACTTCACGATAGAATTAGTACCAGGCACCGAGCCTATCTCTAAGGCACCATACCGGATGGCACCTATGAAACTCAAGGAGTTAAACGCAGCTACAAGAACTCCTAGACTTGGGTTTCTTTAGGCCAAGCCATTCACCATGGGGAGCTCCGGTACTATTCGTGAAGAAGAAGGACGGAAGTATGTGCATGTGCATAGACTACCGTGAGCTAAATAAAGTAACAATTAAGAACAAATACCCACTACCTCGGATTGATGATTTGTTTGATCAACTCCGAGGCGCGACTGTATTTTCTAAGATCGATTTACGGTCTGGGTATCATCAGCTCAAGGTAAAGGGAGAAGATATCCCTAAGACAGCCTTTAGGACTCGTTATGGACATTACGAGTTCTTGGTTATGTCTTTTGGTCTTACTAACGCGCCAGCCGCGTTTATGGACTTAATGAATAGGGTCTTCAAAGACTACTTGGATAAATTCGTCGTTGTGTTCATCGACGACATTTTAATTTACTCCAAAGATGAAGCGGAGCACGAGGAACACTTGAGGATGATTTTGACGCGATTGAAGGAGCACCAAATCTACGCAAAGTTCAAGAAATGCGAGATTTGGCTCTCACAAGTGGCGTTTCTCGGGCACACCATATCGAAAGACGGAGTTGCAGTAGATCCATCGAAGGTAGAGGCCGTGAAGGATTGGCCTAGACCAAAGAACGCGTCGGAAGTAAGAAGCTTCTTAGGGCTAGCAGGTTACTATAGAAATTTTGTAGAGGGCTTTTCTAAGATAGCCACTCCACTCACCAACCTGACCCGGAAGCAACAAAAGTTTAACTGGAATGATAAGTGTGAGGAAAGCTTCCAGTTGCTTAAGGATAAGCTTTGCTCAACACCAGTACTTAGTGTCCCAACACCCAACGACAAGTTCGTTGTCTACTGTGATGCATCAAAGTTAGGATTGGGATGCGTACTGATGCAAAATAACAAGGTGATTGCCTACGCCTCACGTCAGTTGAAAGAGTATGAACAACGCTATCCAACTCACGATATGGAGTTGGCAGCGGTGGTCTTTGAATTGAAAATCTGGCGCCATTATCATTATGGAGAACGGTGCGAGATTTACACGGACCACAAAAGTTTAAAATACTTCTTTATGCAGGAGGAGCTCAACATGAGGCAACGCAGGTGGTTAGAGTTAGTAAAGGATTACGACTGCGAAATCCTATACCACCCGGGAAAGGCAAATGTAGTTGCCGATGCACTCAGCCGGAAAAGCTATGGGAATTTAGCAGCCTTATCCGGAATTGAAAAGCCTCTACAGTAGGAGCTTATCAGTGCCAGAATAGAAGTGATTGTAGAGAAGCTGGCTAACCTGTCTATCCAATCAAATTTTTTAGAGGATATACGAATTGGTCAAGGACATGACGACACACTAGCAGCAAACATGGATGCAGTCAGAGACGGCAAGACTACAGATTTCTCAATATCCAGTCAAGGTTTATTGAGGTATAGGGATCGGGTATGCGTGCCAGACGATCAAAGTATTAAGAAGACGATCCTAGAAGAAGCGCACAACACCCCGTACTCAGTTCATCCAGGGTCTACCAAGATGACTCATGACATCAAGGCAGTCTATTGGTGGCCTGGGATAAAGAAAGACATAGCGGAGTATGTATCCAAGTGTCTGGTATGCCAGCAAGTGAAAGCAGAGCATCAGCGGCCTGCAGGATTACTGCAACCGCTTAGCATACCGGAATAGAAGTGGGACGATATAGCCATGGACTTCGTGACGGGTCTGCCAAAGACGAACAAGCAGCATGATTCCGCTTGGATAGTCATAGATAGACTGACCAAGTCGGCTCATTTCCTTCCTGTTAAGACTTCATATACGGCAGACCGATATGCAGACATCTACATCCAAGAGATTGTACGATTGCATGGAATCCCCAAGACGATAGTGTCAGATAGAGGTTCAGTATTTACGTCAAGATTTTGGTGAAGCTTACAGCAAGCTATGGGTACTAAATTAAGCCTTAGTACAGCTTCCCATCCTCAGACAGATGGGCAGTCCGAGCGTACGATTCATATTTTAGAGGATATGCTACGCGCATGTGTACATGATTTCGGAGGATCGTGGAACAAGTACTTACCACTGATCGAGTTCTCGTACAACAACAGCTACCAGTCAACGATCGGAATGGCACCTTATGAGTTGCTATATGGACGAAGGTACCAATCACCATTGCACTAGGACGAGGTAGGAGAAAGGCAGCTTCTAAGGCCCGAAGCTGTTAGACAAGCTCAAGAAGCAGTAACGCTTATTAGACAGCGTATGCTGGCTGCTCAAAGCCGTCAGAAAAGATATGCGGATACCAAGCGACGCGATGTGGAATTCCAAGTTGGAGATCAAGATATCTCCTATAAAAAGTGTCAAGCGGTTCGGAAAGAAAGGCAAGCTTAGTCCCTGATTCGTAGGTCCTTTTAGATATTGGACAAAGTGGGAACAGTTGCGTATAGACCAGCCCTACCGCCAGCACTAGCCGATAGTCACAACGTCTTCCACATCTCGATGCTACGCAAGTATGTGTCAGATCCATCTCACGTCCTCAAGTACGATATGATAGCACTCCAGAAAGACTTAAGTTACGAGGAATGACCGGTTAGCATCCTAGATAGAGGGATGAAGTAGTTACGGTCTAAGAGCCTTCCTATAGTCAAAGTCCTATGGAGCAATAGTTCTGAACGCGAGGCAACGTGGGAGTTAGAGGAGGACATGCAAGGCTGGTATCCGGAGTTATGTGATAAGTAAATTTCGAGGACGAAATTCTTTTTAGTAGGGGAGAATTGTAGAGTCCAAGAACTTTACTTAGCTAAGATAGATAATAGTATGATAGTATTTATAGCATTATCTTTGTTACTATGGATTTTTGGTTCAGACCGGAATTATTTGGACACTCATAGTAGTACTTATAGATTTTCTAAGTTTAAGCTATAGTTTAAGGATATTAAGTATAACCTAAGGTTTGATTAAAGTGACTGATATTAAGGATTATATTTATTATATAATAAGGTTTAGACATCAACCAATAGGATTTTAAACACATGTTATGAATGGTGATTAAGGATTAAGTATTTTTGGGGATTAAATTTAATAAGGAGTAAAGTTTGAATGTTATAGGGTCAGTCAGCAGCTTTGAATACGTTGAGGGCTTAGTCAAGGCTGTTTACTCCATTCAAACTTAGCTAAAAATGTGTAATTTCGTGTTTAAATATTCAGCGAGTGCCGATATATCGCAGCTATAGGGGGCGATATGTCGCAGCACGTAGATACGGAAAACACGAAACGATGCACGGTCGCCTCGGGCATACTGGCCCAGGCGATATATCGCCTACAGGGGGCGATATATCGCCTCCTTCAGCACATGTTCAATTGTTTTTGAATTCTTTTCCTTTCAGCCATTCAAACTTCTTCAACAGTCCAGCATCTTTTGAACGAGTCTTCAGCCTCTGCTGAACGATTATTCAAATGATTTTCACTTAAAAAGCCATTATTTTTATTCAAGTAAAATCAAGATACTTTCATTCCAAAACTCTATAAATAGGACCTAGTACCCAGCCATTTCTTCACCTTTTACTCTAAGTTCAGAAGCTGCTAGTGCTAAGTAAGTGTGAGAGTGTAAACACCTGGTTTGGGGAAAAATCATAAGCTTAAACATCATAAGCTTATCAAACACTTTGGGAAGTGAGATTCGTTAGTATTTCGGTTGTGGTTAGGTTGATCTTGCAAGTCTTTGAGGTAAACCCGAAACTCTAGTTCATTTGATTTATGTTATGTTTCCCTTCTCTTAGTCTTCTACTCAGCTTCCTAACCTCATTCTTACTTTGGTTAGGGAATCCAAGTTCTTAAGCACATAAGTTGTGGTAAGCATATTTTGTTTTAATGGTTTAGTCTTCCTATTCATTTTCATCTCTTCTTCTTCTTAAGACTCACTCATTCTTATGGTTTTAGGAGTGTTCCAAAAGTCCCAACTCAGTCCATTATATCCCGGTAACTTTGGTAAGGAAAATAGGCTAGAATCTATATGTTTATGTTTATGTTATCTTATGTGTTATGTTTTCATATGTTATGAATATGTTATTGATGTGTATGTTGTAGGCTTGGGCATATGCCCTATTTGACTAACAAGACCCCAAAAAGATTGTGGGCATAAGCCTATTTAGCTGGTAGGACCCCACTAATCTCATGGGCATAAGCTTGTTTAGTCTATGGGACCCCAAGTAATAATGGCCATTATAATAAGTGTATTATGTGTTATGATATGTCTTTACGTTTATTATGAAGTTTATGTTTATGACTATGTGTTAGATTTTCCTTGCTGGGCATTAGGCTCATTCCTTTCTGTTTATGTGCAGGAAATAAGCTTTAGAGGTGGAAAGATTCGTGACGCTTAGAGGATGTGTATCGATGGTGAATGGATTCAAGGAGTCGAGAGTTCGATCTTTCGAGGATGTAGTCTTGTTTTACCTTTTTATATTTTAAATGTATTTTCCGCATTTTCTATGTAACTCTTTTTAGTTTTTAAGTTATTTTTGTTTTAAAGGCAATGGGTACCCATATCCTACTTATTTTTATGAAAGTAACCTTTGTTTCTACAAGTTTATCATAAATTATGGTATTTCCGCAAAAATGTAAGTTTTATGTATAGATTCGTTAATGGTCCAAATAGTCTAGATTAGTGGGTCGTTACACCAGGTGACACATCACCTGGCACCAGGAAATGCGTCGCCTCGCAATAGGTGACCTATCGCCTGGTCTATTAAAATTTGACTATGCCTCTGTATTGACACTCCAAAATTTGTCTCAAAACATCCCCAAATGCTCCCAAAATTTTTGGTATTCTCACATACTCCAAAGAAACACTTTGGACCCTAAAAGATGATTTATAAATGCCTATACTGAAAGTAAACTCTCACATGTGGATTTTTGTTAAATCATTATGGTTTTTGCATCTCTTCGTGCCTATGCAATTTCACCATGTATTTAACAAATCACAACAAATTATTGTTAGAGGAGTTTTAATATATTTGATATTCATCCATAGTGAAGTAGGTTCTGAGATGAAGTTGTGTGTTGCAGAGATAACAAAAGGTTGAGAACATGTGTGTCTTATTGAAGTAGGTTCTGTAAATTATGTGTGCTACAGTGGTTTATGGACAAAATTATGCATGTTGATTATTGTGTTTGTTTGAATGAACTTATATGCACTAGGATTTTGGGATATGTTATAGAAACAAAGGAAACTCCGCTCAATTTTTTTAAAGATTTATATATTGATTGAACATGTTTTATAGGTTGATATGTAATAGTTATGTTTGTTTCGTGAAGATGAGGGGGATGACCATAATTCTGGACCATTTGCGTAATTATAAATCTCCACCAATAATAAATGAGGTTATGGAAAAGTAAGTTCTCCAGTTTTGAAGTATTCAACGTTAATTTTTTAGAGTTGAGATTATAATATATATAGATAATTAATTTTGATTTTTGTACAGCATATGCACAATGTTCGTGAAATGAATACATTGGAAAATTTACAAATCTGATTAGTGGTTCTTGTCCAAGACAGCCGAAAGTCATGAATGTGTTTTTTATGTATTAAGATACATTTATGATCTTGTAAATGCACCAAATTGGGCAAAAGTTCTCAAGAAGAAAGTATGTTAATTTTTATAGTTTTTTTTTGTTTAAGAAAAAATATATATAGTACTTATTCATATAATCTATATTTACTTGTCAATTTTGTAGTGGTTTGACAAAAACATATTCAAAGACAAGGGTTACCAACTTCCACTGCAAACCGACTGGTTAGCAAGATTGATGTCATTTATTTATCAAGTTAAATTTTTCTTGTGTGTAACTTGATTCGTATGTTCTTAATTTTTCGTATGTAAATATACCAAACTACTTATGTATATATAAATGACATCTTTTATTTAGTAATGATATATGAATATTTATTTAATTTTAATTTATACATTATGTTTATTTAGATAATAATTTATAAAATTTAATTATATAAATAAAATATGGTATTATATATTTCAAAATTTATATATAATTCTTAATTGATTATAGTATTATTAATATATAAAAAAGGTTTCACTCTGGTCTTTTTGAAAAAACCGCAGAAAAAAGTTACTTTTCTCTGCAGTTTTTTCGTAAAATTTTCTCTACAGTTGATTACGCTGTTTTACCCATTACTCCCATAAACCACAGTGTATTAAGGAAAAAAACCGCAGAGAAAGTCCAATTTTGTATTAGTGGTGGCAAATGCGTCGTTCTGCACCGACGCTAAGCCCAAATAATAAATCCCTCGTCGT
Organism: Humulus lupulus; assembly: GCF_963169125.1. Lineage (NCBI taxonomy): Eukaryota > Viridiplantae > Streptophyta > Magnoliopsida > Rosales > Cannabaceae > Humulus > Humulus lupulus. Next base: position 90,927,775 of record NC_084796.1, on the reverse strand, counting down.
CGACTCCCTCTCTCTCTAAACTGAAAGGCGAAACCAATGATGGCGAACCTAGCACCTCGCCCATTGAATCCATTCCCTCTCCCATCAAACCAAGCACCATTCCAACCCTACAAGCGTACCCGAGCCTCTCTTCGCCCCTCTCATCGCCCCTCGTGCCCACCACAGCTCTGGGTGAAGCCTCCATAGGTTCGAGAAACTTTTCCCCTCGCGGCGTACAAAACTAGAAGAATTCTTAAGCTTGTATTGGCGGTTTAGGATTTCTTACCTGCAGCTAGGAGGATTCAATCCATAGTTTAGGTAAGCATCATCCCCTGTTTTGATTCAGTTGCATTTTAGTTTTTTTTTTTTTGTTCTTCTTGAGCTTGATAGTTTATAGTCTTGAATATAAGTTTTGAGTGTGTTTAAGCTTGGGATTTGTTGCTAGATGAGTGTTATTGTTGTTCTGGAATTGAAGTGCGATTTTTGGGATTGTTTGGATAGGATTTCGATGGGTTTCTGGCTAAGGAAAACAGGGGAATTCTAGGTTTGTAGGGTCATGTCGCGTCCCTGTTCTTGGAGCATCATGACCTGTGTGAAACCAAGGCCCAGGAGGGGCTTCTGTTTCGGAGGCGCGCTGCAACTCTCAAGGGCAAGTCGCGACCCTTGTCTTGATTCCAGGCAATAGGGGCTTTCTATCTGGGAGGCGCGCCGGGACCCTTAGGGTCAAGTCGCGACCCACCTAAGCAGCTTTGGCCACCTTAGGTTTTTAGTGACGGGAACTCAAACTTAAGGGCTTGGGATCGATTCTACTACCCAGTTTAGTAGAATTTGATGTCCCGTAGGCAAGGACTTGGTCTGAAAGCCTTTATATGCTCGTTATTGACGGGAACCTATATATAGTTGTGATGAGGTTATCGCTAGGGGCTCAGAACCAAGATCGTGCTCGAGGGTCGTTCTTATTATACATTGCACTCTGACCTGAGGTAAGAAAAATGCACCCAATACGTGATGTATGTGATTAGGGATTGGCCTGATCGTTAGATATGGTTATTGTTACGGCTTGGCTTGATTGTTAGATATGGTTATGGTTAGGGCTTGGCCTGATTGTTAGATATGGTTATGGTTAGGGCTTGGGCTTTGGCTTGGGCTTGGGACCCTGTAAATGAGCATGATTATATGAGATTATCTGTGTGATCAGGGCTCAGCCCTATTAAGGAACATGGTCATTAATGTGTTTATGTTTAATTGGTTAAGATATATAATTAATATGTATGCATACTTGTATTATCTGAAGTATACCTAACAATATTTGATTATCTAGTTGTTAAGTATGATTATGAATAGGGCTCGGGCCCCCAAGAATGAACATGATTATGACTGTCTGCGATTGAGTGATTAAGCATGCATGAATGCTCGATTTTTGGATAATTATTAAAGAGGTATACTTGTTTCCATTATCTGATCGAAAAGTCTTGGCTCATAAGTCAATGACAGCAATTGAGCGCTAAGCGTTGGCGATATGGTTAGGCCTAATTAGAAGCACATTATACGCTTATCCGACCAAATGGTCGTGGAAAATTTAAGCACGGGTACGCTGGGCCAGCTCTAAGGTTGGTTGTATAGAGGATGGGGCACGAGCCCCCGGGGTGACTCATTAGTCCCAAATCCTAGGGCACTGGGCCCAGTATGACTTGTCAACTATTTATTTAGGGATGTGAGCCCCCATTTAAACATGGTTGTCATTTATTTGTAATTATATACATGCATGATTAGATTATTACTGTTGGGCAGGCTAGCTATGCATCTGGAATCTGTATTTACTGTTCTTGCACATGTTTAGGTTTTCTTGATGAGCTTTAGCTCATAGGTGCTATGTGGTGCAGGTAAGGGGAAAGGAAAGCTAGACCAGCCATGAGTTGGAGAGCTTCACTGGTGGCGTGTACATATCCAGCTGCTCGACCACCACAACTGAGGGTATCTGAGAGGAACTAGGGTTGTATCCCCTAATTTGCAACTTAGGTTGGCGTGTTGTAACTTTTTAACTATAATAGCCTTTTTAAACATCTGTTTGTGGTATTTTGGGATCCCATTTATGAACGCAAATATTTTTAATGAAAAGTCAACTTTACTACCCTAACCTTTGTCATTAACCTTAGTTACACATATATAACCAAAAGACTTGGTTAGCAAGTCTAGCACTATTTAAAGTACGCAGTGTAATGGTCCTAGATTAGGACGACGTTACAACTTGGTATCAGAGACAGCCAAGGATAAGGGTTCCGACCTACTTTTGACCCAGTTATATTATGAATTTCGAAAAATAATATTTCTAGAAAGTTGTAGATAATTGAATTAGCTTTCTAACAGAATAAAGATGGTCTAAATCAGAATCATACAGTTCCAGTTATGTTGATTTTACTACAGGTGAGTTTAGAGTTACGAGATTTAGGAAGTTAGAGGTTGGGATATTTTTTTTATATTAGATTATTCCTTAATTATTTAATAAAAATATTACTAAGATAATTTAGAGATAATTTCTACAGAAGTTAGTATTCTATTTTATTTAAATTTAAATTTGGATCATAGTTAGAATGAAATTAAGTATTTTTAAATAAAAGAAAAATCTATAAACTCTAGAACCTTCCAGAACCACTAACAACATGAAACTTGTCATAATCGTGTTTACTTAAGGATTTAAGTTTAAATAAAAGAAAGATCTAAAAACTCTAGAACCTTTCCAGAACCATTAAGAGCATGACACTTATCATAATCATGTTTATTTAGGATTTAAGTATTTTTTTTAATAGGATAGTTTCACTCCTCAAACTCTATAAATAGGACCCTTCACTCAGCCATTTTATTCATTCTTCAAGCACAGTTCAGAGCCTCCAAGCTGCTTAGATTATTCTTGAGAGAAACACTATGGTTTTGGGATAAAAGCTTTACCATCTTAAGCTTTGTAAATACTTGGGTAGTAAGATATAGTGTGATTTCAATATCGAGGTGTAGAACGGTTCTAGTTTATCCAAGGTAATACTATTCATAAGTTCTATTCTTTGTGATTCCTTATTTTTCCTTAAGTTTTTTTCAGATCTTAACTTCTGATTATGGTTTTGATGGTTAGGTGTTTGAGTTCTTTAATTTAAGGTTCTTCTCGGTAAGTTTCTTCTTTGATGGTTTAGTTTTCTTTTCATCTCTTTTCTTTAGAAACTCACCATTCTTTATGTTTAGTTTTAGGAGTTCCAATCCCGCTCTTGTCTCCAATATTTCGATTTTTGGTAAGGAAAATTAGGTAGTTCAGTACTAGGATCTAGTAATGATATGGTTTATGTTTGTATGATCTAACATTTCAGGTACAATAAAGGGGTAAGTGTGTCTAGACCTAAGGTGTCCAATGATGTATGGCGGACTATCTCCGGTAGGCTCGGTTTCCAAAACTTTATGACAGACTTATGTCCGGTGTATGACAGACGTATGTTCAGTGTATGACAGACTTTTGTCTGGGGCTTAATCACCACCCCTATATAAATACTTATCTTTTTATTATATCTGACTTGTTATTATAGTTATGATTATGATATATGACCTATAGTTATGATTAGGATATATGATCTATGACTTATGACTTATGACCTATGACTTATGACTTAGAGTATGATTTATGATTTATGACTTAGATTATGATTTAGAATTATGACTTAAGTTATGATATGATCACTACTACAAAAAAGGCTTTTTAGGACTAGCATTACGAGTCCTATAAGAGTTTTTAGGACTCGCGGGGCACGAGTCCTCTATTTGAGAGCCTTAAAAACTAAGGTTTTGCGAGTCCTAAAAAATATCATTGAGTGCCTTTAAGTAAGATTTTGTGAGTCCTAAAAATTCTTATTTTTAATTTTTAAAAAATTAATTGATAGACAAAGCTCCCGCCGAAGCTCCGACATTAACGGCGGCGCCACCACCCCAAGGTGGTGGTTCGGGAAAATGATCAACCATTTAGTGGGTTTTGATTCCAAAAGCACAAGGAATGCATTGGTGGTGTTCGTTTGGGTTGGGGTGGCTCGAGGAGGTCGGAAAATACTCGGAAGAGTTTGGGAAAAATAGCACCACCGCGACTTCGAACGACTTTAGGCGGCAGAGGGCAGCGCGTGAAAGGCTGGGCTCGCGGTGGTTGAAGGTCGCCGACCTTCTGCGTCCATTGCACCGGTGCGTGTAGGAGAGGGGTGGCCGGAGTGCCGCCGTCCGTGGCTTGGTTGTGGAGTTCTTGAGAGAGAGATAGAGAGAGAAATGGGGGAAGAGATCAAGGAGAGAGAGGGAGAGAGAGAATGGGCTGTTGTGTTTTATTTTTCTTTGTGAAGTAATAAATAGTAAAATTTTAGTTAAAAAAAATAGGAAGGAATTTGAAATTTTTTAAAATTCATACTTTTAGGACACACATAAGTTTTTAGGACTCGCAATGCGAGTCCTAAAAACATTATCGTAATTTTAGTTAAAAAAATTGGGGGGAATTTTAAATTTTTTAAAATTCAAATTTTTAGAACACACATAAGTTTTTAGGACTCGCAATGTGAGTCCTAAAATCATTCTTTTAGGACTCGCAATGCGAGTTCTAAAAACATTCTCGTAATTTTAGTTAAAAAAATTGGAGGGAATTTGAAATTTTTTAAAATTCAAATTTTTAGAACACACTAAGTTTTTAGGACTTGCAATGTGAGTCCTAAAATCATTTTTTTAGGACTCACAATGTAAGTCCTAAAATTATTCTCATAATTTTAGTTAAAAAAATTGGAGGGAATTTGAAATTTTTTAAAATTCAAATTTTTAGAACACACTAAGTTTTTAGGACTCGCAATGCGAGTCCTAAAAACATTATTGTAATTTTAGTTAAAAAAAATTGGAGGGAATTTGAAATTTTTTAAAATTCAAATTTTAAAACGCACATAAGTTTTTAGGACTCGCAATGTGAGTCCTAAATACATTATCGTAATTTTAGTTAAAATTTTTTGAGGGAATTTGAAATTTTTTTTAAGTCAAACTTTTAGGACACACATATGTTTTTAGGACTCGCAATGCGAGTCCTAAAAAGTCCAGGAGGTGTTTCTTTAAAAAAAACTTAAACTTTTTGGATACACATAATTTTTAGGACTCGCAACGCAAGTCCTAAAAAGTCCAGGAGTTTGTTTTTAGGACTCGCATCTAGGTGAGTGCCCTAAAAGAGTATCCTAAATGGGTATTTTTGTCGTAGTGGATATAGAGGTTTGTGTTTGTATGACTCTTGTGAATTTATGTTATGTTTGATTATATGACAAACCCTTGTTTGTATTTTCCTTACTGGGGTTAGAAGCTCACTCCTTATGATGTTGTTATTTTAGGAAATTAAGGATAGAAAGGCCGGTGGCGAGTGGGACCTAAGAGCTTCATGATGTACTCGTTGGGGACCATATAGTCGAGCAAGATCAAGCAGGCCAATTTATTTATTTATTTTTAAAAAAGTTTATTTTAAAGTTTTATTTAAATGTTGCTCATTTTTGTGTTAAAGACAAGTATTTTATTCTTATAAAACCATGGATCCATGCATTTATTTTCGAGTTTTTATTCAAAAAAAGAGCAATATTTACGATTACGACCCAACACTGTGTTCTCGGTAATTTATGAGAAATTAGGGCGTTACACTTTTATTTTCTTTCATTAGGATAATTTTAATTAATTAAAATGAAAAAAAAAAATTAAGAAAGGGAAAGAGAGTGGGCGGCAATGGTGAGAAAAGGGGAAAGAATTTGTTCTCATTTATTTTCTTCAATCAAATAAAATCAAAATAAAAGAAAATGAGCAAGAAGAGGAAACTTACCTTTTTTTCATTAGGTTATTATTGGCTAGGTTAGAATAAAGAGGGGAGGAAAGAAGAGAAGAGCATGTTTGCGCCTTGGGCTGGCGTGCAAGAGAGAAGAGAGAGAGAGAGGGAGAGGACGAGCACTAGAGAGAGAGAGAGAGAGAGAGAAGAGAAGGAAGGAGAAGAGAAGGGGAGGATTTTGAAGGCCTTAGGTAAGAGTTCTTAAGTTTATGGTTTGAATAGTCTAAGATATATCTTTATTTTCTTGATGCTAAGAACTCCCTCATTCTCTTTGTTTTGATTTTCGAAATCCTTAGGAGAGTTTGATCAAAGGTGGTGGCCATTGTTTTGGTCCATGAGTTCTAGCAAGAGAGGTAATGGGTAAACCCCTTTTTGGTCTTATGATTTTGTAGTTCTTATCTTTTGTTTCTTGTGATTTGAGAATGATGATATATTGTTTTGTTCTCCTTTGATTGATGGTTGTTTGTTAGTTTTGATTTTTGTTTGATTACCTATGGGGGTTTCAACTAGGCATAATGTAGGGAATCTTTATCATAGTTTTTCTTATGTTGCTATGTTGGATCCATGTTCTAGGGTTCTGGTTTTCTCAAGAACTTTGAAAATCACACCTTTGATTTTGAGAGATGGTTATTTTTTTATAAAGCATGATGAATTTAAATAATGAATCTTGTTGCATGTTCTTGATGTAGATCTAATGATTTGGTTCTTATAAAGCATGAGAATTTTGTGATATACTTTTTTGTTGAATCCTAGGTGTGTTTCGGCCTAGGGGTATGTTTAGGGTTGTGATTTTTTTTCATGATCTTGTATGATGCAAAAAGAAAACATGAGATGATGATGAGGGATTTGGCTAAAAGGGTGTAATGCATGATGAGTTGTTTGATTTTTGTGTCACCCATGCATATTAAGAATATGCTAGGTTAATTGGATAAATGAAAGGACTTGTCTTAAATAATTATAAATTGATGTATTGGTGGAACATGAATGTTCATATTTGAGTTTTGAAAAACATGACTTTGAAATGAATTTTATGATGAATATTGCTTGCTGATTTTGTGTATATGTGGTATGAAATATGATGAAAATAATGATTTGTATGCATAAATGTTTTTGCAAGTGCTATGGTGATTTTATGAAATTAAAAGGGTATTTTAATTTATAATATAAAATTATATTTTTACTCAAATAAATACCTACAGTTTTTTATATTTTATAAGGAAAATATGAGTTTTAATTCTAAGATGGTGATTTTTGAGGGTTTTATTGGTTGCTGGAATTTTTGGTAAAAATTATGAAATGTTTTTAAATAAAAGGAAGTTTGTGTGTTTGTTGAAATACTATAACACCCTAAACTATGTATATATGAAAAGTGTATTTTAAATGTATCCTTGAATGTTCACATTTTAATGAGTGTAATTTTCTTTATTTTAGATTAATTAAAATGTAGTTTAGACACATTTGATATTTTTAGACAAAATAAATGGTGGCTGAAAGTTTAGTTTAATAAATTACAAATAATTATTTTGGTTATCACATATGAGTTTATACTACATAAATTATGCCTCAAATAATACAAGCAAAAATATTTTTCTCGCACTTAAAATTATATTTTTTTCACATTAAATCTTGTAATTTTTATTAACTTATTAAATAAAGTATTATTTTCTAAAGGGAACATTATATATATATTTATAAGTACCTTAGATAATTTCAAGCTTTTGTTATTTTCTATGCAATTTAAAAATAATAAATGGAATTATTATATTTTGAAAAATATCTTAAGAGGTTTAATCAACTTAGGGATTTAAATGAAATAAATAATGGTGAGAAATTATGACCTCTAAATCTTTATTAAGCGCGTAGAAATTATTGTTTTTAACGTTACTTTTTAGCAACGGTCCCACGTATGCATGTCGCATGCAAATGCACTTTTACGTTCAAAAATATGTTTCATATTCAACCATATGATTTTTACTTGAAAACCATGCATGTACAATAGGTAGAAGTTGTATTATTTTTTTGTGGCTCTACGTGAAAAATGTGTATGATTAGAAATTATGTGTAAATTGCACAATGTGTGCATGGCCCATGTTCACATGGGATATATGAGTTGGGCACAAGAAAATCTTATGTGATGCTAAAGAATGCTATTTGATTATGGTAATAGGCTCGTTGTGAAGTTTGTTCAATTTTTGCTTTGCTCGGACCTGAGGTAAGGAAGTTAGATAGAGTTCTATTTATTTACGTTATGAACGGTAAGATGGATTTGTTTGAGGTTAAATGTTATGTATGATGATGTACCATGTGATATGAAGTATGAAATGTTATTTTAAGATGATATGATGAATTTGATGAACCACATGTATTTCCTTTGCGTTGATATGACTGGAATACATGTATTTTGTATGTTGTATGAAAAGCAAATGGTCTTTAGTGTGTTGAACGTGACATGACAAAGGGGTTACTAAGGATAATAAAGATGTAATCCAAGTTACTAAGGATATAAAGACATAACTCAAAGGGCGGACGCGCCGAGGTTATTCAAGGACCAGAGCCTCTTGTTTACCTCAAGATGTGACATGGACAAAAGTGGGGGCCATGTTCACAGAAATATGACGATGATGTTTATGATGATGATGTTTGAATATGTTAATGATATATGATGCATGATAATGATGTATGATGATAATGTTTATGTACGATGTATGATGATGACGTTAAGTACGATGTATGTATATGATGTTGTAGGAGTCTTACGATATGATTATGTTTAGTTGTGTTTTTCTTGTTTGTTGTTTGTACTTCCTTACTGGGCTTTTAGCTCACCCCCCCCCCCCCCCCCCCTTACTTTCCCCTTTTAAGTAATAAATAAGGTTTCTCATTGGCACACGTGGTGATGTGGGGAGTTCCGATGTCGGGGTGTGTATGGCGTGAATGTATCCTATGGGCGAGCAAACGATCAACTTAAACACCAATTTTAAAGAATGATGTTATGTTTTATTTTGTTTTTAGAACTTATCAGAGGACTTGAACTTTATTTATTTTCTTTAAAAACATTACATCTGAACTTTTATTTTATTTTAAACTTTTGGGCCCAACTTGCATGTTTTAGCAAGGCTTCACTAAAATTTTCATATAATAATAGGTTTTCTTCTATAAGTTTATCAGCATGGAAATGTTTTACAAAGTATTAGTCTAGGGCGTTTTACACCGGGCATGTACATTCACCACTTAAGACAAGCTCGACATAGGGTTTGGTAACTATTTATCTGGTTATGTGTTGGTTTAAGCAGCAAGGTCTTCCAAAGAACACTTATTCCTTTGTTATGCTGGGAGTGGCACCAGTTTTGGCTCAACCTAGGGTTAAGAATAGGTGGGAATCAATATATGAGATTTTTCAGAAACATTACCCTCCAATTTCTGAGGGAGGCCTAGATCCATTCAGAGTTGAGCAATGGATGGGCATGGTTAGCTCCATCCTCGACTTTATGGGGGTGGTAGGCCACGATAGGATGATTTGTTCTACGTATGTGTTATGAGAGGATGCCCGGACTTGGTGGGAAGTGGTATCGCAGACGCGAGATACAACTTTGATGAACTGGGAAGAATTTAGACAGTTGTTTAACGAAAGATATTATAGTGGCATGGTTAAGATCGCAATGACAAATGAGTTTCTGAATCTGGTTCAAGGAAATACGACACTAACAGAATATGTCAACAAGTTTAATGGGTTGGTTAAGCTTGCTATTGATATGGTACCCACGGACGTGGCTCAGAAAGAGCGATTTATTCGGGGATTGAATGTCGGGATAGCTCAGGGCATTAGTGTTTGGAATAGTATCCTTAAAGAAATTGTAGTGCATCTTTACCAAACTAGCGGTAGTTCATAAGTCAAAAGAGAAAAATGCATTTTTAAGTTTTCACTTATGAAAATGAGATTTGTCTCAAAATTAATTTGGGGTTAGTCTGACCTACCCTAAGACAGTCCATCAACTATTAAAATTAGTTTATCATTGATTAGTATATTTTTTATGTGTTTTTATATGTTACATTCATGCATCATATTTACTTTTCCAAATAAAATCTTATATTTATTATATAATTTAATTCCTTATATTTTATTTATCTATTTCCAGCAACAATGGTTAATCCTCTTAATCTTGATCTTTTACTTGAAAACTTGGGAAATCAAACCTACCTCATTGACAAAGTGTTAGAAAGGATTCCATTTAATCTTAACCACATGAGAAGTTGGTATGATGGGATTCACATGGTCTTTAGAACACAAAACTTGTATGGAGCGATCTAGATCTACCACCAGAGGAACAAAGTTTTTCATCTAGCTTTGATGAACATGAAAAATATGGTGAATGGATGAGATCGAATCACTTGGCATGTCAATGCATGTTATCGACCATGCATGACAACATTAAAGAAATATATATGGTTATTGAAACTGCATATGAGATGTGGGCCATGATAAAGGATGATGATATAGCACATGCTTAATTTTTGAAATATTGGGTCAATTCGATTTACTCAAAAACTCTTCTTTAATATATTTGAATGTTTTATTCAAAATTATGCCACTAATAATATTTTTCATATGTTCTTGTTTTTAGGGATGTAGAAATCTTTTGAGAAAAATAGTAGTTGCATTGAAACCAAAGCAAAGAAGAAATGATGAAGACAATTGAATAAAGAAAAGATTAGTTTAGAAATTTATTTTGTTTAGTTTAAAACAATTTAAAGTTTTTCATTTTGAAATAGTTTATTTTTATTATGAAAGAAATTAATAAGTTATTTTTCGAGAAACTATATTTTTAGATTCCTTATTTGATGAATGAACAAGTTTAGTATTTCTTTTGAATAATAAATTCACTTGTTATTTATTGAAATATACTTGTTCCGCCTATTTCATCAATGAGTATAAATAATAATTATAAATTATTCATTATTTTACAAAGCATAGATTTAATAAGACATCTTTTTTATTCCAACCAAAATTAAGTGAAACATATATGTGAATTATTTTGTGAGATTGACTTGTAATTAATTAGATACATAAAACATATAAAATACAGTCTTTTATTGCAATCATTCAATGATTCTCTCCATGTTTAAATAGTCTGTTAATTAAAGTTAAACCAAAAGACATTTCTCTTATAAAGGCTCAAAAATCATATAATCATTTAGCTAATACATGGTGATGTATGTTGAACCTCTTAATGTTCAAAGCTAAAAATAATAATAAATAGTAAGTAAATATTGATTGACATCTATTTTAGATATGTTTAAACTTTGATTGAATGTAAAGTAAAATTTCTAGAAATTTTTATGCAACATTCAAAGTGAAGTCACTTAGAGACTTGTTTGATATGATCAAAAGGAAGTCTAAACTCGAATTTGGAATTCAAGTAGTTTGCATGTGAACCTGGAATTCAAACCCAACTCACATACAACTAGAATGTTAAGATAAATTAGTATTTTGGAAATGAAATATAATCATATTGGATAAGATTAAATAGATAATGAGTAGTCATTATCGTCTTTATTATTTCTATTATTTTAACACTTGTTATACTCTGTACATGGTTGATTGTACAACATCAAAGACTTAGAAGTTGGAATTCACAAGTGGTTATGTGAATGAAAATTGAAAATTGTCCATAAAGTCATTTAGTGAAACAATTTAATGATCATAAACAATTACAAAAGAGTTTGTATCTCTTTAAATGCTACTTTAATGAAGCATGATTATTATAATCACTATATTTTCTAGTTAAGTTGTACTAGAAATAATGACTGCAAGTCAAGTAAGCGAGTTACTGACAATGATAAAACCAAAGAATATCACAAATTCTGTAAAGCATTGTTGTAGTGGGAGCATTAGTTAGTAACTAATCCGTTACAAATGTAAAGATAGTGAAATTGTATGTAACACAATCTAACTATACTTCATTGACATACTAGTAAATGAAATGAAAAAGTTTTACGAAAAACAATGGTTGGAACACCATGAATCAAGAAATGGAATTTGGAATTCTATGACATCTGGATTCTTGAACATCCAACAAAAATTCTTTGAACTTCAGTTTGAAATAGGATATTCAAGATGAAGAGGAAAACAAAGGAAAGTGCAGACTTTTCAAAGTTAGCTTAATAGCCTAAGCCTATGAACAGAAAGTAGAATTTATTATTTGAATAAATGTCTTCTACTGTAATCAAACTTGAATCTGTTTACATACTCTTATCCATTGCTTTATGCATGGATTATGAGATTGATTTAAATGAATGTCTAAGTAGTCTTTACTGGAATGACAAAATCATTTGAAGATCTCGACCATAAAGATTCTGTTGTGATTCTTGTTCTTAATATTGACTACGTTCTAATCATTGAGAATGATGTAGAGAAATCGTCAATAGAAAAGAAATGGTTAGCTGAACATTTCTAAATATTGGATTTAGAAAAGCCAAGAATGTTTTGTACATTCAATTCTGTAGAGATTGAAAGAACAATCCTTAGGCTCTGTCTGAAGCAACTTATATAGATAAAAAGCTTAAAAATTTTAGTTTACAAAAATCCAAGAAAGGCTTTTTGCCTTCCTGGTAAGGAGGATGTATTATCTAAATAATAAATGTCCATTTATTCTTTTACTAGAAAAAAGGACATGAGATAGTTATTCGTAAAACTCAGTGATAGACTGTTTAATGTATCGAATGTTATATTTTCGAATTGACATTTGTTAAACGGTGGGAATAGTCAGTAGTTATCAATCCATTATGGATTGAGTCATTGAATAATTATAAGAACTTACTTTTGACTATCTTAAATATAATAGAGAATATATGTATGTGCATTTAGGCAGAGACCTAAAATCTCAATGGACGATCTGATATTAAATCTTTAAAGATTAATATCAGAATCATATTCCATAACTGTGGAGGAAACACATTAATCTGAAAATGTGTTAGACATTTCAAATTTATATGTTTCACCACAAAAGCTAATATATAACAGCTACGAGAAGTTAAATAGACTATTTGATTTAGTTAAGTTCTTTGACATTCTGGAAAGGATTTTAGACTAGAATAAACAACTAGAATCTCATTGCGAAAGCAATGGAGATGCAACTATTCAAGAAGAACTAGAAATCATGAGAGGGTATAGCACATGAAATGAAGTTTCTTTGAATACAAGACAATTTTACATAATTGATGTAATTATCTTGAAGATAACTTCAAAAATAGTTTCTTACAAAACTATTACAAAGACAATGTTAGACAAACTTGGTTAGGGAGAATATGATTGACATAAAAAGAGATGCCTCAATTCGCTTAAGGGAAAGTGGGAGATTGTAGGGAATAGTGCCCTTAAAGCAATTTTAGTTGACAAATATTTTAAATGAAATAAATAATTGAATTGAATTATTATATATATAGACTATGTTTGATGTTATATGACAATATTAAGTGAATATCAGAAAATTCCAAAGTTTATCAATGTGGTCTTAATCTCACATTGGTATGAGAGGATCGAGATTAAGATAATAAACTTAAATAATTCGCAGTAAAATAAAGTTATTGAATGTTTAGATTAATTACTCCTTGTACGGACCACTAGTATTATGAATACATGTGACCTAGATTCGGGTTACAATTGTAGGACACTTTAGTGGAGGTACTTTGCAAGCTAAGAGTATGTAGAATTGGACCAGATGTGATTTGTTAATACTTGTTTAAACACCATTTCATAGTATTATTCAAACACATCAAACAATGATCATATACATGATGATCGTAAGCCTGAGGTTACTATGAACTCCTATATATGTCATCTGATCCTTTCATTCATGCGTTAAGGTTTGTCAGAATGATCAGGCTAAGAACAATTGTTTTAGGGACTCAATGGTGTATATGGCTGGGGACATAGTTTAAGAGATATGGAATCTATACCTTCTTATAGATTGAATAATGGTTCCTTATTGGGTTGAGTTTTTGAAATGAAATGGTTATGAGCGCTCACGTCGCAAACTTGTTGTGACACAACTTTCACTAGTAAAGTCAATGGTACTCTAGGAACAAGATATAGCTAAAAGGGTAAAACATTAATTTTATTCCCTTTTAATTGTGAACCATTAATAGAGGATTAACGCTATATGTAATGATTATATCAATGGACACTTTATTCTTTGATAAAGTACTCAGTCAATATATGTCTATAATTATAAAGAGTTCAATCTCATATTTTTAGTGGAGTATTCATGAGATTAATAAATATGATTATTTAATCAAAGAGCTTTGATTAATAATGTAATATTTATTGGAGCTTGATATTATAGGTCCATAGGTCCATAGGGTGGCTCTATCAACACTATATTAAGGTAAGAGTTGATACAAGAGTATAATTGTAATTTGGGAATTTGAAGAATTTTATTCTTCATGTCAAGTATGCAATTATATGATAATTGAGGTTGAATAATTAATTTAGAATTAATTATTAATTTTTGAAAAATATATTTATTGATTTAAAAATAAAAATTTCGATTTTCATATATATAAATAAATAAATAAAATTTTGAAATTAATTATTTTATTTGAGTGGGAGAAAATAAAATTGGTAAGTCAAAAATAATTTTTTATTTATTGAATTTTAAAAGATGATAATAATGATGATCATCAATTTGAATTTAGAATTTAAATTTTGAAATATGGTTGTAATCGTTTCCTTAAAACGATAAATACCTTATTTTGTGGGAGATTGATTTAGTTAAATAAATAAATAAAAGAAAAATGAAAATTCCCTGAAAAGGGAATAGCAGTACACGCCTGACACAGCCCAAGGACTGTGCCAAGCATGTACCACTTGTACTGATATTGTATTAGTATAGTTTTTATTTTATTTATTTAATTATTTAATAATTTAAAAATGGTATTTCAAATTTGGTAAGTAAGATATTTCCTAAATCAAATCCTATCATCATTATATTATTATTATTATTATTAGGAATAATAAGGTAATGGAAATATCTCTATATATATGATATAGAAGAATAAGAGAAACGCAATACAACACACAAGAAAAATACATCAGATACAATAATATACAATTCAGAATAGTTCTATTTCTTCTTTTGTATTCTAGTCATTCTTAGACCATAATCTAAGTTCTCATGTGTTGAGAAATACTTGTGATTCCTAAAATACAAACCCATGTTCTCTATGTGCCCACACATATCTTGAGGTGTAGAGAACACTCCGAAAGATCGTGGTTTGAGTGCTCAAACATTGGATAGGAAGATCGTTAAAATTACAAAATGACTCAAGGACATTTGATAGGCTTCAAGAGGTAAAAGTTTATGTTCTTGATTTTTGTATTTATATATTCTATATAAATTTATTGTATATTTGTATACATATTTTTTGCATGATTAATAGTATTGATGATAATGTTTCTAGATTATTTTCTTAGTCATATAAATTGTTTATATGATTAATGAATTTTTTTTTTATTGTTGTTGTTCTATTGTTTAATTAAAAAAAAATCAATGGGTCCACCATGCATGAGTTTTTTGCTGCGTGCTCTGAAAGGTTTTGCAACAATAAGGATCACCCCAGTACATGATATCTCTACCTAAGGTCAAGTGGTAGGGAGGGCCCTTGTCGTTG
Source organism: Humulus lupulus (assembly GCF_963169125.1). Lineage (NCBI taxonomy): Eukaryota > Viridiplantae > Streptophyta > Magnoliopsida > Rosales > Cannabaceae > Humulus > Humulus lupulus. Next base: position 90,912,276 of record NC_084796.1, on the reverse strand, counting down.
AGGGCATAGGAAACGAGGTATGGAGGAAGAGTGCAGGATTGCGCTGAGTTCAGGTAGTGATACCCCCTCTTATTAGGTAAGGAAGGGGAGGAGGCTCCAGTGATCAGAAAGAAATGTTACTGATATATTCAGTACCCCTGAGCTAAAAGAGGGGTTCTAAAACGCTCAAATCGGCTAGTAGGGTGGGGGCAAGGATTGGAAACTCTACCCAGAATGCGATCAATGCAGGAGGCGCCATCTGGGGGAATGTCAAGCAAGGGCATGTTTCATATGTGGGATGGTTGGGCAGCTCAGGAGGGATTGCCCAAGGCTGAAGAAGAAAGAATCAAAAGGGGTAGACAGCTTGACTCCAACTCGAGTGCTCGTTCTGACGCAGTCAGAGGCTGAGGCGGGTTCCTCAGTAGTGATAGGTCAACCTCCTATTTCTTATTCATATATTATGTTGATTGGTTCTGGTGCCATGTTTTTTTTTTTTTTTTGTTTCATCTAGTAGAGCCATAGGCTTGGTTTGTTGATTACGTGATTATGTTGTGCTAAGAATTTGGAACCCTATCACCTATAGAGGAACTTGTAACTTTTAAGAGAGGGGTCAGATCATTACTAGTGATAGTTGATGGTAGAAGATGTTGGTTGACTTGATAGAGTTGGTTATGATCGACTTTGTTATGATCTTAGGTATGGAATGGTTAGCCATGTATGGGGCAACAATTGATTCAAGTGGAAGATAGTAACCTTTGAGCTAAAGGGTAAGGATCCCTTTGTATTTGTTGGCACTGTGCATGGACCTCGTATACCTATGATATTTTTACTTAGAGCTAGAGAATTATTGCAGAGGGGATGCATAGGATCCTTTGCTAGTGTGGTCGATACCACTCAGGTTGTGTTTGTGGAACCAGGACAGACCAGATTAGTCTGTGAGTTCCTAAATGTTTTTCCAGAGGATTTGTCAAGTTTACCTCCACACAGGGAGACAGAGTTTGTGATTGAATTGGCACCAGGGATAGAGCCAGTGTCTAGGACACCGTATAGGATGGCTCCAGCAGAGCTGAATGAACTAAAGGTTTGATTACAGGAGTTGCTGGACTTGGGTTTCATTACGTCCAGTTTCTCGCCATGGGGCGGTCCAATTCTCATCGTGAAGTAGAAAGGTGGTTCTCTGAGGATGTGTATTGATTATAGAGAACTGAACAAGTTAACTATAAAGAACAGGTATCCTCTGCCAATAATTGATGATCTGTTGGATCAGTTACACGGTTTGACAGTATTTTCCAAAATTGATCTTCCATCTGGTTATCATCCGCTAAGGATCAGGAAGGAGGGTATACCGAAGACAACCATTCGCACTAGGTATGGACATTGTGAGTATCGGGTGATGTCATTGGGACTGACGAATGCCTCAGCAGCATTTATGGATCTTTTGAACAGGATGTTCCAGGATCACCTGGATCAGTTTGTGGTCGTCTTTATTGATGATATATTGGTATACTCTTAGGCAGAGACAGAGCACAAGCAACATCTCAGATTAGTATTACAGAGGTTGAGAGAGCTTAGGCTGGATGCAAAATTCAAGAAGTGTAAGTTTTTGTTGTCACAGGTGACTTCGTTAAGTCGCATAGTTTGTAATGATGGAATTATGGTGGATTCAGCGAAGATTGAGGTTGTCAAAGATTGGCCAAGGCCGAAGATTGTTTTAGAGATCAGAAGTTTCTTGGGGTTGACAGGTTATTACAGACTCTCTGTGGAGGGGTTTTCCAAGATTGTGTCACCACTGACAGAGTTGACAGGCAGGAACTAGAGTTTACATGATCAGACAGGTGTGAGAACAGATTCCAGAGACTAAAGAAGAATCGGATCACCGCTCCAGTTCTAAGTCTTCCTACAGATCAGGAAAAGTTTGTGGTTTATCGTGACGCCTCAAGGCATGGCATAGGTTGCGTCCTTATGCAGATAGGAAAAGTGTTTGTCTATGCATCACGTCAACTAAAAAAGTATGAGCAGAGGTATCCTAAACATGATTTGGAACTTGCAACACTGGTACAATGTGAGATAGATGTCCAGAGAGTTAGCAGAGGATATGACCAGAGTTAGAATAGAGTTACTGGTGGGCCAGTTGGCCAACATTACGCTTCAGTCTACTCTTCTAAAGAAGATCAAGATAAATAGTTGAGTGACCCAAAGTTGGGAAAGATGAGAGGGGATGTCATAGCTGGAGTAGCTAACGACTATATGGTATCAAATATGAATTTATTGATATACAAGGATTGGATCTGCGTTCCAATTGACACCGGGATCAGACGGGAGATTCTAGATTAATCTCATACTACCCCTTATTCTCTACATCCAGGCACCACGAAGATGTACCAAGATCTGAAAGCCTAATATTGGTGGCCTGGGATGAAGAGTGATGTGACAGAGTACGTGGCAAAGTGCTTGACCTATCAATAGGTCAAGTAGAGCATCATAGACCAAAGGGGTTGTTAGAGCATCTGGATATCCAATGTGGATCAATTGAAATTTCAAAACATCTTAGAAGATGTTGACAAACCTATATACCACAACCGTAAAAGGTTTACTAAATTATTGAACCTCGTTAGGTTGTATAATTTAAAGGCCAAACAGGGTATATCTGATAATAGTTTCTTAGGGTTACTTTCTTTCTTTGAAGAATTATTAACCAAAGATAATGAGATGTCCCCGAGTTTTTATGAGGCAAAGAAGACATTGTGTTCGTTAGGCAAGGAATATTAAAAAATACATGCTTGTCCTAACTATTCCATCCTATATCGAAAGAGATTTGTATATGCAATTACATATTTGACAGGTGCTGAGTCTTGATGGCAAAAGAAAAAAAATTCAAATGCGGATAAGGATGGTGTCCCTGCCAAGGTGTTATGGTACTTAGCACCTATACCTCGTTTGGTTAAGTTCTACAAAAATGTCCAATATGCTAAAAGTCTTACCTGGCATGTCGAAGAGAGTGTAAAAGATGGAAAGATGAGACACCCAACTGACTAAACGGCTTGAAAAAAAAATTGATGAGAGATGGCCTAACTTTGGCCTGTTATGTTGGTTATGTACATTTGAACGCCTTGGTTTTGTATGAAAGTTCATAATGTTGACATTGTTGATATCGGTTCCTTCATGTCATGGTAAAGATATTGATGTAAACTTAGCTCCTAATGGGTTGGACTCGATGTACACATTATTGAAACCTTCTACGGTGTTAACCATTGCAAGTTTCTATAAAGCACGTGTTGAAGTGCATTGCAACCAAATGCGACAAATTCAGCATGAAAAATTCCTTATTTTCTCGTGGAACTCATCGTAAGCTAACTACATATATATATTATTATATATATAACTAAAGTAACTGTCCAAGCTTACATCTAATACAAATTTGTTTGGGAATTTGTAGGGAGCATTCGATGCTTGTACTTATTCAGCCTTCCAGCCATTCAATAGCGTTTTTGGATTCACTGAATCATCGTATTCGCCAAGAGATTAAGCAGCGCATTGGCACATAAGTTATATGAATTTTTTTATCTTAGTTACTTTAGCATTTTTTTTATATTAACTAATTAATTAAGGTAAATTATATTTTGTATAGTGCCCTGAAGTCATACGAGTTATACATAGACAACCTGTAATAAATTTTTAATCATAATTTAGAAGTCTTCAAATTATTTAAACATACATATATATATACAATTGAATTTTGTTTTGTTATGTTTAATAATACCGACAGCAAGATGGTCACATGAAGTGTGGGTACTACGTAATGAAGTTCGCTAGAGACTTCTTTTCAGAGCCCATCCCAAAGAACCACTTGACTTGTCACGTGAGTATTGTTGAAGTCATTAATTTATATATAGTTTAAAATTTTATTGTAAAATCATCTATAATTTTATTCTAATTAATATTTTTAATTCATTTGTAGTTCAAAAGCATGATGGTGTACCCGCTTGAAGAAATCAATGTTGTACGAGATGAATGGGCGGAGTCAATTCTACCTCATCACAATGTTTAATGAGAACTAGTACTAGCTAGTATGTACCTCCATATATCGATCAAGTATGAATATTATTTTTTGAATCATATGTCGATCTTGAACTATATTAGTTACTAGCTAACATATTTTTTATCTCTAAATAATGGACTTAGATTAGTTACTAACTTATTTGTTGTCTCTAAACAATGGTTAAGTTAGTAGATTTTGATTAGAAACTTAGTCATTGTTTTGCCTCAAGTATATGAATATTATATTTTTGAATCATATATCTCGACCATTGTATATAGTTTCATATAAATATATACGTGTATTTACAGCTGTTTCTGCCTGTTTTCCTACTTCTCTTTTGCTACAAAGGGAAATGGCAGAAATAGTTGCATAACAAAAATTGTATACTCTTCAGCGTCGGTTTTGCACCAACGCCACTGTTATCATCGGTCTGTAACCAACACTTTTGACTATCAGAAGTGTTGGTCCGTAACCGACATATTTGCACATCAAAAACGTCGGTTAGAGACCGACGCATCTGCCCAAAAGCGTCGGTTAAAGACCAACGCTTATGATTGTCTCAATTGCGTTGCCTTCAACAACGTTGGAACATTGTGATATATGGACTTAAATAAAAAATTTGTATACTTACCTATATTCAAGATACAAAATATTCGATTATAAATTTTTTAAAGCACACCTCAGTGATTGGAGAAAAAAATTGGTTATTCTTAATAGAAGATGGATGCTATTCTACTTTCTTACACATTCTTTATACACAGATGACATTTATATATAATGTTTGTTATTATTTAATATGAATATATATATTTATATAAGTTAGATTAGTATTAAAAAAAAGAGTAATGCTTTTTGTTGACCCTTGTTTTGGTCAACTAACACGGAGTCAAATGCTTGATGTGATAGAAGGTATTAAAATAGATCTAATGGAAAGAACAATAAACAACACAACGAATTATAGTGGTTCGGCCCCACGAATTGGTAATGACCTACGTCCACTTAAGCTGTTATTGATATTGATTCTCAAAGGAGTGATTAAAGAACTAGGTTTCTTCGAGTTTAACAAGCCTTAGAGGGGTGAATAATACAATCGAAAGATAGTAGCTATAATTCTCTTGTAAAGCATAAACTCAGAATTAACCAAAAAGTAAAAAAGTCCCTCCCTTGAGCTATTTCTTCTCTATTTATAGGCTCAAGGAGGATTACATAAATTTGTTACATATATTCTTTCCTAAATAATAGGATACTCAAGAATTATGGGAGATAATCTCGGATATGATTACAATTGCATAAGATCTTCTCAAAATATATGAAGTATACGACCAAGTTGGTCGTATAAAAATTCAAATGTTATGCCAGGGGATTCTCCCTCGTCGATAGTCGAACAGAACCTCTGCCAGGTGTCAGCCACGTGTTAAAAATGTCTACCACGTCATCCACGCCTATTTTTTGGATAACATTTGCCCCACAAGTTTATTTATTGCGACCAGCAATAAGTAAACTTAGGAAAACAACTTTTCCTATGCCCCACGAAATTTTTCAGAGCCCTCGTGCGTTTTTGAAAACCATGACCTAATCATGTCTAATCAAGCGTTTTCAGTTTTCAATAAACCACTCCGACGGCTGTTACACTCCCCCATGCTTCAAAAAAGGGAACTCATGATTACTACTTTTTGTCACACCTCGATTTCTATAAGTAACCCTTTCATTTTCCTTTTAACCTTTTACTCGCCATTTCCTGCCAAGAACTCTCAAGAACTCCATCCCAGAGCTCAGAACTTCGAAGGTCTCTTGTCACTTTGCTTAAGGGTTCTTTGTTTGCAAGCCCAAAGTCGTCCCATTTCAGAATCTCCAACCTTCATCCAGGTAATTTTCTTTGTCTTTTCAACTCTTTGAGATGCCATGCATACTGCTTTTGAGTTCTGAGACTATTTGTGTTCTTGGGCAGATGTTTGTAGAGATTTTGTATAAACCGTTTGATGCTTAATAGGGTAGTGTACTTTTGCTCTGTATAAGTTCGGAATAAGTTTGATAGTCAGGATCAAAGGTTTAGGGCAAAAAATCGACGTAAAAATTTGATTTTTAGGCTAGTTGAAAAACAGAGTTTTTCCCGCCATTTTGGAGTTGAAAAAGCTTCTTTTCTGAAAACTTTTACTTTCACTTTTTGATCCGTTTTTCAAACTGCTAGCATAAAACTTAGTGTTTCGGTTAGAATGCTGCTGGTCGATAGACGCGAGCAACGTTATTCCAACTTTCAACATAAGCTTCCAGGATGTGCGTCTTATCTCCTCCTTTGTCTGTTTGCAGTTCATATGCAAGACCCGTTGGGAGGAGAAAGACCCATTGACGATGATCTCTTAGTTCAACTGCTTGAAGACGAAGAACAACGTTCGAACTTAATATCAAATATTCCTTTTTCTCGTGTTAACCTAAATACTTCCCCAGTTTTGACTCAAAATATGGCTCGTACCAAAACCAAAGCTCGAAAAAGAAAAACTTCCAACACTTCTCATCAGCCTACTGCTGATGCTCCCTTGACTAGTGGTCGAGATGAAAATGCCCCTGACCCAAATGTCCAAAGGAATGCCCGCCCTCAACAAGCTATTCAGCCGGATGTCGAGTGGCATGTTGTCGCTGAGAGTAGGGTGACGTTCAGGATGATCGCCAACTACTTAAATAAATACAATCTGACAGGGGTGACCCTAGTCAAACCTAACCCTGACCAAAGGGCTAATCTGCCTGGAGGAGCTTATAGCGCCTAGTCGCGGTTTCATGTTGAGGCAGGAGCCACTTTGCCTCTTCATGCATTCTTTCAGGGGGTGGTCAACTATTTTGGAGTTGCCCCCTTCCAAATTACCTCAAACGGATATAGAATGCTCGCTGCACTCTATATCCTGTATAGCCAGAAAAAATGGCCTGTGCCATCGCCACATGAGGTCAACTACCTATTTGACCTCAAGTCTAACCCCAACCAAGAAGGCACAGGGTTCTTCCATCTTTGTCATTAGGAAACCGGGCGCACTTTCTTGACTGACACAACCCACATCTCGAACGTAGGGAGGTACCACCAGGAGTACTTCCTTACACCCGACCTGGTCACGGACAATCTGGCCTTCGTTCCGGGAGGTAAAACTTTCTTATCACTAGCTGAATTCTTCTCTTGGTGTTTTCCTCCGCAATATCTTAAACTCTTGATGTATTCCAGGCCCGTGGCTACGACCAAACCCAACTCTGGGAATGGTGTCGAGGGCAACACTCTTAGCTGGCATGCTAGATGGTGAAAAGCGTGTCAAGGCTCTGGTTACTGAGGCTAACCTTAGGTTGGCTAGCCTTTGGCCCCCCCAATCAGAGGCGAGGGGGCCTTCGTCAGGGAGTGCTCGCGCCGAAGCAGAACCCGAGCAACAACCCCAAGCGTCTCCTCCGCAGAGGAGACCAACTGGGGTTACGATCAGGGAACCTGCTTGCACTCACCGAGCAGAGAGGCCCTCGGCTCCCAAAGGAAAAGGAAAGCAGAAGGCTGCCGAGCCTGCCGAACTTTCTGACGACTCGTCAGATGATAATGGTATAGTAATTTCGCTTTTAAACTTTTTGCCAATTCCCTGTCATCTGTTTGACGGGGATGGCAACTTTAAGAATGCTCCAATCTTAAATTCAAATTTCTTCCAGGCAGTAAGTAGTTCAGTAAATAATGTATTGAACAATAGTTATAGCGCGGGTATTTTACTTTTAATCTCTTCACTTTCATTTTTTGGCCCCTGTGTGACCATCTTGTCTTACTGCCCGCGTTGTTTCCTTTTGTGCAGATATGGACTCTGAGGATGTGTTCGAGCATTACAAGGTTGCTGCCGCCTCTTCTGGCCAGAAGAAGAACATCAAAAGGGCTCGAGGGGAGAGCAATAAAACTGCCTCGAAGAAGGCCCGAACTGACGACCCTCCGGCTACCGCCCCTTCGACGGAGAACCCACTACCTCCATCGCCACTCGAGCAGCCAGCCTCAACTCCTTCGGTTGGCCAAACTTCTAATCTTGCAACACTCGCCAACCAGTAGCCTTCTCCTAAGGCTCCTAGCAGCCAAACCCCGCGCACTCAGCCTGAAGGCTCCCTGCCCAGTCTCGTGGTCAGCTCTGCTAGGGAGAGAATATACAAGCTCTCCAAGCATAAATGCAGTCAGGCCGCTATTAGTGAAACAACCTCTATGGAGGCTGATCAAGTTCTCAATAGAGGACGGAACGAGATAGTTAGCGTAAGTCAACTCCTGATGATGTAACATTTATTTTCGATTCCCTACCTTTGCCTTATCTTTTTTCTGTCTGACTTCAGGGACTACTGACCATAACCGCTGGCTGGCGTCGTGCTAGGGCGTTGGTGTCTCAGGGCAGAAACTTTGATACCAGGCTCGCCAAGGCTAAGAAAGCACTCGAAGCTCAACACAACGAGCTTACCAAACGGAATGGCGAGTTGCTTGAGGAGAATATGGATCTGTCTAAGTAGAAGGATGAACTGCTCAAGTAAAAAGCTACTCTGACCGAGGAGCTGCTGGAAACCCGGAACGCCCTGGAGAAACCCAACGAAGCCAGGGAAAAATTCAGGGAAAGCTCCACACTCAACTACCAGCAAGCTTTACAACTCGATCTTGATATGATCATGAGCAGGCAGGAGGCGGAGGAACTCGGAAGACGAGTGAAAGAGATTGAGGAGGCTGGAGCTAAGAACTTGGAGAAATACAAGGAAGCCACTCATCTTTGCTTCTACGAGTTCTGGAAGCACAACCGAGAGGCTAACTTCAGCTATCTATCCGAACACTTGAGGAGGACTTTAATGGCGCAGTGTGCCATTCGCCTGGAAGAAGAAGAGAGGGCTGAAGTGCCTGCCTCCCCAGAGATTTCACTGGCAGTAGGGATAGAAGGCACGGACACTAAAGCAGGCCTAGCCGTCGACCAAGACGTTCCTCAAGACCCTCCAACTCCTTAATCTTTTTCTTTTTCTGTTATCTCAACTACACGACCCACGGGTCGTGATGTAAAGAAAATATTTTTTATTGCTGCTATTTTACTTTTATTTGAACAGTTACATCCGAGCAGTACTACTCGCGGTGTAAAAGGATTCCTTTTACATTATAATATTTCTACTTTATTATAATATATGTTCGCATGACCGAACCTAGCATAGTACTTTCGCTTGATTTAACAAAATATAAATTTTGAAAAATACTCTAAGTACCGTAGTATGCTTTCACTTATTTTGTTCATGTGTTTACATACCTCTTGGTATGCTTTGCTTTCTATGTGCCTTATATCCCCCCCAAGTGACTGAGGAGCTTTAGGTCCTTGGTCACTTGCCTTGACCACAACCTGTACGAACATTACTGCTCGGTATAAAATGTAAAACTTATAATACAGCAAAACAACACACGTAATGAACAAATACTTGTAAAAAATTACAAATTTTGGCAAGAATGACCGGCTGAGCACAGTCCCTTATAATTCTCGTATTTAAATGGACTAAACATGTCTTTACGAGTGATCTTTGAAAGATCTTACACTTATAAGCAATTAGCCATATAATATGACTAACCCTTTTTCAATACTTGTAAAAAGTAAAAATTAATACAAGCCAGTCCTTTAAGAAGGACTGTTTATTGATAATACTTGCGCAGGTGTTCTCCATTCCAATAACGCGGAACGAGAACTCCATTTAAGCGTGCAAGTTTATAGGTGCCTGGATGAAGGACTTCTTCAATCTGGTAAGGTCCTTCCCAGTTTGGTCCAAGTACTCCAGCAGCTGGGTCGCGGGTGTTTATGAAAACTCTTCGAAGTACTAAGTCTCCGACGCTGAACTTTCTCTCTTTTACTTTGGAGTTAAAATATCGAGCGACTTTTTGCTGGTACGCAGCTACTCGGAGTTGGGCTTTCTCTCGTTTTTCCTCGATTAGGTCTAGGGACTCCATCAACAGTTGGCTATTTTGGTCTTGGTCATATGTGATTCTGCGATGCGAGGTCGGATCTAAGTCAACAGGCAACATGGCCTCATACCCATATGATAAGGAAAATGGGGTATGACTTGTTGCTGTTCGGTGAGAAGTTCTATACGACCAGAGGACTTCAGGAAGCTGTTCTGGCCATGCTCCTTTAGCGTCTTCGAGCCTTTTCTTTAGAGTATCCTTCAAGGTCTTATTTACTGCTTCGATTTGCCCGTTTGCTTGCGGATGAGCAACTGAAGAAAAACTCTTGATGATGCCATGCCTTTCGCAGAATTCTGTGAACATGTCACTATCAAACTGGGTGCCATTGTTTGAGACAATCTTTCTTGGCAGTCCATATCGACAAACAATTTTCTTGATGACAAAATCAAGTACTTTCTTTGTCGATATGGTTGCGAGTGGCTCAGCCTCGGCCCATTTGGTGAAGTAGTCGACCGCCAACACTGCATATTTCACCCCACCTTTTTCTGTCGGCAAGGATCCGATTAAATCAATACCCCATACTGCGAAGAGCCATGGGCTTTGCATCTGCTTTAACTCATTAGGAGGTGCCCGTGGGATCTTGGAAAATCTCTGACCCTTATCACATTTTCGCACAAACTCCATCGAGTCTTCGTTCATTGTTGGCCAAAAATAACCTTGCCTTAGAATCTTCTTTGATAAGCTCTGCCCCTCAGCGTGGTCTCCACAGAAGCCTTCATGTACTTCCTTCATCAATTCTTTAGCCTTTTCTGGTGTAACACACCTGAGCAGTGACATTGAGTATCCTCTTCGGTAAAGAACACCATTGACCAGTATATACCTAGCAGCCTGTCTCTGAAGGGTCCTGGCTTTGTTTCTATCTGCTGGCAGTATACCGCTTGTGAGATACTCCAAGTATGGTGCCATCCACGTATCTGCTAACCGAACCTCCATATTGGTTTCGTCTGCTCGTATGCTTGGCTCGCACAGCCGTTCAACTGGCACTATATTTAAAGTGTCAGCATCCTTTGCACTCACGAGTTTGGCTAAGGCATCTGCATTTGAATTCTGATCTCGAGGTATTTGCTGGAGGGTATATTTCTCAAATTGTGCTAACAAATCTTTTGTTTTGTTCAGATAGGCCACCAGTTTTAGGCCTCGTGCTTGATACTCCCCTATGACCTGATTCACTACCAGATGTGCATCACTGTAAATATCCAGCACTTTTATGCTCATGTCTTTGGCCAACCATAACCCAATGAGTAGGGCCTCATACTCGGCTTAATTGTTCGAAGCGGTGAAATCAAACCTAATTGCGCAGTGAAATCGATGCCCTTCCGGCGTTATCAATATCACTCCTGCTCCTGCGTGAGATTCGTTGGACGATCCGTCTGTGAATAGCTTCCACGAAGGAGCTTCAACTTGAGGCTTAGGTGCACTAGGCTTTTTACCCTGCTCGCTGTCTGGGAGTTCAGTAAATTCGGCAATGATATTAGCCAAGAATTTTCCTTTTATTGCTGCTCGCGGTGAGTATGTGATATCGAACTGCTCGAGTTCGACTGCCCATTTCAAAAAACGACTAGCAGCCTCTGGCTTTTGCAAAACTTGCCGAAGGGGCTGATTAGTCAAGACTATGATTGGATGGGCTTGGAAGTAAGGACGTAACTTCCGTGAGGCCAAAATTAGGCAATAGGCTAATCTTTCAATGGGAGGATATCTCAATTTGGCCCCGCTTAACCTCTTGCTCACATAATACACCGCCTTTTGTACACCTTCTTTTTCTCTTACTAATACCTAACTAGCAGCATATTCGGTGATCGCCAGGTATATGAACAAAGTTTCCCCATCTACAGGTTTTGATAAGACGAAAGGCTGCGACATGTGGGCTTATAAGGCTTGGAAAGCCTGTTCGCAGTCTTCAGTCCATTCGAACTTCTTGTTGCCCCTAAGTAGATTAAAGAAAGGGACGCACTTATCTGTTGATTTTGAAATAAATCTATTGAGCGCGGCAATCCTTCCAGTCCAACTATGTACATCTTTGATCTTTACTGGCGATTTCATATCGATCAGGGCCTTGATCTTTTTGAGATTAGCCTCGATTCCTCTTGAATTAACGATGAACCCCAAGAACTTCCCTGATCCTACTCCAAAGGAACACTTGAGAGGATTTAGCTTCATCTGATATTTGTTCAGAACATTGAAACACTCTCGTAAATCCTTCACATGTCCTTCTGCCTTTTTTGACTTTACCAGCATGTCATCAACGTACACCTCCATGTTTACCCCGATCAACTCCTTAAACATGTGGTTAACTAGTCGCTGGTAAGTTGCACCAGCGTTTTCCCATTTGAAGGGCATTACTTTGTAACAGTATAGCCCTGTATCGGTCCAAAAGCTAGTGTGATCCTCGTCAGGGGGATGCATACTAATTTGATTGTATCCTGAGTATGCATCCATGAAAGAGAGGATCTCATGGCCTGCAGTTGCATTGACCAGCTGGTCGATCCTTGGGAGTGGGAAGCAATCTTTAGGGTAGGCTTTATTAAGGTCTGTGAAATCCACACAGGTTCGCCATTTGCCATTCGGCTTGGGAACCAGTACTGGATTAGAGACCCACGATGGATAAAACGCCACCCTGATGAACCCATTCTCCTCTAGTCTTTCAACTTCCTCCTTTAAGTCTTTTGATCTGTCTTTATCGAGCAGCCTTCTTTTTTGTTGCATGGGTGGAAAGTTTTTGTCGACGTTCAGGACATGGATGATGACTGCAGGATCTATCCCAGCCATGTCTTTAGGTGACCAGGCGAAAAGTTCCTGGTTCTTCTTCAAAAATTCCACCAGTGCGCGTTTGGTTGTTGCTTCTAAATTTTTGCCGAGCTTTACTACTCTGGTCGGAAACTCTTTGTTAAGCTGGACCTCCTCAAGGTCCTCGACAGGTCCTACATCTTCTTCAAAATCCCCAAAGCGAGGATCTAAGTCTCTATCCTCACTTTGGGCAACACCCTATTTGGTGACTTCATCACCTGATTGGGCTTGTACATCAATGGCCATCTGCAACTTTTATGGGGGAGCACTCCTCGACATACCCTTCTTGGCCTTAGTGATTGAGGTATTGTAGCACTCCCTTGCTTCCCTCTGGTTTCCCAACACGCGTCCTACCCCTGCGTCTGTTGGGAATTTCATGGCTAGGTGCCATATAGAGGTGACGGCCCAAAGGTCAACTAGTATGGGCCTTCCAATTACAGTATTATAGGTCGAAGGACAATCAACTACTATGAAAGTAGTGAGTAATGTCATGGTAGCGGGCGCTGTACTTGCTGTTACTGGAAGCCTGATTGACCCTGTTGGAGGTAGTCCCTCACCAGAGAAACCATAAATTTTTTGGTTGCAGGGCTCCAAGTCTTTGACGGACAACTTCATTCGTTCCAGCGAAGATTTATACACGATGTTAACTGAACTTCCTGTATCGACCAGCACTCTTTTCACCATCATGTTGGAAATCTGAACATCCACGACCAATGGATCAGAATGTGGGAATCAGACATGCTGGGCATCGCAATCAGAGAAGGTTATTTCACCGTACTCTGTCCGAGCCTTCTTTGATGCCTGATCCTCCACAATCATCATCTCGATGTCCTCGTCGCGGCGTAGGGTCCGAGCATATCGTTCCTTTGCCTTTCCGCTGTTTTTTGTAAGGTGCGGACCTCTGCAGATGATGAGTAAGGTGCCAGCCACGGGGTCAGGCTGTAAAGGTGGCGAGCGTTGGAGTGTAGGTGCCTTCTCGTTGCCACCTGGAACCTCTCGTTGGGAAGCTCCCGAGGCCCGCACGTATCTCCTCAAGTGTCCTTGTCTAATAAGGAACTCGATTTCATCCTTCAGCTGGTTACACTCGTTTGTATTGTGTCCGTAGTCATTGTGAAAATGACAGAACTTGGTGGTATCCCTTTTCGAAATATCCTTTCGAATGGCAGCGAGTCTTTTGTAAGGTACACTGGAACTTGTGGCCTGGTACACCTCTGCTTGAGACTTGGCAAGGGCAGTGTAGTTGGTGAACCATGGCTCATAACGATTGCCCTTAGCGTGCTTGCTCTCAGAAGTGGATGGTTCGTTATGGGGCCTTTTCCCCCCATTCGTGCCATTGCCATTCCCATTGCCTTTGCCGTTGCCATTGCCGTTGGGCTTTGACCCATTGGTGACTTTGGCGGGGTCTTCAGTCCCCTTATCTTTATTTGGGGTCTTTCCCTCGCTGACAATCGCTTCTTTGAGCTTGATGTATCGATCAACTCGATCCAAAAATTCTTGGGTAGTTTTAACCCTATGCTTCCTGAGGCTACTCCAAAGAGGCGTACGACGCCTAACTCTTGCAGTTAGGGCCATCATTTTGCCTTCATCTCCCACTGTTTTGGCCCTAGCCGCAGCTCGCATGAAACGCTGGACGTAGTCATTCAGTGGTTCTCCTTCTTGCTGGGGTATCTCGACTAGCTGGTTTGCCTCAGTTGGCTGCACACGACCCGCATAGAATTGTCCGTAAAACTCGTTTACGAAAATCTCCCAAGATACAATACTTGCAGCAAGGAACTTAAAGAACCACTCCTGTGCAGCATCAGAAAGTGTTGCAGGGAAGATCATGCACCAAGCGTCTTCGGACACCTTCTGAATGTCCATTTGTATCTCAAATTTGTTTACATTAGACACCGGGTCACCATACCCGTCAAATTTCGGAAGTGTGGGCATTTTAAAATTACTGGGAGTTTCCGCCACAGCAATCCTCTGGATGAAAGGAGTGCCCCTTCTTCTGATGTACTCGATGTGAGACGTTCTTCCCCCGACCAACTGTTGCACTGCTTGGTTCAAGGCATCTATGTTAGGTAAAAATGTTTTGCCTCAATGGAAATGATTATAATATTACAACTCTATGCAATAATATTACAAATAAATATAGATTGAATAAATAAGGTTACAACTCTATAACTGAAAATTACAAATAAACAAAGAAAATGAAGAAGATGATGAAGAAGAAGAGAATAGTAAAATACAACTCTAAGCAAAAGGTTACAAGTAAACTAGAAGTGTTTGAAACAAAAGAAAAGAAAAGATTACAACTATTGAACAAGAAATACAAGTAAAAAGAACAAGAGAATAAGAAGAAAATAATAAAATAGAAAGAAGAACAGAAATACAAGAAAGTCTCACTTACACAACCTAAGTGAAGAGGGTTGGGGATCACCAACTTGAACAAGGTTTAAAACCTTTGTCCAAAAGCTTATTTCCCCCTAACTCAAGCACTAAGGGGTCTCTCTCAGATATTGGAAAAGCTTTATGGAATTATCAAGCCTCAAGGTGTTTCTAGCCAAGTGCTCTAATGGATAGAAATGTTGTGTCTTACAAGTGAGCTATAGGCTCCTATGTATAGAGTTTAGAGACACCTTTTGAATTTCAAATTCCACCAACCCCCATGGCTGTTTCCAATGTTTAATTGGATTAATATGGAATTAAAAATGAGATTTGGGAGTTATTTGGGTTTTTTTGAGCCGTTTAACAAAGATTGAAAAAACTGAAAAATTGGTCAGTTTTGGCCTGTGGCCGCGGCCACTGGTCTCTGACCCACAGGCCACGACCACTGAATGTTGGTGGCCATGGCCACCGACCAATTTCAGCACAAAAAATGTGCTGTTTTTCCAAACGGTTCCAAACCCTCCCAAATGATTTTGTAACTTCCAAAACACATTATTGGGGTTAAAATCATATCTCTAACAGCCATATCACATATGGCTTTATGAAATTCATCTCAATATTGTGTAACAACAATTTTACACAATAAAGGGTAATATTTGAAAGTTACAAATTTGTAACACCAAATATGTTACATTATTTGGATATATCTCATATATCTAAATATTGTAACTCTCTATTATAAGTTACAATATGTGACACACTTTATCACATTT
This sequence comes from Humulus lupulus, assembly GCF_963169125.1. Taxonomy (NCBI): domain Eukaryota; kingdom Viridiplantae; phylum Streptophyta; class Magnoliopsida; order Rosales; family Cannabaceae; genus Humulus; species Humulus lupulus. The sequence goes on along the minus strand of NC_084796.1, from coordinate 90,896,369 downwards.
ATTTAATCTAAAACATTATAATATAATATAATATAATATTACATTATATTATAAAATAATATAACAATCTATTTGGGCCTGAACGGCTTCAGGAATTGTCGGTGCCTCTAGTGCCGGGGGAATGTACTCGTTGTGCCGTTCTCGGCGGTCGTTGAGTATATCCCTTAGATCATCGTCTCTTCGCCGTTGTTCACTGGCTCCGAGCCGGCTAAAGATGTTGTTTTGTCTGGACTACCCCCCAGCATTACGTCTTGCTTGTTGGTCTTCTCTAGGTGGTGGGCTTCTGCCTCCACCTCTCTCCTCATTCCTCCGACCAGCATTCCCTCTGCCTGAGTCGGCCTCATTGTAGTCATGGCCATCTCTAAACCTCGATTGGCTATGGTGGGACCGATTGTCTCCTCGATTGCCTCCTTGGGCTGGAGCTTCCCGAGCGGTAGGGGGAGACCTGCACTGGTTGGTAGGTCCCCGTGCATTATAATGCCGTGGGGGGCCCCTAACCGCAGAGCCTGTCTTTGAGTTCCTTCTGTTTCCAGAAGGACGCTGCCCCCTGCTCGGTGGGTGCGGCTCTTCACCCCTTGGGCGTCTAGGGCTGCGGGGCTGCTGCCCGGCCCTATTCTGCCTTGGATGTGGGGGATTGCCTCGACCAGCCTGGGATGGAGGCTACATCTCAGGCTCTCTAGGTGGGACATTATGCTGAAGCATTGGTGGGTGCTCTGGCCTTTGAGGGCTTGTTGGCTGTATTGGAGGGCTTGGATTGGGACCCCTTTGAGGTGGGCCATTTGAGGGTTGATCAGGCTGCGAGGCAGGTGCAGCCTGATTCCTAGCCAATTGCAGGGCTGCTTCGAGGGCTGCCATGGCCTCCCTTTGACGACAGTCCATCTCCGCCTGTCTTTCACTCAGTTCTTGGCGTTGACGCTCTATTTCTTACTGCTGTCGCGCCATGGTCTCCGTGGCACTTTCTTGACTGGCCCTCAGATTGGCCAATTCATCTTGCAATACTCCCAGAGTATTTCTCAGCGTTTCGGAGTCCAGTTCCTTCTCATCAAACTCCAAGTGTGGCTCATTCTCAGCCATGTTCGGAGGAGGAGGTTGAGATTGTGCAGCATCAGTAGCCTGCCCAGTCCTCCTTGTTGTCTTTGCCATTAGTTCTTCAACCACTTCGTCTCAAGCTCTCAATGAAAGCACCAGAATGTTGACCCTTGTTTTGGTCAACTGACACGGAGTCAAATGCTTGATGTGATAGAAGGTACTGAAATAGATCTAATGAAAAGAACAGTAAACAACACAACGAATTATAGTGGTTCGGCCCCACGAATTGGTAATGACCTACGTCCACTTAAGCTGTTATTGATATTGATTCTCAAAGTAGTGATCAAAGATTTAGGGTTCTTCGAGTTTCACAAGCCTTAGAGAGGTGAATAATACAATCGAAAGATAATAGCTATAATTCTCTTGTAAAGCATAAACTCAGAATTAACCAAAAAGTAAAAAAGTCTCTCCCTTGAGCTATTTCTTCTCTATTTATAGGCTCAAGGAGGATTACATAAATTTGTTACAGATATTTTTTCTTAATTAATCAGATACTCAGGAATTATGGGAGATAATCTCGGATATGATTACAATTGCATAAGATCTTCTCAAAATATACGGAGTATACGACCAAGCTGATCGTATATAAAATTCAAATGTTATGCTAGGGGAATCTCCCTGGTCGATAGTCGAACAGAACATCTGCCAAGTGTCAGCCACGTGTTAAAAATGTGTGCCACATCATCCACACCTATTTTTTGGATAACACTTTTTTAACAAATAAATAAATAAACTAAATGACAAAAAATATAAAAATAAGAATTATGTATTAAATATTATTATAATAATTATAGTTTATGATATTTGAATTTATATTAAGATAATTATTAAATATTTAATGTACTGTATTTTTTAATTTAATTTAAAAGTATATTCCGTTAATATTTGTAAGATTCATGAAAGCTAAGAGGAAACAAAAGTTGTGGCATATAACGTTTACTATAAATTTTAAAGTAATAATATAGAATTTGTAAATTTTACTGAGACACCAATTCTTCTTGATTATAAACTTGTAATCTAATTTATATAATATATAGTAATATTTTGAGACTTTACTTACACTTAAATTCTAATTTTTTTTTTGTGTGGAAAAAGTACCAATTGTTATGTTTTAGTTACTTCTGTAGGTAACAACAGACTTTCGGTCAGTCAAAGACCACGTCTCACACAACAGTTAGTCCACATATAATTTTTTTTTTTTTAAAAGAAGAATCATTTTATTAGTTTTCAATTCTTTTTAAAATAGAAAAAAATATATTCAAAATAAAACATAATAATTAAAAATTATTTTAATTCATTTAACAATTAAAAATACACAAAAAGTATACTTTAATTACAATAACAAAAAATCACTTAAATAATTAATGATTAAAATTAAACCCTAATCTAACCTTTTCCCTTCTTTTTCTTCTTCCTATACTTCCCATTTCCAATATTTGTCTTTAAGTAACAATTATATTGTTAAATACTCAATTACAGTTTATAATGTATGAATCACATCACTAAGAATTTCTCATGTACGTGTTTGCGCCTCTACCGTGGAACAAACAAATTTGTCTTTTGCAAAAGAAACGTGGCAATTTTTCATATGTCAAATGTTGATAGAATCGATGGAATCATTAATATGCTCGTCTTTGCTACATGACAGTCATATTTACTCTTGCAAGATATCTCTCTCTTGTCAAGATGATTACAAATCTGTCTCTCTACCTACCACTCCCTCCGCTCTCTCATAATTGAACTTCAATGATTCCAAACCTTTCCCTCTCTCTTAAGTATGGAATTTTGTTTGCTTCAAAATTCTTTTCTCTATCTAACTGATAATTGACCTTAAAGTTGCCAAGGGAAAGAGTTTTATATCGGTTTCTTACATATAATAGAGATTGTGTATAAAGAATTAATTTGTCTTGTTTTTGTTTTTGGAAGTTTAGCTAAAAGCCTAGAGTTACATTTTCATGTTAACTAAATTAAACATGAGCATCACAACAATGTTTAATGGATTGGTGAGCAATATACATTCTGGTCACTATTTAATATATCATTACAATAAATAAAGTGCGGCGTAATAACCACAATCGTAAAAGTCAAGCTATTATGCCCCATTTATAGAGGCCTAACAAAATCTATTACACCGCTACATGTTTGCCTTCGAAAGGTGTGGTTTTTGTTTTTGTTTTTAATATTAATTTTTATTGTACATTTTTAATTTATTGAATTGATTTATTGTAAATGCTATTTTTATAGTAATTATCATATTAGTTTTATATGATTTATGTATTAGGTTTCTCAAATTTTAAAATAAATTAAAAATTTATTTAGACATTCATTAATTGTCCTTAAAAAACACGCAATGAATGTCCTAATTAATCATGTGGGCCCTAACAAAATTGAGAAAATTTGAGTGAGTAGAGACTTTTAAGGACACACTTTAAGTGTCTTAAAAAAAAACTAGTAGGATGCTCAAAGTGGGCCTAATACGAGAGAATTAATTATATATACATTATATATTTATTTATTATTAACAAATTATATACACATTATATTATAATTCTAATACTATTAAAAATATATATTATTAGTTGTTTATTATTATTACTATGTACCCCTCCACACTAGAGTATAGAGAGAACCCTAAAGGCTATAATTATTATCTTGTGTGCCGCCTCCTTCACTACAAAGAAAAAACACATCGATGTCTTCTTTTTCTCTGACCCAAATGGAGAACTTCTAGTGCCGACAACTCTTTAGCTAAGTCAATGCACGCCGACGAATGAACCTACACTACGCCAAATACCTACGTCGTTTCTTGTTAGCCTTAGTTAAGAATGTGAACCGATGTTATTGATAATCTCAGGTCAGTAGCGTCGGTTTACAACTGACTTTACTGTTAATGAACATCCTAGGTTACTAAACTGACATTGTACAGGATCCTCAAAAGCGTCGACTCATAAGCGACGCTTCTGTTAAAATGAAACATTGCATTTAATTATGTGTAACGATAGCATCGGTTAAGAACCGACACATCTAAGCTAAATTGGGTCGGTTTATGCTCAATAGCGTTAGTTCTAAACCAACGCTAAGCTCGATATAGGAAAAAATTTGGGATCGTCTCCCTTATTACCTCCAGATCTCCTGAAATGACAATTGTAGAGGTGCTTGTTGCGACTGCGATCCCACGACCTCCCGAGCCCTCCTAATCCCCGAGAGCCCCTCATTGCCACAGCTCTGCCCTCCCCACTAGTAACTGTCGCCCCTCTCATTTCTAAGGTTCCCCAACGTCTCCAGCCTTCTTGGCCTAATTCTGAGAGCCCTTCCCCTGCGGCTCCGCCCTCCCCCACAAGTATCCATCGCCCCGTTCCAAATCCGAGACCTCCCACAACAATTTCATTGTTTTTGTTCATTAATATATATATAATGAAATATATAGATTTATAATTATATGTTCATTTTAGTGTTAGTAAATTTATTATCGAATTAAGATTAGGATGATAAATTTTATGGTAAATGGATTATAATGAAGATAAAATGTAGTTTAGTTTTATTTAAATTTAAACTAATAATATTCTTAATTAGATTAAATTAATTTCAGATTAATTGAAAATTTTTGGTATAATATATTTGAATAATTTAATTCATTTCTGTGATATAATTAGTTTTAATTGTAGTTAGGTTTAGCGTTTTTTTTTTTGTGGTGATCCCATTTTTGGATAGCTCTTAGCCTCCACCCCGAGCCACCTCCACTGAGGTGAGGTTAATATTTAATCATATATTTTTTTAATTTAGTTAAGTTAACTTTAATAATTTGATTCAAATTAGATAATATTAAAATTCTGAAATTGTGATTACGCTACAACAAATTTGATATACAATGACTCCCTACAATGTCTTACACCATTGGTGTAAGACATTAAAACTTATCATGGGTTTTAAATGTCTAATGGTCTAAGACAATGAAAGTTTTTATTAATGGCTACAATTGGAATGCATTAAAAATGGTTGAAGACGTTGGAAATAGGCTGAAGAAGTGGCTATGAGTACATCCAACGTCTCCCAGTGGGAGACGTTGGATGTCTCCCAGTGAGAGACGTTGGATGTCTCCCTGATATATTTACTTGTTTTCTTCCCTACTTCCTCACACACGCAAACCAGAGAGAGCATACCAGAGAGCAAGCTGCGTTTTTAGGGTTTTGAGGTAAGTTTTTTTTTTAATTTTCTTGATTTTTAGTTAATTATTTTGAAAAAAAATCATAGGTTTAGCATTAGGATGAGTAATATACATGATTTTGTGTTAGTTTTACATTTTTATGCATTTTTTTATATACATTGTAGGATTTTTTAGTTTTTTCATGGAAGTTTTTTTACAGATTTATGATTTTTTAGTTTTTTTTTTTAATTTAACCTATCACATTGTATAGATTTCATTAGAGTATATATGTTCTTGATTTTTTTAAAAAAATTTCATTTTTTATTTCGAAATTTAGATATATTTTTGTATATATATTTAAACTTTTTTTTTTAAAATTGTAACTATTTTGTTATATATATAGTTATGTTAAAATAAATTTATTAAATAATTTTTAAAATATAAATATATGAACATTTTTATGTTTTTGTTGATTACTAAGTTTTTAGGTTATGAAATTTTTTATTGATTTTTTGTTTAGGTTATAAGAAGTGGCGCACTGGATTTTTTTTTATTTGTTTACCAATCATTTACTATTATTAGATATTTAGTGATATTTGTTTAGTAATGTTTAACATATTAATTAATTTAATTTCGTAGGTTGTGATTTTGGTGGTGAGATTTTAGAGAGTATTTTGCATCAAAATTTCAATATCAATCACACATTTGAGGTAATTAAGTTTCTAAAATTACAATAATAAGTTATATATTGCTAGATATTTAGTGATATTTTATTTATTATTTATTAATTTAATTATATTGGTTTGTGGATTTAATAGCGAATTCGATTACTACGTGAAGTAGTTTTGCTAGCTTTTGGATTATTAATTGCAAGAGGTAAATATATATTCTCTTACTTCTACTTTTAATATTATTAAACAAATGTTAGAGGAGTTTGAATATCTTAAATACTCATCCATAGTGAAGTAGGTTCTGAGATTAAAATTGTGTGCTGCGATGATAACGGAAAGTTGAGAACTTGTGAGTTTTAGTGAAGTAGATTCTGAGAAATTTGGTTGTGTGCTGCGGTGCTATAAGGAAGAAACTTATTGTATGTTGTTTGAATTTTTTGTTTTTCTATAAACATGCAGATGGTTAGGTCACTATTATAGGGAAAATGCTGCCCGATTTTATCTAGGATAATAAACAATTTGTTTTATATAGACATCCTATAAGGAAGAAACTTATTGTATGTTGTTTGCATTGTTTGTTTTGCTATTCACATGCAGATGGTTAGGTCACTATTATTGGGGAAATGCTGCCCGATTTTATTTAGGATAATAAACGATTAGTTTTATATAGACATCCAACTTTATCAAGTGCTTATTTAGTGACATTTCTTTTCTTTTTGATAGACATAGGAGAATATATGGATAAACAGTGGATGTCAGCGAATAAGTTATCTGCGGAATATAGGAACGGGGTTGATTTGTTCTTAAGATTTTGTTCGGAAAATGTGAAATACCCAAATTTTACTTATTGTCCATGTCTTAAGTGTGGAAATGTTAAAAAGATGGATCTTAAAAAGATTAAAGAACACTTGTATTTCAATGGGATCGACAAGAGTTACACAATTTGGTATTACCATGGGGAGATAGCTCCTATTGCTCCAACTCTGCCAAGTAGACAAAAAGAAGTGAGGAGAAATATAGTAGAGGAGAACTGGGATCCATTAGATGAAATGATTGACGACGCACATTTTGGATCAGGAGTAGACCCAAATAAGTTTGAGACACTCCTTAATGATGCTGAGAAACCAATTTACCTTGGTTGTACCAGATTTACAAAATTATCCGCGCTTCTTAGGTTGTACAATTTAAAAGCTAAACATGGCTGGAGTGATAAAAGCATTACTGATTTATTTTGTTTTTTGAAGGAGTTATTGCCTGAAGATAATGAAATTCCAATTTCATTTTATGAGGCAAAGAAGACGCTATGCTCATTAGGCATGCAGTATGAAAAAATTCATGCATGTCCTAATGATTGCATATTATATCGAAATAGCTTTGCAGACACAAAATCGTGTCCTACTTGTGGTGAGTCATGATGGAAAAAGAAAAGAAATGGTGACGATGTCAAGGAAGGAGTACCTACTAAAGTTTTGTGGTACCTTCCGCCAATTCCTCGGTTCATCCGATTGTTTAGAAATGCCGAACATGCTAAAAGTTTGTCGTGGCATGCTAATGAAAGAATAAAGGATGGTAAATTAAGACATCCAGCTGACACCCTAGCTTGGAAAATAGTTGATTTGAAGTGGCCTTCTTTTGGAAATGAATCTCGTAATATTCGTCTAGGTCTTTCGACTGACGGGTTTAATCCATACGCATCTCTTAGCAGTAAGTATAGTTGTTGGCCTGTTATGCTTGTTATTTACAATCTACCCCCATGGTTGTGTATGAAGAGAAAGTTTACGCTTTTGACCTTGTTGATATCAAGACCTAAACAACCTGGTAATGACATTGACGTCTATCTAGCTCGTCTTATAGATGACTTGAAAACTTTGTGGGATGAAGGGGTTAAGGTTTATGATGCGTATAGGGAGGAAGAATTTAATCTTAGAGCGGTCTTATTATGGACAATTAATGACTTTCCTGCTTATGGAAATTTATCTGGGTTTAGTGTGAAAGGATATAAGGCTTGCCCTGTTTGTGAAGAAAAAACATGTTCTGAATACTTGAAACACTCTCGGAAAATATGTTATATGGGACATAGGAAGTTTTTGCCTAATACGCACAAACTTTGGACATGGAAGAAGGCATTCAATGGTAAACAAGAGTTTGAGGAGGCTCCTGAGCCATTGAATGGGATCCAAGTACTTGAGAAGATGTCTAAAATTGTGTTCAAGTTAGGGAAGCCTAAAGTTCGTACACCTACAAAGATGAAACATAGTCGTAAGGCAAAGGTTGTGGAGGAGCCAAAAGGGTGTTATAAAAAGAAATCTGTTTTCTTCAAACTTGAATATTGGCCTTTCTTACTTATACGCCATAATTTAGATGTTATGCACTTAGAGAAAAATGTATGTGATATTTTGATTGGCACTTTGTTGAATATTCCTGGGTAAACTAAGGATGGAATTAAGGCTAGACAAGACTTGGTTGCAATGGGTATAAGGGATGAATTAACTCCAAAACCAGATAAGAGACGAACATATTTACCTCCTGCTGCTTTCACTCTTACTAAAGATGAAAGAATGGAAATTTGTAGATGTTTGTTTAATATAAAAGTTCCAGACGGATATTCCTCAAATATAAGGTCATTGGTCGACATGAAAAGTTGTATTCTGACTGGTATGAAATCTCACGATTGTCATATTCTAATGCAGCATTTACTACCAGTGGCCATTCGATCTGTGTTTCCTAGGAAGGTTCGAGATGTAATCACAAGGTTATGCTTGTTTTTCAAGTCATTGTGTTGTAAGGTGATTGATCCACTTAAGTTACCTAAGTTAAGAGATGAAATTGTTGAGGTACTGTGTGAGTTGGAGAAATATTTTCCGCCGGCATTTTTTGATATAATGATCCATCTGACAGTTCACTTGGTTAGAGAACTAAGATATTGTGGTCCCGTTTATTTAAGATGGATGTATCCATTTGAGCGATATATGAAGATTCTTAAGGGGTATGTTAGGAATAGAAGCCGGTCAGAAGGATGCATCGTCGAATGCTATATTGCAGAAGAGGCAGTTGAATTTTGTTCTGAATACCTGACTGGTGTACAAAGAATTGGGTTAAATTTTGTTGAAAATGTTGAGATTCAGAGTCGTCGTGGTAGCGTTGTATGCACAGTAAGTTAAGATATACTAGATGAAGCGCATCGTCTTGTGTTGCAGAATATAAATGAAATTCAACCTTATATCAAGTGAGTTATATTCATATAATACTTTTAGTTTAAGTTGTGTAATTTTGTATGTTCAGTTGTTTAACAACATATATGTATAATTGAAGGGAACATTTTAATTGGATAAAGACCAAATTTCCATCCAAGTCAAGGAACTCAAAATGGTTACAAGACGGACATTATCGAACTTTTAGTAGTTGGATAGAACAAAAGGTAAATTATGTTGATTATGGAAAGTTGTCATTAATTGGTAATTACAAGATGACATGGTTGGTTGTTTTTAGTGATTTGTTTTTGGTATGTTGATTTAATAGTTTGTGGCAGAATTACAAAACACATCAAATAAGGTTTCAGACATCGCTAAGTAGATTTCTCGAGGACCTTCAGTCAATTTCATCAAGTTGTCATCATACATGATTAACAGTACTCTAGTTAACACTAGGGAGCGCGATAGCAACAGAAACACACAAAATAGTGGTGTTAGCCTTGTTGCTAAAACTTTGCAAGTCTCTAGTGCAAAAGATAAAAATCCAGTTGAATGTAATATGACTTTTTATGGAGTAGTTAATGAAATTTGGGAGTTAGATTACATCACAACTCGAGTACCTGTTTTCTTTTGTGATTGGGTGAAAAGTGACAGCGGCATAATATATGAAGATTATGGTTTCACATTAGTTAATCTAAACCGAATTGGGCACAAATCTGACCGATTTATATTAGCTTCACAAGCCAAACAAGTATTTTATGTGAATGATCCTTCAGACAACCAATGCTCAATTGTTCTTCCAATGCAAACAAGAGAATGGAACATTAAAGATGGTGATTTACATGATATACCTCTCCAAGAAGAACTTGTCACATTCATCGCACTAGAAGATAATGATGAAGTTGATGATGATTGTATTTGTTTCCGTGAAAACGGTGAAGGATTATGGGTTGATGATAATGGGTCTTGAGGTACCATTTAATGAGTTTGATATGTTTATGATATGTGAAATTTTTAGTTTCATATTATTGTTTTATCTTTAATTCAAATATTTGTATAACTTTTTTTTATGATTATGAGGTTCCAAAATTGTTATAATAAATATATTTATGTTGTTACAGAAGGAGGGTGATCCTTTTGGTGGTAGTTCTGATGAGGGGGAGCATCGTCCTCATTCTCAGCCAGTGGAACAAGAATAAAAAACTGCGAGAGGACGTGCATGGATGTCTAAAAACACCAAAAGAAGGAGTGAAGGACATCTTACACCTTTTGAATACAACAAATATGGTCAAATAGTTGGTGAGACTAGAAGCAATGTTTCATCACAACTTGGAGCTATTGTTCGAGCCACTGTGTCCATCAACACTAACACTTGGAACGATGTTAGTATGGTGGATAAAAATATAATATGGGATACAATGAAGGTATGATTTTATTAATTATAATTCATTTAATTTTTTTAAAATATATATTGTTTTGATAATATGATTCTTATTACTTTCAAACTTGCAGAAAACTTATGATTTGGACCCCAAACATAAGAAACAAATGTTGATGGATGCGGGAAAGTACTCCGAAATTGGAAGACTAATCTCACAAGGGTACACGTGTATGACGCTATGAAAAAAATTCCCAAATGAGTTCCCGCCAGCTATTCCTCTTGAATTTGAGAATGTCATAACTCTAGATGAATGGTTAAAGTTTGTGAACTCAAGATTAACTCCCGAGTGGCATAGAAAGAGAGAAGAGATGCAAAATTATTGAGCATTGAATAAATACAATCACAATCTCTCTAGAGGAGGCTATGTGCATATTGAAGAGATGTTAATGGAACAAAGTTGGAAAAGTATGACTGAACTTGACAAGGCAGACTTGTGGAGCATGGGTCGTCAGAATGCAAAAGGAGAGCTAGTTGGAGAGGCCTCTGAGATTCAAAAAAATATTGTAAGTGTTCATATTTAATAATGTTGATATATCAAATTATATATTAGCTTCTATATATAACTTTATGTGAATATTGTTTCACAGGATCATTACCGACAACTCCAAGCCGAGGGTAAATGGGCACCTGATGGCCCTGATGATGTGCTGACGAGGGCGTTGGGCACTCCTGAGCCCCGAGGACGTGTTAGGGCTGGAGGACACGGTGTGTCCCGCACAGTATACTGGAATACTCCAACACCTACCTCAACGAAAAATAAATCGAAAGCCTTTTCTTCCAATGACGACATTAGAAAGGAGTTTGAAGAAAGATTTCGAAAACAAGAAGAAGAGCATCGTCAACAAGCACAACGTTTAGAAGAGCCCCTTCAGCAACAAGATGAGCTCTTGAGAAAATTCATGGCCCAACAGAGTGGGTCGGGATCCAACGTTGGAGTCCCACCAGCACCAACATCATACTATGTGCCCGACCCACCAGTGCCACCAGCGCATGCATCCTACTATACTCCTAACCCACTAGTGCCTCAAGCAGAAGATCAAATTATTGCACTACAATCGCTTTTGCAAGAGGTAATTAAACTTTCTTGAATATTTTGAAACCAAATAAATTTCTTTACTGTTTCAACATGCTTATTTGTATATAATATGTTTCTTGCGCAGGGCCGAGCATGCCAATTAGCAATTGGTTCGGTTTCAAACGTTGTTGCATCAGGTAAACTCATTGAAAGAAAGGCAGGCAACAACTACCAAGTTATGATTACTAGTGTTATTAAGCCAACCTATCCTCTCCGTTTTGCATATCTTGATTTGGACATGTACCTAGTTGCTCAAGCCATTGGGACGCCAATAGTGTGGCCTAAGGATTTGGTCATTATATCTGAAGATATATATCATGAGGTGATGCCAAATTTTTACATAATTATCTTTACAATTCTATATTTATTTGTTTGCATTCTTTTTTAATTATTGATATTGTTGTATACAGGCTCCCTCTACAAGTAGGACCAGATCACAACGACCAAAAGCTCCATCAACACAACAACCACGAGAAAGAAGACGACCACAAACTCCTCCAACACAATTGCCCCACACTCCATTGGAACGATTACAAAATATCGTATCTCATTGGGCTGATGGCGAGTGTGTCAATATAGGCATAGAGTCTGAAGTTTTTGATCAAGATATGTCTCACTGTTATATATTTAAGGATGACATACTTCAGTTTGCTCGAAAGGAGAAGATTGGACAAGCAGTGGTCGTTAGCTACATGAGGTATATATCATCATCTCACAAAGTTCGTTCATTTAATTTTCTAATTTGATTTATTCAATCATATAGCAATTTTCATATTTTTGTATTAGGTTCATTTACAGATATGTGGTACAACGAGGTCGCCAAAATAAGTTTTTATTTGTCAATCCTAATATTGTCGCCACTTAAGGGAGTTCATTCGACGATCATGTTCAAAATCTGTTCAGACGATGCAATGACATAAAATCAAAAGAACAAGTTATGCTTGTCCCTTGGAACCATGGGTATGTTTAAAAAGTTGTCATTTTTCTGACCCATATCAATACTTTCTTTGTTTAACATTTGAGTTATAATTTTTTTGGTTTTTCTTATGCAGTGAACATTGGATGTTGCTTATTTTGGCACCGTATGCATATCATGTTTATTGTTGTGATCCGATGAATTCAGATCTGAATAACTGTGAGGAGATTGTATCAGTGATCGTCAGCGCTTTCCATCTTTTTTTCTCTATGAATCTTCCTGACGTCGAGATCCCTGATACTCTACGCATTAAGCAACCTCAGGTAAGTAATTACAACTTAAAATTTTGAACTTTTATAATTATTAAGTAGAATAATATGTATGCATTTTTTAACAAGTTTCAATTTAATAATGAATTACTGATACTTTTAATGAATTAGTGTCCACACATACCGGACAATGTGGCATGCGGATACTACATAATAAGGATGTTGAAGGATTTGATTGAACATGCGAGTCCCGGACATTACTTGAGAACAATATTATTAATTAAAATTTACAAATGATTTTTTAAACCATATATATAAATGTAATCAAATAATTAATTAATATATTTTACTTTATATTTTTTGCAACTAACAAGTACGGCATATACAGATGCACAAATTGATGAGTTGCGACAAGAATGGGCGACATATATGTTACCAATAATCCAAAGTAACCGACCTCGTTGATAGGTTATTATATTTTTTACTTCTTTCTTCATACATAAATGCAATATTTGTTAATTTTTAATATGTCTAACAAATATTGTATTTGGTTTTTTTATTTTTTACATCATTCTTCATACACAATGTAATATTTGTTAATTTTGAATATGTCTAACAAATATTGTATTTCTTGTATATGTCTAACAATTTTGTGTTACTTGCATATTTTTATTTTATTAATTATGTCAATTTTAATTTAAATTAATATTAAATTGGTTTCGATTTAATTAATTATTAAATTAATATTAAAATCATTTCAATTTAATTAATTAATAAATCAAATTTAAATAATATTAATTATAAATTTATTTGATTTATTTATTTTTTAATCTGGGAGACTTTCAATGTCTCCCACCTCTCCCAATGGGAGACGTTGGAATTCTCCCAACTTTTTAGATTTCCAACGTCTCCCAGTGGGAGAGGTTGAATGTCAAACGTTGACTTTCAACCTCTCCCACTAGGAGACGTGGGAAGTCTCTCACCTCTCCCAATGGGAGACGTGAGACCTATACCTACAATGACCCTGCCTACAACATCTTCCCAATTGGGAGACATTGTTGACTTTCAATGTCTCCCAAATAAAGTCATAAAACCCCTATTTTGTTGTAGTGTTAGGTTATCTTGGACCAGGAAATTCACTGAAATTTTAATAGTATATATACATATAAATATTGAAAGATATAGTTATATTAAATTTAGTAGAATTTTGGATGAACATTTGGTGAAGATAAGGTTCGAATTATGCATGTTGATTGAATGTTCGATATTTGTGTATAGGTACTTTTTGAAATTTTGAAATGTTGTAGAAATAGGGGAAATTTTGCCCAATTTTTTTCAAGATAATAAAATTGATAGTTATGCATGTTTTATATTGATTGATACTTATGCATGTTGATTGGTTGTTTGATTTTTGTGTATTATGTAATGTTTATGTACTATATGAATTTGGGATATGCTATAAAAATAGGAAAAATGTTGCCCAATTAATTTTTAATATAGTAAATCTAGTATTTGCAAAAATTTGATTTTTTTTGGATTATTTGTTTTTTTTTTGTTTCTTATAAAATTGACAATGGATAGAGATTGGTTATCTTCTGATATGCTATCAATGAAATATAGGGATGATGTTGAGTATTTCTTGCAGTTTTGTGCAAGAAATTTAGAAAATCTAGATTTTGTTCCATGTCCAAGTCTTAATTGTGGTAACATTGTGAAGATTAAGCTTATTACAGTGAATGAACACTTATTTAGGAATGGGATAGACAAAAGTTATAAGGTTTGGTTTTTTCATGGAGAAAAATTAATCTTAGGGAGGAAGGAACCTCTAAAAAGGATAATTATGTTGATTTAGATTATGAAGAGGATTACATTGCATAAATGATTCATGATGCATAATATGAATCCCTTGTGGATCTAGAAAAATTTCAAAACATCTTACAAGATGCTGATAAAACTATACCCTAATTGTAAAATGTTCACTAAATTATCGACCCTCGTTAGTTTGTATAATTTGAAGTGCTAACATGGTAATTCTGATAAGGGTTTCTTAGAGTTACTTTGTTTCTTAGGAGAATTATTACCTGAATATAATGAGATACCCTCAAGTTTTTATGAGGCAAGGAAGATAATGTGTTCATTAGGCATGGAATATGAAAAATACATGCTTGTCCTAACGATTGCATCATATATCGAAAGAGATTTGTGGATGCAATTGCATGTCTGACATGTGGTGAGTCTTGATGACAAAAGAAAAAGAGTTCAAATGTGGTTAAGGATGGTGTCCCTGTTAAGATGTTATGGTACTTACCACTTATACCTCGTTTGGTTAGGTTCTACTGAAATGCAGAATGTGCTAAAAGTTTAACTTGGCATGCCGACGAGTGGGTAAAAGATGGAAAGATGAGACACCCAGCTGGCTCAGCGACTTCGAAAACAATCGATGAGATATGGCGCGACATTTCCAATGAACCTAAGAATATATGTCGGTCTCTTTTTGCAGACGGGATTAATCCACATACTTTCCTTAGTAGTAAGTATGGTTGTTGGTCTGTTATGTTTGTTATGTACAATTTACCTCCTTGGTTATGTATAAAATGGAAGTTCACAATGTTGACATTGTTGATACAAGGTCCTTCATAGCCTGTTAATGTTATTGATGTATAATTAGCTCTTCTTGTTGATGATTTAAGTAGATTGTGGTATGAAGGTGTTACTGCTTCCGATGACCACAAGAAAGAATCATTTATTCTAAGAGAAATATTGATGTGAACCATTAATGATTTTCCCGCATTTGGGAATCTTTCTGGATTTAGTGTGAAATGGTTTAAGGCATGTCATATCTATGAAGAGAATACTTGTTCTCATTATTTAAAACGCTCGAGAAATGTTTGATATATGGGACACCGAAGATTTTTGCCTCAGAAACATGTCTTCCGACATGGAAACAGACATTCAATGGTAAGCAAGAATTTTAAATGCCCCTCACCCCCCCTATATTTGGAGAACAGTTGGTAGAAAAGGTGAAAAAATTCTAATTCAAGTTAGGAGAACATAGACAGACTAGTAAGAAAAGAAAAGGGTGTTGTTGAAAGGATGAGGAGGTTCCAAATCTACCTAAGGGTTGTTGGAAAAAAAGTCGATTTTTTTTGAGTTTGAGTACTGGGAGAATTTGGTTCTGTGTCATAATTTAGATGTGATGCACATTGAGAAATTTTTTTTAGAAAAACTTATTAGTACCTTGTTCAATATTCATGGCCGGAGTAAAGATGGAGTAAAAGATCGACTAGATTTAAAATATTTAGGGATACGAACCAATCTACAACCGAAAGTTGTTGATTAATGAACATTTTTAACAGCATCATGTTATGCCTTATCAAAAGAGGAAAAACAACTTGTTTGTTATTCACTGTCTAATGTGAAAGTACTAGAAGGTTTTTCTTCAAATATTGCAACATTGGTAGATATGATGAAATTGAAATTAGTTGGGTTAAATTCTCACGATCGTCATACACTAATTCAACATATTCTCCCCGTGAGTATCCATTCAGTTTTTCCTAGGAAATTTCAGATTATAATCATCAGGTTATGCTTGTTCTTCAATTCTCTTTGTTGTGAAGTCGTAGATGTGACCAAATTGGAAAATCTTTGATTTGAAATCGCAGAGATATTGTGTTACTTTGAGCAATATTTCCCACCTTC